>NC_056730.1:423690386-423990386 GCF_019279795.1 Protopterus annectens | reverse complement strand
CAGAGGAGGAAAGGCATAAACTGATAGGTTTTTCCAGCTGAAGGACAGAGCATCCACTTTTGCAAGCTTGTTTGTGGGGAGTCCTTGTGCAGAATTTGTCCAATTGGTAGTTCTGGGGGGAGGCAAACAGGTCTATATCTGGGAACCCCCATTTGTTTATCAATATGTTGAAAGTCTTTGGTTCCAGTTTCCACTTGTGTGGGTCCATGAGATTTCTGCTTAGTTCGTTTGCCAGTGTATTTAGTTTTCCTGGCAGAAATTGAGCCTGTAGATGCACTTGGTAGCTCAAGGCTGTGTTCCACAGAGCCACGGCTAGTCTAAAGAGGGGGTAAGAATGGGTACCCTCTGCTTGTTTATGTACCACATAACAGTGGTGTTGTCCATCTTTACCATTAATTGTCCTGGAAGAATGTGGTCCTTGAAGGCTGTCAAAGCATTCTGTACAGCTAACATTTCTTTTTGATTGAGATGCAAGTGCATTTGACTTGGGTTCTGTTTGCCCTTAATGCACTTCCCTGCCAGGTGAGCCCCCCATGCATAGTCTGATGCGTCTGTTGTTAGGGTTTGGCAGCAGGGGGTAGAGTGAATGGTAGCCCCATGTTTTGGTGGTAGGCCTCTGTCCACCAAAGGAACTCTAACCGTAGGTAAGGTATGATAGGAATCATTGCTTCTAGATCCTGAGAATGTTGACACCATAAGCTTTTTAGATACCATTGTAGTTTCCTCATATGCAGTTTTGCATATGGAATTAGTAGAATTCAGGAGGCCATGAACCCCAAGGCTTGCAGTATTTGCCTTGCAGATAGCAGGGGTTTTGTGGCCATTAGTTTGAAGTAAGTAGTCAAATGAATTTGTTTCTCTGGCGTGAGGAAAGACATCTGGGAAGTTGTGTTCAAGCTTGCTGCAAGGAATATAATTTGTTGACAGGATACCAGATGTGATTTATTTTTGTTTATGGTGTACCCCAGACAAGTTAGCACCTTTTGTACAAATGCCAGATGATTCAAAAGTATATCCTGGCTTTCTGCCTGAATTAGAAAATCGTCCAGGTATGAGTATATTTGAATATTTCTTTGCCTGCAAAATGCAATGACTGGAGCTAGGCACTTTGTGAATACCCTGGGCGCAGTAGATAAGCCAAGGGGCAGAAGGGGCAGTGCAGAGAACTGATAGTGCATGTAGCCTGCGTTGAAGCGTAGGTATCTTCTGCAAGATTCCCTGATTGGGATGTGAAGGTAGGCTTCCTTTAAATCCAGTGATGCCAACCAGGCATCTTTTGCCTAGCATAGGAAATAACTGGTGAAGAGTTAGCATCTTGAATTTTGGAATCAGCAAAAAGGTGTTTAAGACAGAAAGGTCCAGGATAGAACGCCATGAGTTGTCTTTTCTGGGTACCAAGACAAATCTCGAGTAGAAACCTTGTCCCTTTTCCTCCTCTGGTACAGTTTGAATAGCCTTTATGCTTAAGAGATGGAGTACTTGCTTTTGAGCCTCTGCCCACTGATTTGGGGGTAGATCTGGCCAACAGTTTGGGGTTAGTAACGTGTGGAAGTGAAATCTGTATCCATGGGAAACTATATTTAAAACCCATTTGTCCTGGGTAATGAGTCCCCAGTTTTTTGCCTGCAGAGCAATCTTTCCCCCTAAAGGAGCAGTCAGTTGAGAAGTGCTCGGAAGTTATAAATTAAGTCATTGAGACAATTTACCATAGGGGGAGCCTTACTACTCCCTGATTTGGAAGTGGGAGCCCCCCACTGCTTAGTCCTGTGCATACCCTGGGACTGAAGCCTGGGTGTTCTGCTGGTTCAGGGTTTGGACCGAGAAGGCCTGGAAGAGGCAGGAAAAGACCAATTCTTAGAAGGCCAATGCCTACTAAATCTTGGAGGCTGTATTTGTAGAAAATCTTTAACAGTTTGCATAGATTTAGCTTTTTCCTCCATCTTTTTAAGAACTACTTCTGCTTTGTTGCCAAACAGGCGGTCCTGATTTAAGGGAGCATCCAGCAATTTAGCTTTAACATGATCTGGCAAAAACTGCTACTTAAGCCAAGCATGCCTTCTAAGTACAGACCCAGTGACAGCAGCCCTGCAAGATGCCTCTAGTGAATCAAAACCACATTGCAAAGTATGCTTTCCAACCTGTTAAGCAAAAAGCATTAAATCCTGTAAATCCTTATTTTCAGCACAGTCCGGAATCAACATTTTCTGTTTCAGGAATCCAATAATATGCTGCTGATACTTTAACATATGAAACTGGCAGTTTTTAAGGCCCTAACAGCCAAAGTTGCAGAAGTGTATACCTTCTTATCCCATCTATCCAGTGCCCTGGAGTCTCTATCAGAGGGGGTAGGATTTTTGGCAGTAGTAGCCTTAATGCCCTTGGGTCCCTGTGAAATATTCTCAGGATCCGCAGTAGGATTTTTAAAAAGGAACTTGTGAGAGTCAAGAACCCTGGAATATCTATCAGGTTTTCTGGGAGCAGGAGGTAGAGAGTCAAGGGCCAAGCTAGATTCCAAAAAGGCATCACCAAGAATGTCTAGTATAGGAGGGATAGCTAAAGGCCTATGTTGGGGCAAGAGTAAGAAATCCCTAAGCCTCTTTTTAGAATCAGGGTAATTCCTGGCTTTCCCAGCGAAAGTGCTCCCTAAGAGTATGCAGGGTTTCACCAAGAGAGAAATCCTCTGTGGGGGAAGCAGAGGGAATAGAGTCCTCTGTATTAGAATCGTCATAGGTAGATAAGGGTAAATCTTGGTCATCAGAAGAAATAGAAATTTCAGAATCCTGGTCAGAAGTATCATAAGCAAATTCAGTCCTAGGTCTCTTAGAGGGGAAGGTTGGCTTCCCCTGATTAAAGTAATAAGGTCTTCAGTCATTCTTATCATTTGTTTTTTAGGCATAGAGGCCTGACCATGTGGTCTGGATGTCGGTTTTCTAGGCATGGTTCGAGTTTTAGGCCTTGAAGAAGATGGCGTTGGTTTAATATGCAAGTCAGTAGGCCTGAATACACCCTCAGAAGCCTGTGCCTGCACAGTGGCTCTGGACCCATCCAACGTAGAGACATCCGCAGGCTCCACAGTTGGAAGCATCTTGCGGCATACTGGACTCCGAATGGGTCTCAGTAGAGGCCTGCGAATCTGAAGTAGCAAGTATCAGGAGCTGTGAAAGGGCCTCACTGAGTACCAGCGAACTGGCGACCGGCCTAAGAGAAGCATCGTCGGCAGATTTGGACCTAGGCGGCATGTCTCTGTCTTTATCTTTGCATTTTTTCGGAATGTCTGTAGTCAGATGGCTTACCGAATACACATCTGGATAATTGAACAGAGTACCAAAATATTTAGAAGTGTAAATATACAGACGATGAATAGTTCGTTGCTTAAATAAGGCACAAAACCGACAGCGAGGTACAGTGTGGTCAGGACCTAGGCAAGGAATACAGCACGAATGAAAATCTTTGTGAGGTATTTGCTTTCCACAAGAAATACAATTATTGACTTTTACTGACATCGGTTTAGAGCAAGAAATGGTTTCCCCAACAGGGTACTTAGCTTTAATTGAAGACTTCGGTTCTGAAACTCGAAAACGAAAATTTAAGGAGTCAGCCGATCGGCACTTGCGAACTGCTTCTACTTTGGGCACCGCAGGGCAAGAAAGACTGATGTAATGGCGTCAGCTGCATGCTTTAAACCCCCGACTACCCGACGTCACGGAAGATGAGACAGCAACCGAAGCAGGACCCAAGACTTGAAATTCAGGTCGACTGAGGGCTATTGCAAGCAGATAACCCAAATGTGATGACCGCAACAGTGAAACAAGAACATCCAAGCATCGGTTCCGACTCAGCCTTTTACTAAAGCTTGAGAGATTCCATTGGCTCAGGGCTATACCCTATCCCATAATGCCTAGAGAAGGTTACCCAGATGATCTCTGCAGATTACTAACATATTAGAAAATCATACACCAAAAAGCAATGTTAATCATTCTTAGCCTATTTCTCATGAGGTAAGAAGGGAAGCAGAGAACATTTTACAACCAATAAATACTTCCTCTCGATCCTACAGGAGCAAAGGTTGGGGGAAGGAGGTTGGGGCGCAAGAATGAAGGCGAGATTATGGACAACAAACATGGAACGTTTTTGTGAGTACATAACTTCTTACTGTTATGTTGTCCTATCTTGCCTTCATTCTTGCTGGTTGGGACAGCGTCCCCAGCACCTTCTTTCTTGAGTGTCTCAAGGGAATAAGCTCTTCAGAACAGTGGAACCAAAGGAAGCTCTGTTCTGGGAGGCCAAGTCTACTTTGTAATGAGTGATGAAGGTATGAGGATTGACCCAAGTGGCTGCAGCACAGATTGAGTCCATAGGTAGTCTGGCCTGAAAGGCGGTCGAAGTTGACACAGCTCTCATTGAGTGGCCTCTAATCTTTCCTGGCAATTGCTTATGCTGAGAATTATATGCATAGGTAATATGTCAGTAGGCCATTTCGACAAAGTAACTCTTGAAACTGGTGCTCCTTTTTTGTTACCTTAAAAGGAGACAAAAATAGCTGGTCAAACATTCTAAACTTCTTTGTTCTATGCAAGTAGAAACATAGCTGCCCAAGTACATCCAACTGATGAAGCTAATATTCTGCTTTGTTGTCATAGTTTGGAAAGAAGACAATGGACTGAATCAAACTGGACTCGGGACATACTTTGGGAAGGAATGAAGGATTCATTCTAAGAGAAACTCTATCTTTGTGAAAAACTATATAGGGAGGGCATATGGATAGAGCTTGGAGCTCTGAAACCCTCCTAGCTGAAGTAATGGCTGTCAAAAAAATTGTCTTCCAAGTTAGAAATTTTAGTTGGCAAGAGAATGCTGGTTCATACGGTGCGAGAATCAGAGCAGTCAGTACCAAACTGAGGTCCCAAGGAGGTGGTGGTTCCCTAATTGGAGGCTTTAGTAGAAATGTACCTCTCAGGAAGGCTTTGCACAATCTGTGAGACATTATTTTTGATCCCATGTTTCCTATGTTGTAGTTAGATATGATGGCTAATTGTACTCGTACGGTAGCAGCTGCTGCACCTTCAGTGAAAATTTCTGCTAAGACATCTAAAATTGCACTTATGGGGGCTGTGAAGGGGTCTGTGTGATTCCTGGAAGCCCAACAAGAAAAGCTTTTCCATTTGCTAGCACACAGTTTTGAGTTGTCTTATGAGATGAAACCAGAATGTGTAGCACTGCAGGGGATATGTCTGGAAGCCTGGCTAAGATTGGAAGTGGAGCAGCCAAGCTGTCAGTTTGAGGGTTTGACTAGAGGGATGGAGCGTTCCTGACTGATGAGTCAGAAGATCTGGTAGCGGGTCAGGAATCCACGGCTCCTCTCAGAGATGGGGCCATAGGAAAGGGAACCAGATATGACAAGGCCAGTACGGAGCACTGAGAATTAACCTGCAATTCAACAATCTGGCTTTCTGTAGAACTTTGGGGATAAGTGGAAACGGGGGAAAGGCATAAAGAAGTCCTGGAGACCAATCGTGAACAAGTGCATCCCTTGATGACTTCCCCGAAGGGGGGATTAGGGCAAGGTAGCTGCTGCATTTGGTGTTCATGGACGTGGCAAAAGGGTCACAGCAAGGCTGGCCCCACTTGTGAAAAATTTGGCTCGCAACTTCCTGTGTCACGGACCACTCGTGAGGCATCAGAATTGCTCTGCTTAATTTGTCCGCTATCACGTTGGATTTTACCGGGATAGGCATTGCAATCAGAAAATGTTGAGAAGAGATTGCCCATTGCCATACTCTTTGAGCCTCTCGACACAGAAGGTAGGATCTGGTTCCGCCTTGTTTGTTGATGTACCACACTAGAGACATATTGTCTGTCTGTACTGCAATTATACCTGCAGGAAGAAAGTCCTGGAGTCCCTGCAATGCCAGAAGCACCGCTCTCATCTCTAGGACATTGATGTGAAAATGGTACTCATGTTCCTGCCAAGTTCCTTGAACGGTCTTTCTGAGATAATGCCCCCCCCCATCATATCTGGGAAGAGTCCGTGGTCACTGTAGCTACCTGTGTGGATTGAAGCCACCAGTGTAGGTGGATTGAAGCCACCAGTGTAGGTCCTTCTTGTAGGAGTCTGTAATGAAAATCTTGTGGGACATGGGTAACTCCTGCATGGACCACTGAGCAAAGAGTAACCAATGTAGGACTCTCATATGTAGACGTGCCAGAGGTACTCGTGTTATAGCAGCCGCCATAGTGCTTAATACTTTTAGAACAAACTCTGCCTGTACTTTCAAGAGCAAGATGGACACTTGATGGTGCAGTGTCTGTGCCCTGTCTCGAGACAGTTTTGCTACTGTGTCTTTTGTGTTTAAGTCTGCGCCTATGAATGTAACATGCTGTGATAGCAATAAGGCAGATTTTTCGAAATTTATGGTAATGCCCAGTTCCGAGCACAGATGGACGGTGATGGCTCTTGCTTTGGTTAGTAGATGGTCAGTGGTGGAGGTCAGGACGGAATCCTAGACGCAAGTTAGCTGTGACTACTGCCTTGCATTTAGTAAACACTCTGGGGGCTGTAGTGAGGCAAAAGGAAAGAGCCCTGAATTGGTAATGACTGCCTCCCAGCCAGAAGCGTAGATATCTTCTGGATCGTGCCTGTCCATTTTTATATGGTAGTACGCATCCTGAATATCGATTGAGCACATCCAATTGTCTTGTCACAGAAAATGGAGTATAGACTCAGTGTCACCATCCAGAACTTTGCTTTTTTTTACGGACTTTTTCAGCCTGCTGAGATCCAAGATGGATCTCCAGTCCCCTGTTTTCTTTGTAACTAAAAAGAACCTTGAGTAAGTTCTGGATCTGATTTGGTCTGCGGAGACTTCTTCGATGACTCTTTCTTAGCAACCTTTGTACCTCTGAGGTTGCTTGATCCCTTTGACAGGGTGGAATGTCTGGGACTGATCTTGTTTGTGGGGATGGGGTGGAAAATGGCATGTTGTATCCCCTAGATGTTACTGACTGTACCCATTTGTCTTGAGTGATGTTCAGCCAGGCTTCTGGCTACAGTGATATTCTGCCCCAACTACCTCCAGAGGTGGGCAGATGGGCTTCCTTTCAGGATGGCTGGAAGGGTCTGCCAGAGAACGTATCTGTCACCCTGATTTTGCAGACCCCCTCTGCAGTGAGATCAGCGTCTTCCATTATTTCCCCTCTGCCCCTGGGAGAAAGGTCATCATGTGCATCTGGCAAAGCTCTTTGGAATTTATGGAACCACATTTTTCCACCCTTTTGGGATAAGACCTGGTAGGGACAGAAATCCTTACTCCCACAGCAGATAGGAGTTTTACCTTCTTGTTCGCACATGGTCAGAGTCTCTAACTTTTGGCCCGAACAGGAATGAGCTGTGAAAAGGGGCTTGGCAAACTTGCAAAGGCTCATCCAGGAATGCCTTCTCAGAGCTATTCCTGTGCCTGCTGCCCTACTTGCTCCATCAGCTGCATAAGAAATGAGCCGCATAGAGGAGTTGATTACAGAACTTAAGGTAGCAAGCTGAGAGGTCACCTTGTCTGACACCCCCACAGGTGTAGAACCTTGAAGGGCATCTTCTAGCTCCTTCAGGAGAGTCCTCTGAAGTCTGGTAAAATGAGTTAAGTAGTTCAGTGACCTGAGAGTAAAGGCCACTGATGAGAGCATACGCTTCCCATATCTGCCCATCATTGGAGACTCCTTATTCAGTGAAAGGACAGATGAAGTCTCAGCTAACTCCTTTTTGGTGGCCTCCGCCACTACCATAGCATCTACCAAGACACTTTTGATTAAGAATTTCTTGTCAGACGGGGCAGTTATAAATTTGTTGGGCCTCCTCGGAACAGGTTCCACAGATTCTGGGAAGCCCCGCAACTTTTGACCAACTACACCAAGCAGCTGATCAAAAGGTGGAAATACCCAAAAGGTGGAGGGTCGAGAACCAAATGCTTCCAGGAATATGGACTCATCCTTAGAAGGGGTAAGGGTCTTCCAGCCACCTCTCTGCTTCAGGATCTCTAGGATGTCTGGAAAGGAGACATCCTCAGAGGGTAACCGAGGGGACCCTTCTGAATCCTCTAAATCCGTATCCGAGGTGACAGACTCCTCAGGGGAGTCTAGATGTTTCCTCTTATAAGTTCTCTTCCAAGGGACCTCTCCAGAGGTTTCAGAAGAGAGCGACTCACCCAATGGGGTGCTCTGGGGCATTGGTTCTCTATGCCTGGGGGTAGGGAAGGATGGAACAGAGGAAAACACCAGCTCTTTTAGGGGAAGAGTGCCTGGATCCGAGGGTGGAGCTGTCAGGGGTGACAGCACAGTCCTCATCAACTCGATGGCACCACGACCTGGGCCAGAGGGAGCCTCTGAATTCCGAAGAGCCAGAAGACTTACCCCCTACCAAGGAGGTAGGCTCAGAGGCTGATGTAGGGGCTGAGCTCACCTGCGCCGATGCCCTGAGAGGCAGAATCAGACCTGACAAAGGTCTGATCCGACGCTCCTCCCCGACCCAACAGGGGAGTGCTGGCTCCCAGACCCCTCGACAGAAGATGTACCAAAGAGGTCGGAACAGAATTTGGGGCTGAAAACCTAGGGGTGAGTCCCGGACCTGAAGGTTCCACCACAAAGACATCCAAACACTCTGGCTCCAGAACCACTCGGGTTGGAGGAGTAACAGAAGAAGCAACCTCTTGACCACCTGCTCCATGTCGTCATCTGACAGGCTCCTGGAGGATCGAAAGAACGGGGTCAAGGATTTTACACTCCCAGCCACTGACTGTAAAAGAGGTGACTGAGGAACTGAGGTGACCGGTTCCAAGGTTGGGGACTGGCTCTGTTTATGACTCCTAGTCGGTTCCGACAAAAGTGGTGGAACTGAGGGAGTAGTCTTTTCAGGCCTCAAAACCTTTGGGTGCGAAGTAGTGTCCTTCGATAGCTTTACAGCCGGCTCAGAAGCAGGAGCCAAAGAAGAAGCTCTTTTTGTGGATTTGTCAGACTTTGGGGAATGGGATGATTTGGAGGAGGTCTGGTTACCTTCTAATGTCTCAGCAAATGGACCTTTGAGCAATCCCATTAACTATAAGTTTATTCTTGCATTCCTGCAGGACCTTAGAACTAAAGCCATGGCAAATGGAGTAGGAATCTTGCAGGTGTACCTCACCTAAACAATAAACACAACTAGTGTGCCCGTCGATTAAAGACATTTTTTTGTGTACAGGAGTCGCACTTCTTGAAGCCTGATTGCTTCACTTCTTTTGCTTCCATAGACATAGTGGAAAAACAACCATAACAACACTGTCCAAGAAAAATATATTAAAGATTATAGCAATAATGCCGCCAAATGAACTATTCAACTATTAAGCACATGACAATAACAGGTAAATACAAAAAAATATATATATATTTTTTTTTTAATAGACACAGGGAGAGAAAGGGACTAGAGGAGAGGTCTCTAACTAAAACGACGATCTCCTCCAGCCAGAGGAGACATCTCCAAGTAAAATGGATGAAACCTCTTAGAAGGGAAAGGAAGTAGAAAAAAGGGGAAGCCCTCTAATTTAAACGGGCTAAAAACAAAGAAAGAAAGACAAACCCTCTAACTTAAATGAGTTTGTTAGGATAAATTAAAGCTTTAGAGATGGGATAGGGAGTTGTAGGCCGAAGGAAAGCAACAGCCAGCCACAACAAAACGCAACAAGCGAAAACTTAGGGAATTAAAACAAACGAGATCTGGGTAACCTTCCCAAGGCATTACGGGATAGGGTATAGCCTCGAGCCAGAGGAAGCTCTTGAGGTTTAGTAAAAGGTCGAGTTGGAACTGATGCTCGGTTCCAAACCCAAACAGCAAGAATGAAGATGAGATGGGACAATAGAACATAAAATGTTTAGCCAACAAGTGAAAAGGGGACAACTAATTCCTCAGTAACAAAGCCCATAGAGAGACTTTACCGATGAAACATTTTCCATTGTTCCATAGGAAAACGCTTTAGAGAAAGAAAAAAGCAGGAGCTGACTAGAAGAATCAGATGTACATCTAACTCGAACCACAGGTTGGGAAATGGAGGGGATCAGGAAGAAGACAAGCAGCATTGTAAAATTAGTGAATAACTCTGAGACTATAAGGCATCAGTCCAATTAGATAAAGGAATAGAATTGTGAAATGTGGCTTTGCAAGGAGAGGCTGAGAAAGTTTAGAATTGTGTTGACTGCATTAATTTGCTGGTGAATGGTAAAACGTATTATTTGAGGTTATCCTTTGTGAGGGCTACTAGACACGAAGCTGACCATTCTGGAGTCTTCAGTCAGAGAGCTCCATCTCCTGTACTCATAGTACCCTGTTGTCCTCTTCTCTCCTCGGATCTCATTTACTGCTTTAGAGAGTGTATTATGGTCTGCAAGCTCCACTCTATTATATCCATTGCAACTGTAGTTCATTTTATTAGTTTATCCTCTACTCTAGAGTCAGACCGTGTGGGTATTAGAATTAGGTGTCTGGGAAGAATTATTTTCTTGTGAGTGTCTTGTTCTGTCCAGGTGTTCCTGCCCTTTCTTTATTTCTGTCAAATAAATGTGTGTGTGTGTGTGTGTGTGTGTGTGTGTGTGTGTGTGTGTGTGTGTGTGTGTGTGTGTGTGTAGATATATATATATATATATATATATATATATATATATCTATATCTATATATATATATATATATCTATATATATATATATATATATATATATCAACAACAGTGTGTTTAACGTGTAATCTTTTGTTATCTAGAGATATTTCAAGTGGTGCTTTTTTTTAATATAGTTTGGTGGGTAGGTAACTAGGTTTTGTTACTCTTAGGATATAGTGTGTGCATTTGATTTTTCCAGAGCATTATATTTTCCACATCTACAAATGCAGAAAACAAAAGTCAGAATTTAAGAAAGTTGTGGCTTATGGCCACATTTTGCTACACAAGATGGGACATCCTGCACCTTTGGGTACCTTGGTTTCTCCTGCATTCTTGCTCATTAATACTTCGGGGTTTCCTCCAAACTCTCCAGTTGAAGGGGGCACTGTAGTAAGTACAAGAGTAAGCACACGGATAGGTTCATAGATTGGTACTAGGCTATTGGCCCTAGAGCCTATATAAGCATAGCCATAACAATTCCCAGGCTACTACTTCTCACAATATTTACTTCCTTGGACCCCTGTCTAGCAGGGCGACTGACGTGATCCCCGGGGTGAATTTCCTAACTTCCATCCAATTGTCAAGGTCCCCCTGAGTCTGGGGAGTCTCTGGGTCAGGAAGCTATCCCTCCAGCATGTTTCGTTCATTGTGATGACAAGGTTTAGATCCCTGGAGCGTGTGGCTCTGAGGGAATGGGATTTCTTTAAGTGTAGCATGTCCAACAGCTCTGGGTTTGACATGGCCTTGTATGTTAAGCAGAAATCACATCTGAGTAGACGATATGCGACAGAGTATAGCTGGAGTTTTTCTACATGGTCAGCATAGTGCATCTGCTTTAGTCCTGTGATTCTTTTAGTGAGGTATTTCTGCGGCCTTTCCAGTTGTTGCAGATGTCTTGAGAGGTACATACCAAACGGGTCACTGTATTCTATAATGGGTCTAATGAGGGATGAGTTCAGTGGAACAATGACCTCCTTTTTTCTGGATGAAAAGCCCTTAGTGATAAGGTGTGCCACATAGAAGGACTTCCTAACTGTTGTGACGATGGGGCAATCGAAGGTGAGACCACTGTCCACCTGTGTCCCTAAGTCTCTCATCACACTTTCGGTGTTTGGTGTACTGCCACCTATGTGGGTAATTCACGGGTACATGATGTTTTTTCCCAAAGGGGATAACTATACATTTCTTGGCATTGAGCTTGAGCCCGTGGCTCTGGCACCAAGCATCTGTTTCTGTAAGGTCCTTTTGTACAATATCCACATCATTTGGGGATTCAGTAATGGCTCCCAGTTTGCATTCATCTACAAACCTGGTTAGCCACAGTATCTTAGTGTTGGCCTGTACTTCAGAGAAGTAGATGCCAAACAAGAGAGGTCCCAGGGCTGAACCCCTGAGGTACTCCACTTGTCTGGAGCTGGATTTGGAGTCAGCTACATTTACAGTGTGGGTTCTGTCAATAAGCCAGTTGGCAACCCATCGAGTGACGTAGGGATTAATGCCCAGCTTAGTAAGTTTATCTATGATTCCAGAGTGGGGGATGGTGTCAAAGGCCTTGGCAAGGTCCAGATAGGCTGTGTGGACCACCTTACCCTCATCCACAGCTCTGGAGACTGATTCGAAGAAGTCAGTCAGGTTCAGGAGACAAAATCAGCCCTTCACGAACCCAAACTGGGTGGGGCCAGTGTTTGAAGGTTGCCAATGTCTTTGTTTATAAGTTCCATGATAATACATTCCATGGCCTTGCAGATCAGGCTTGTCAGACTGATGGGGCGGTAGTTCCCAAGATCCAAGGTGGATTCCCCACTTGTGGAGTGGGAGAACTGTAGCTGTGCACCACTCAGTGGGCACAAAGCCTGAGGTGAGGTTATGATTAAACATGACACTTAGGTGAAGTGCCAGTTCATTTTGTAGTTCATGTAGTACACAGCCCTGGATGTCTTCTGGTCCCATGGATGCTGTATTCTGAGCTTTGGAGAGTGCGTTTTTTTACCTGTGTGGCCATTATTACCGGAATTTGGCAATCTTTCAGTATTGAGATGGCCCCTTTAGGGGGTGAGAGGGGGCTGAAGCTGGCACTGAATCGATCTGCCAGGATACTGGCAATATCCTTGGGATCAGTATATTTAATGCTATACCAGAAAAATAGTACAGTTTTGTACCTACCATAAATGTAGATGTTCGAAGATCCACATTGCTGCAGTCCTTACACTTGGGTAGTCCGCTGTCCTCGGTCGGCCCGAATATCAAAGTATTAGGCTGACGTCGGTCACGGCGCTTAAGACTGACATCAGGACGTCAGGGTATAAATGCGCATGACCGACGTCATATCCTCAGTCTTTTCTTGCCCCAGATGTCAGAAGACCCTAAAAAGAAAGGTCAAAACCAAAAGACAGCAAAAACAACCAACCACCCTTGCACTAATCATATGTACAATATATACAATATCCACAATATTTACAACCCAAACCACACAACCACCTCTAACTACAGAGGGGAAGGAGGGAGGGTAAATTGGACTGCAGCAATGTGGATCTTCGAACATCTACATTTATGGTAGGTACAAAACTGTACTATGTTCTTCATCTCACATTGCTGCAGTCCTTACACTTGGGTAGAATCCCAAAGCAGAGGTAAGGGAGGATGGCAAAACTATAAAGCAGTAGGAGCTGCCAAAATGCCCTGTAAAATTGCAGTGGCAAAACCAGCCCTAGATTTAGAGTAAAGTGGAAGGTGGTAATGCTTAGAGAAAGTATGCACTGAACTCCAAGTAGCTGCCTCCAAAATATCTTTAGTTGCCACCCCTTAAAAAGCTGTAGAAGTGGCAGTAGCCCTAGTGGAATGAGGCCTAATCCCAGCTGGAATCTCCTTACCATGATGGGAATAACAGAAAGCAATACAAAACCCAATCCACTTAGAAATAGTTTGTTTTGACACATGCTTGCCCTGAGAACCCAAAGCAAATGAAACAAATAACTGCTGAGACTGCCTGAACCCTTTAGTTCTGCTCAAATAATATCGCAACTGCCTGTGTATATCCAAAGTGTGCAAAATCTTTTCCCCTTTATTTTGGGGTTTGCATAAAAAGTAGGCAAATGAATAGTTTGGTTTAAAGCCACACTAGAAACCACTTTAGGCATAAAGGAAGGATTAGTACGCAAAGATACCCTATCCTTATGGAAAATTAAGAAAGGCTCAACCGCCATAAGGGCCTGTAATTCAGAAACCCTTCTCGCAGAGGTAATGGCCAACAAAAAGCAGTCTTCCATGATAAATATTTCAACTCGGCAGTAGCTGCAGGCTCAAAAGGTTGTAGAGTGAGTTTCTCCAACACAAAATTGAGATCCCAAGCAGGAGTAGGAGCTCTTCGTGGGGGTCTTATATTCTTTGCGCCTCTAAGGAATTACTTAAACAAAGGATGAGAAAACAATGGTGGGTCACAGTCATAGTGAGCAGAAATTGCTGCAGCATGAACCTTAATAGAAGAGAAGGACAAACCTTTGTCCAGTAACTCAGTAAGATATTGAAGAGCCACACTTAAATTAGGCTTAGAAACATCAAATTCCTTTGCTGTACTCCAAAATAAAAATCTCTTCCATTTATCTGTGTACACTTTCCTTGTACTAGGCCTTCTGGCCTCCAAAATAACATTCAAAACTTGCTGTGGAAGCTGAGACCCTCCAGGGTTTAAAACAGAATATGCCAGGCTGTTAGGTGAAGAGAGTGAAGTTTGACATTGAGTAAATGACTGTTCTCCTGAGACAGCAGGTGTGGAATCGAAGGCAAAGGCCATGGAGGCTCCCGCACCAGACTTCTCAGTAATGGGTACCAGTGCTGTCGAGGCCAATCTGGAGCTATTAAAATCATCTTTGGCTTGTCCTGTCTGACCTTCAGGAGTACCTTTGGGAGGAGAGGCAGAGGTGGAAAGGCATACACATGAAGATTGCTCCAATTGAATGAAAGAGCATCCACTTTCCAAGCTGTGGGATGAAACCTTTTTGTGCAAAACTTTGGCAGCTGGTAGTTTAGTGGAGAAGCGAACAGATCTATGTCTGGAGTTCCCCATAACACTGTCAATTTCTGAAATACATGAGGATCCAATTTCCACTCGTGGGGATCCATAATTTGTCTGCTCAACACATCTGCTAAGGAGTTCTGCGCTCCCGGCAGAAACCTTGCCTGAAGATTTAGCTGTAAACTGAGAGCAGTCTCCCACAAATTCATTGCTTGTCTGCATAGAGGATAAGAATGTGTTCCCCCTTGCTTGTTGATGTACCACATGACAGTTGTGTTGTCTGTTAGAACCAACACCTGCCCTGGAAGAAGTAAATCCTTGAAAGCTATTAATGCAAATTGGACTGCTAACATCTCCTTCAAGTTGATATGTAGATGTTGAAGTCTGGCAGGCCACGTGTCTTGTACCCACTTTCCATTTAGATGAGCTCCCCAAGCTTTGTCTGAGGCATCTGTCGTTAGAATCTGACTCGCCTCTGGCCGGGTCACAGAGAGTCCCTTGTTTAGGTGACATTCCTGAGCCCACCACAAAATTCCTTTTGAATGCAAGGTATTATCTGAATGACAGTGTCCATATCTTGGCAGTACTGTGTCCATACATTTTGAGATACCATTGTAGCTTCCTCATATGCAGTTTGGCATTGGGAAGCACCAGAATACAAGATGCCATGAACCCCAAGGCTTGAAGGACTGTCCTTGCAGTCAGCCTGGACTGATGAGACAATTGATGGAAGTAAAGAGAAAGATTCTTTTGTTTGTCCGGGGTCAAAAGGCCATCTGGGATGCTGTATTCAGTCTCACACCCAGAAAGCACATGTCCTGAGAGGGTACTAGACTGGACTTTATTTCGTTCACAGAATACCCCAGGCATCTTAGCACTGCTATCACATATTGTAAATGATGAAGAAGTTCGTCCTTTCCTTGGGCCAGAATCAGGCAATCGTCCAAATAAGGATAGATCTGTATTCCTCTTAGCCTGAAGAAAGCTATCACTGGAGCCAGAACCTTCGTGAATACTCTGGGTGCAGTAGATAAGCCAAAGGGCAATGCAGAGAACTGATAATGAGAAGTCCCAGCCCGAAAACGCAGATACTTCCTGCAACTTAGCCTGATAGGAACATGAAGGTAAGCCTCCTTGAGATCCAGAGTCACCATCCAGTGATCTTTGCCCAGCAGAGGTAAAAGCTGTTGTAACGTCAACATTTTGAACTTGGGAATGTCCAGATAAGTGTTGAGGATAGATAAATCCAAAATTGGTCTCCACGTGTTCCCCTTCTTTGGTACTAGGAACAGGCGAGAATAAAATCCTAGGCCCACTTCTGGCAGAGGGACCGGTTGTATGGCCCCTATTTGAAGCAGCAGAGAAATTTGTTTGTGAGCCTCTGGTCTTTGCTGAGGAGGAACGTCCGGCATGCCTTTGAAAGGAGGCAAGGTATGGAAATAAAACTTGTAACCTTGGTGTATGATATCCAATACCCATCTGTCTTGGGTAATCAAACTCCAATTTTCCTTGAAGAGTGCCAACCTTCCTCCCAAAGGTGCTGCCAGGCAAGAAGGATCTGGCAGCTGAAAAGGTAGGTCATTGGGCCTGTTTACGAAAGGACTGGCCCCTGCCCTCACCCGAAGATTGTGCAGGTGAACTCCCTGTTCTAGGTCTGAAGGAGCTCTGAGCTCTGCCCCTACCACATCTAGATCTACCCCTAGACTGTGAATCATAAGAAGGGTACGTCCACCCCTTAGCAGGCCAATTCCTACTAAACTTGGAGGCTGAACTTGCAAAAATCTTTAACAGCCTGCATAGACTTAGCCTTGTCTTCCATTTTCTTCAAGACTGACTCCACAGGTGAACCAAACAACACATCAGACTGCAAAGGAGCATCCAAAATCCTTGTCTTAACATGGTCAGATAAATTCTGATCCCCCAGCCAGGCGTGCCTGCGAAGAACTGATCCAGTGGCAGCCACCCTAGACGAGGCCTGTACAGCATCAAAACCACATTGTAAAGAATGCTTACCCACCTGTTCAGAGACATGTACCAAATCTTGTAATTCTTTACACTCAATGCCTTCCGCCAGAGCATCTACCTTAGACTTCAATTGAGAAAGAAGATAGTTTTGATATTTCAACATGTGAAACTGGCAATTCAAAGCCCTCATAGCTAAGGTGGAAGAAGTATAGACTTTCTTTCCCCATCTATCCAAAGCTCTGGCCTCTATCTGGAGGAACCGGATTTTTTACAACAGAGGCCTTGACACCCTTAGGTCCCTGACTAACAGTTTCTGGGTCCGCCCTAGGACTCTTATAAAGATATTTATGAGCCTCAGGCACCCTGTAATACCTATCCGGTTTAACAGGAGCAGGAGGCAAAGAATCAGGATTAAGTGAAGCCTCTGCAAACACATCTTCCACAACATCCAGAACAGGTGGTATAGCCAAAGGCCTATGCTGGGGTAAAAGCAAAAATTCCCTAAAGCCTTTTCCTGGAATCAGAGAAGTCCTGACCTTCCCACTTAAAATGTTCCCTCATGGAATGAAGAGTCTCTGAAAAAGAAAAATCCTCTGGAGAAGCAGAAGGAGTCGAATCATCTGCATCAGAATCAGAATAAGGAGAGTACTCCTGCAAGTCTTCAGCCGAAGACTCTGAAACATCCGAAGCCTGCTCAAAACTCCCCAACTCTGGTTCCACCCTAGGCCTCTTATCAGGAGGCGGCAAAGAACCTCTAATCAAAGTAATTAAATCTTCTGCCGTTTTAAGCATGTGCTTCTTGGGCACAGATCCTGTTGAACTAGGAGTGACACCAACAGAAGCTAAACCTGGCCTGCCTCTGGGAGAAGCCTTGGAAACAGAAGGAGAGGGCCTAACCACCCTAGGAATGGAGGGGAGTACAGTAACCTGAGAAGCCCCTTCAGCCTGACCTGCCTCCTGAGAGGCCACATCCTGCAAAATCAAAGTCTCCCCCTGGGACTCCAGAGAAGCCTCCGGCGGAACCACCGGTTCCACTGACGCCTCTAAAGAACCGGCGTCCGCACGGACGACTCTTCTTGCCTGCGTTTAGCTGCTTTGTCTTTGCGCTTCTTCGAACAAGCGCCGGAGCATCCGACGGCATATTATAATTGCACCGCTTCCCGAAGACCAACCTGGCACACTCTAACCTTCGCTTAATAGTGCGCTTATTGAACCTAGCACAAAAGCGACACCCAACAACGTCGTGCTCAGGCCCCAAACAAAGAATACACAAAGTATGATAATCCCTATGCGGTATCTGCTTCCCACAAGAAATACAGTTATTCACTTTTTCTGACATCTGGTAAACCACTGAGGCAAGAAAAAACTAAAATATTCCCCAACGGGGTACTTAGCCAACTTTGACTCGGTCTGAAACTCTGAATTCGAAAAATTTCAGAACGCCGAACGGCACTTGCAACGCTGCTTCTGCATCGGACCATGCGGCAAAAAAGACTGAGGATATGACGTCGGTCATGCGCATTTGTACCCTGACTTCCTGATGTCAGTCTTAAGCGCCGTGACCGACGTCAGGCTAATACTTTGATATTCGGGCCGACCGAGGACAGCGGACTACCCAAGTGTAAGGACTGCAGCAATGTGAGATGAACATCTAATGCTATTCTGTTGTAGCTCAGAGCAGATCTGAGCATTGCCATTTAGATTCTTGACATAGTTATAGATTGCCTTGTGGTTGTCTTTGGAATCTTTGGCAATTTTATTTTCATTAACTAGCTTTGGAGGATTTTATGAGGGATCTCTGCTTCTTACTGAGGCTAGTAAGGGAGTTTTTTGCATCCTGGGATTTTCCTCTTTTCTGCAACAGTTTTTTCTTTTTGTTGTAAAGTTTGTTTATGGCAGGGGACCAGCAGATTGCCTTCCTTTTTTTGGAGGAGGGAGTCTTGGTTTTAGTTGGGATGGCACGATTCATGCACGAGTGGATGTGCTCATACAGTGCCTTAGTGTAGGACTCAGCAGTCGAACTTTCAGTTCCCATCTGCATGGGTGCCATGAGGTTTGTCACTTCTGACTTGAGTAGCATGAAGTTGGCTTTGGAGAAGTTTTTTACGCAGGTTTCCTTACTGGGGGTGGGGGAGGGATGTGGATGTCAAGGGTGATTAGCTTATGGTCAGATGTGACCAACCAGAGAGTGACCATAGGTGTGGAGCATCGATTTCCCATGTTGGTAATGACCAGTTCTAGGATAACTGGAGCCCCTGGTGGGACTATGGATTAACTGATCCAGGGCATTGGAATTTATGAATTCCAAGAACCACTGGGCAAAGGTGTTGATACACGGGTAGTTTCCCAGTTAATGGCAGGGTAGTTGAAATCACCTAGTATTGGGGTGTTTGGTTGTATCTTAATATTTTCCAGTATGTTTATAGGTTCATAGGTTCATACTAGGCTATCTGCACTAGGGCATTTATAAGCCTAGCCAGAATGTGTTTGGCTTTCGCCACCCATTTTAAATTTATTTTGCTATGCCCTTTTTCGAGGTTAGTATACTGTGCCTTTGTCTAACAGTGACACAGAAGTGATACCCGGGGTAAACCTACGATCTCCCATCCACTCATCAAGATTCCTCTTGAAGAGAGTCAATGAGGGACTACTGCCTAACATGGACTGGGATTTTATTCCAGAGTGAAGGGAGCCTCTGGGTTATGAATCTGTCCCACCAGCATGTCCTATTTATTTCAGTGCTGAGGTTCAAGTCTCTCGAGCGCGTAGCTCGATGGGATTTGGATTTTCTGAGGTGCAGCATGTCCATTAATTCCGGGTTGGACATGGCTTTATACGTCAGGCACAGATCGCCTCTGAACAGGTGGTATGCCACTGAGTAGAGCTGGAGTTTCTTTGACCGGGCAGCATATGGCATCTGTTTGAGCCCTTTGATCCTCTTGGTGAGGTACTTTTAGGGTCTTTCCAGTTGCTGCAGGTGTCTGGTAAGGTACATCCCAAAAGGGGCATTGTACTCCATTATGGGCCTGATGAGGGATGAGTAAAGAGGCACGATGACCTCCACTGATCTAGATGTGAATCCCTTCATGATTATGTAGGCTATATAAAATGTTTTCTAACCACTTTGGCCACGTGGTTGTCAAATGAGAGATTGCTATCAACTTGGGTCCCCAGGTCCCTAATTACTTCTTCTGTACTTAATGGATTACCACCTATGTGGTAATTTGTGGGCACTTTGTTTTTGCCAGAAGGGATGACTATACACTTTTTGGCATTTAGCTTGAGGCCATGGCTCTGGCACCAGTTGTCTGTTTCTATGAGGCCCTTTTGGAGGATGCTTGTGTCGGCTGGAGAGTCGATTATGGCGCCCAGTTTGCAGTCATCTGCGAACTTGGTCAGCCACAGTCCTTCCGTGCTGGCCTGTACCTCAGAGAAATATATACCGAACAAGAGAGGTCCCAGGACTGAGCCTTGTGGGACACCACTTGTAACTGGTTTGGAGTCTGACATGGCTCCAGCAATTCTAACCATGTGTGTTCTGTCCTTGATCCAGTTTGCAATCCATCTAGTGACATAGGGGTTTATATTTAAGCTGGTGAGCTTATCTATAATGCCCGAGTGGGGTATTGTATCAAAGGCTTTTGCGAGGTCCAGGTAGGCTGTGTGGACCACCTTCCCCTCGTCAATGGCCTTGGTGACTGTTTCAAAGAAATCAACCAGGTTTAAGAGGCAGGATCTGCCCTTAAAGCCGAACTGGGTAGGATCCAGTGTCTGTAGGTCCCTAATATCTTTATTTATGAGGTCCATGATGATCCTTTTCCATAGCTTTGCAGACCAAGCTAGTCAGGCTTATGGGGCGATAGTTTCCAGGATCCATTGAGGCACCACCTTTATGGAGAGGGACCACTGTTGCTGTATGCCACTCTTTGAGCATATATTCTGTAGCAAGGCTGAGATTGAACAGTAGTTTTATGTTTCGGTTTAGCTCTTCTTGGAATTCATGTAGGACGCAGCCCGGGACACCGACTGGTCCCATTGATGCTGTGTTTTTTGCTTTGGAGAGGGCGGCTCTTACCTGAGCATCTGGGATGTCAGGGGGGCAGCACTCTGCTGGGATAGATATTTGCCCTTTGGTGGGGGGGTTGCTGAACCTGTCAGCTAGGATGTTGGCAATGTCTGTGGGTTCAGTGTATTTTTTGTCATTTTGGACTAATTCTGAGCATATCTGGGAATTATCACCCAGGTTCCTAACATAACTAAAGAAAGCCTTGTGATTATCCTTAGTGTCCTGTGCAATTTTTCTCTCGAAGCTGGCCTTAGACAATTTTATGAGTGCCCGTAGTTTTATGCTAATACTGATCAGTGATGCCTTCCCTTTTTGGGATTTTGCTCTATCATTTAGTAGCTTCCTCCTTCTATTGTATAGTTTGTTTATGGCTGGGGTCCACCAGACAGGACGTCTGCCTTTGGAGGATTGGGTCTTGGTTTTATTTGGGATTGCATGATCCATGCATTCCTGAAGGTGTTCATAGAATGCGTTTATAAAGGATTCTGCGGTCTGGGCCATATTTTCCACAGGCCCGGGGGCTTTGAAGGATTCCACCTCAGTTTTGAGGAATGTGAAATTTGCTTTAGATAAGTTTTTCACTGTGGTTTTCTGGGCAGGGGGTGGGGTCGGGATGTGAATATCCAGTGAGATTAGTTTATGGTCTGATCTTACCAGTGAGGGATACACTTCTGGTCTGGAGCATAGAGTCCCCATGCTGGTGATGATCAGGTCCAGTATGTTTTCCCCTCTTGTGGGAGTGGTAACAAGTTGTTCCATAGCATTTGAGTTTATAAATTCTAGGAACCTTTGGGCTAGGGTGTTGGAGCTAGAGTAATGCTCCCAGTCTATGTTTGGGTAGTTGAAGTCGCCCAATATAATGGTGTTTGGAGAGACCTTCATATTTTCCAGTGTTCTCAGAAAGGCCGAGTGGGGTTCCTGGGTTTGGGAGGGTGGTCTGTAGCAGGCTATAAACTGGAAGGCAGTTTTACCCACTGTTAGTTGCACATGGATAGTCTCTGATGCTTCATGCTATGCCACCAACCTGGAGGTGTGGGTATCTTTGATGAATATCGATACTCCCCCTCCTTTTGTGGTTCGGTCCAAGTTTTGGGGCCGAAAAGCATGGTATGAGGTATAACCTGGTAGTGCTGGGGTGCTCTTGGGAGCCCTGAACCAGGTTTCTGTTACTGCACAGATATCGATGTTCTCCATGCTAAGGAGAGTTTCGAAAAGTGCATCTTGAGGTTTAGACTTCTGGCGTTGAGTAGCATTACTCTTAGTTTCTTATCCCTTGTGATACCTATGGAGGTGGGTTTGTCTTTGAGCCTTGCCTAAAAAGGCACTATGGGGTGTAGCAAGAGCCTTTGCCAATATCCAAAGCCCAGGGTGACAGGTGCAAGCCGTCCCTAGCGAAGCATCGTGGCTTGTCGAGCATATCATCCCAAGCTGACAGGCATTGGATCCCCTTTGAATGACACCAGTACTTAAGCCAATTGTTGAAATTGATCATCTTGTCTTCATATTGTGGCATCATTCTTGGTGAGGGTAAGATGCTACTCAAGGTCAGGGTCATACCGGCCTGGGCTACATGCTCAGAGAGCTCCTTTATGTCTCTTTTCACGTAGTTCAGGGAGGTCCGTCTCAGGTCATTCACACCAGCATGGAATATGACCGAGTCATATTTGTACTTGCCTTGGAGTAACCTGAGTGCTTGTGTTATGTGGCGGATCCTAGCGTCCGACAGGCTGCTCACCGTGACCCTCTCCTTGTTCAGCCTGGGGAGCGGGATGTCAGTGTGCCTGACGATAGAGTCACCTATTACAAGTGTATCAGGTGTGTTGTTTAGTCTTAAGGGCTGTGACTGTTCGGCACACTGGCTTTGTGAGATATGTGTTGCACGTGTTTTGTTTTGGGGTAAAGGTTGCTTGGGTGTCTGCTTTGGAGGTCTCTGCTGCTTAGGCAGATCTTTATTTAGAGCCTCCGAGTATGTTTTTGTGTGATTATGTGTTTGGTTTGCTGTCGTGGTAGGTCTATGTGAGACTGTAATTGTAGTGAGTGTGGTTTCCCTTCTCCTCCTGACTGGTTATGCCAGTACTGAGTTGAGAGAGCTTAGCCTCCAGTTTGGCTATATGGTTGCATCTCTCACGTGTTGAAATGTGTTGGGAGGAGGAGAGGGTTGTCTGTGTACATGAGGCAGTTGTAACATTGCCTCAAGATTCCCAGATTAGCCAGCTGGACCGGAGAGGAGATTGACAACTGACCTTTGGACATGCTAGAATAATATTGGGAATTCCTTAATAATTGAAAACAAGGGCCAGTGGGGAGTGAGGGTGTTTAGAAAGGTGTAGTGAGAATCTTGGGGCATGGTGGGGGGATCTGTAGTAAGCTACAACTTGGATTGCAGTCTTACGTAGTGCTAGTTGCACCTGGAGAATTTCAGTTGCATTGTGTTGGGCAACTAGCCTGGTGGTGTGAATATCCTTGGTGAATATGGACACTCCTCCACCTTTAGTGTTTCGGTCCTGGTTTGGTGGTCGAAAAGTGTGGTATGAGTCATAGCCTGGTATTGCAGAGGTGCTCTCTGGAGCCTTGAACCAGGTCTCAGTTACTGCACAGATATCAATGTTCTCCATTTTTAGGAGTGCCGTGAGAGAGTGCATTTTGAGGTTTAGACTTCTAGCATTGAGTAGCATTACCTTCAAATTTTGCATGCTTGTACCTGTTATGGTGGTGGTTTTGTCATTTGAACTTTGCCTAAAAAAGGCACTATGGGGGTGGCAAGAGCCTTAGACAGTAACCTGAACCCCAGGGGCGACAGGTGCAGACCATCTCTGGCAAAGCATCAAGGTCTATCGATCATGTCGTTGCCAGGCAGACAGATACTGGTTCCCCTTTGCATGAGGTTTCCCTCAGTAAGGACACTGATGTTGATGAAAGGGAGGGCTCCCCCACATTCCCTCATGATGATGCCTCTGTCTGTGATCTTATGGAATTATTGAAACAGCATGGGGGATTGGTCTGCAGAGGCCCCTTCCCTGGAGGAGTTAGTGTTTCTGGATACCTTTGGCGTGGGTCCATCCACATCCTGGGTGGTCTCCGCTCCGGATGCCCTAATTAATTTGGTGTCATGGAGAGCTTGGAGGGAACTTTATCTGGTAAAACCAACCTCCCCCAAAGAAACCTGATAGTATTGTGGCCCCACCTAAGGACAGACCCCACTGGAGTAAGGGTCTAACAGCTGATGCTATCGTAGTTGCAGCTGCCATTAAAAAGGATATCTTGGGAGAGAGTCTGTTAGCCCATCTGCTCGTCAGAGAACCTTGGGATCTGGACCACTTGGAAAAGTGCATGTACGCTTCAGCAACCTTCATGCTGTGTGCGCTGAACTACCTTGTGCATTTCACAAAACTTTAATGAGACCTAGTGTCTGACATGTCATACATGGTTTAGACCCAGCAGTCCCCAGAGACATGGAAGACTCCGTTGTGAACTATGCAGTCTATCAAAGTTTTCATCAAGCTGTTGTGCAACATGGCCTACGGAACACTTCACATAGTATGCAGAAACACTGCCACGAACCTCCACATCTGAATGCATATGTTCAGTTTTGCAGACTGCTTTAAGGTATCCATCAATGCTCCATTCAACAGTTCTTCCCTGTTTGGCCCAAAGGTTAAGGAGACTTAAGCCAGAAGTGAGCAGGACAGAAAGACTGTACCTGCCATCTGAGTATGCTTTGCCACTCCTCAACACTCCTACTCTAGGAATCAGAAAGGGGCCGGCATTTTTTTTTTTGTAAAGCGCATCAGCCTTTTCAGAACACGCCTGGTGAAGGTTCTCCCCACGGCAGAGGGCGTAACCATAACGGACACCATGCCGGTGGCAGAGGCCATCCCCAAAACCAAGTCTTCTGCACAAATCAATTTTTTTTTATCTTTCTACAGATTTACTATTAAGCATAAATGTTAGTAAACAAGATTGTAGCTGACAGTTTATACACTCTTGATATGTTTCAGTTTTATTTCAAGCCAAAGGACTTATGACTTCTAAAGGACATTAGGTGAGGGCTGCTTAAATATTGTACGTATATCAATATGTATAAGGTCTTAATCACGGACTGATGTTACGATTGTTACTAGTTTAGCATATTGGGTTCTATGCTCTCTACCATAAGCTCTTGCAATTAGGGTTCTAACTCAATCACATTTCTGTAATTGAAAAAGGCCTTTAAAGAGGTTATTAAAGAGATGAACTTAGCATGGGAAGGTTAAGTGTATTATTGCTAAATATTACATCAATGAAGACAACATGCTATCAGCTAACATGAGATTGAATTTATGGTAGGAAAGAAAGTACAGTTTTGTACCTACCATAAATGTAGATGTTCGAGTGCTAATACAGCTGCAGTTATAACAGATGGGTTCTCCTGCCGTCAGGCGGGTCCTCGGTCGGCCGAATTCCAAAGTCTAGGTCCGGCGTCTGTTGTCGTCGCTTCTTCCCTGATGTCAGAGCGCCAGGGGTATAAAAGAACCAGCCGACGCCATTTTCTTCAGTTTTTCTTGCCCCAGATGTCAGGTGCCCCCAGAAGGAAGGCAATACATAAATTTGTGTAATAAAGCAATGCAATATAATCAAAATACAGTAGTTGCAAGCAAATACACCATAAAAGAATACCCCAATCAGGTTGTATGAGGAGGTGTTAGCCAATAGGCCTGTCCCAAGAGGGGAAGGAGGGAGGGAAACATGGACTGCAGCTGTATTAGCACTCGAACATCTACATTTATGGTAGGTACAAAACTGTACTATGTTCATCGTGCATACAGCTGCAGTCATAACAGATGGGTTGAATCCCAAAGATAAGAAAGGGGTGATAGGCACTAGGTGGAACTAGGAGGAGCCAGGATGCCCTGCAAGACTGCAGTGGCAAAGCCTGCTCTAGTTTTGGAGTATAATGGTAGGTGGTAGTGCTTGGAGAAGGTATGCACTATAATGGTAGGTGGTAGTGCTTGGAGAAGGTATGCACAGAACTCCAAGTGGCTGCTTCCAAAATATCTTTGGTAGGAACTCCTCTGAGGAAAGCTGCAGAGGTAGCTGTGGCCCTTGTGGAGTGAGATTTGATGCCAGCAGGTACAGTTTTACCATGAAAAGAGTAACAAAAGCGTATGCAGTGGGCTATCCATTTTGAGATTGTCTGTTTGGAAATTGGCTTCCCTTGAGCTCCTATAGCATAGGACACAAAGAGCTGTTCTGATTTTCTGAAAGGCTTTGTTCTGTCCAAATAATAACGCAACTGTCTGTGGATATCCAAGGAATGTAGTAGTCTCTCCCCTTTGTTTTGAGGATTAGGGTAAAAGGTAGGTAAGTGAATAGCCTGATTCAAAGCTACCCTGGATACCACCTTTGGCATAAAGGACGGGTTGGTTCGTAAGGAAACTCTGTCCTGATGGAAGATGATAAAAGGCTGGACAGCCATGAGGGTTTGTAGTTCCGATACCCTACGAGCTGAGGTGATAGCCAGAAGGAAAGCTGTTTTCCAGGACAAATATTGCAAATCTGTTGAGGCAGCTGGCTCAAATGGAGGCAAGGTCAGCTTTTCTAGAATGAAATTGAGATCCCAAGCAGGTATTGGTTGTTTCCTTGGGGGTTTTATATTCTTAGCCCCTCTGAGGAACTGTCTTAAGTGGGGGTGAGACAATAAAGGTGGATCAGTGTTGTATTCTGCAGAAATGGCTGAGGCATGGATTTTGATGGAAAGTCCACTGCTTAGCAGCTCAGCTAGATACTGTAATATTTGAGGTAAATTCAGTTTTCCAGGATTCTGGCCCTTTTTCTCATTCCAGGCACAAAACCGTTTCCATTTTGCGGAGTAAGCTTTTCTAGTAGACGGCCTTCTGGTCTCCAAAATGACATCCTGCACCTCCTTGGAGAGTAGGGTCTATTGTGATGTTAAGGTATCTTCCATGCGGCCAGATTGAGTGTTTTCAGCTGACTGAATAGTTTTGAAGCTGTGCTGAGTCAGAAGAAGAGGCATTAGAGGTAGAGTCCATGGAGGGGAATGCGTCAGGCTCCTCAGGAGTGGGTACCAGTGCTGTCTTGGCCAGTCTGGAGCAATGAGAATCATCTTTGGTCTGTCTGCTCTGGTTTTTAATAGAACTTTGGGCAGCAGAGGAAGAGGTGGAAAGGCATAAACTGTCATTGTTGTCCAACTGAAAGAGAGAGCGTCCACTCTCCAGGACTGTGGATGAAAAGTCCTTGAGCAGAATTTTGTCAATTGGTGATTGTTGTGGGAGGCAAAGAGATCTATGTCTGGCCTTCCCCATGCTTGAATTATCTCTGTAAAAACTTGAGGATGCAACTTCCATTCGTGTGGATCTGTCATATCTCTGCTTAGGTTGTCTGCCAGCGTGTTTTCCTTGCCTGCAAGTACTGTGCTTGAAGTTCGATTTGCAATTCCAGAGCCATGTTCCAAAGTGACATGGCCAGCCTGCATAGGGGGTATGAATGAGTTCCTCCCTGTTTGTTTATGTACCACATTACTGTGGTGTTGTCTTGTCCTTATCAATAGTTGACCTGGATGCAGAAGGTCTTTGAAAGCTATAAAAGCATTTATTACTGCTAGCATTTCCTTTTGATTGATGTGAAGGTGCTTTTCTTTTTGGGACCATTTGCCCTGAATGCACCGATCTGTCATGTGCGCCCCCCAGGCGTATTCCGAAGCGTCTGTTGTGATGACTTGATTTGCTTGAGGCTTGCAGAATGGAAGACCTGTGTTTGTTTGGCATGCTTGAGCCCACCACAGAAATTCCTTTTGAAGACATGGAATTAGTGGTATTATTGTTTCCAAACTGTGGCTGTGTTGAGACCATAGGTTTTTCAGGTACCATTGAAGTTTCCTCATATGCAGCTTTGCACATGGGATTAGTAGTACGCAAGATGCCATGAATCCCAGAGCCTGCAGGATTTTCCTTGCAGTCAGCCTGGTAAAATTTGCTAGTGTTCTGAAGTATTGAGTTAGTTGCCCCTGCTTCTCTGGCATGAGGTAGGCCATCTGGGTGTTTGTGTCCAAGTTGGCACCCAGGAAAATTATTTTCTGAGAGGATATAAGCCTAGATTTCTTTTTGTTGACTGTGTATCCCAGAGAATTCAACAACATTATTACAAAAGCCAGATGTTTCAGAAGTATGTGCTTGCTGTCCGCTTGGATCAGGCAGTCGTCCAAATATGGGTATATCTGTATCCCTTGAAGTCTGCAGTAGGCAATTACTGATGCCAGGCATTTCGTGAATACTCTGGGCGCAGTAGATAAGCCAAAGGGCAATGCAGAGAATTGATAATGGATTGAACCTGCAAGAAATCTGAGGTATCTTCTGCAATTTTGTCTGATTGGGACACGCAGGTATGCCTCCTTGAGGTCCAATGTTACCAGCCAAGACTCCTTGCCCAGCATGGGAAGAAGCTGCTGTAATGTGAGCATCTTGAATTTTGGTACGAGTAGAAATGTGTTTAGGATGGATAGGTCCAAAATAGGTCTCCAATCTTTTCCCTTCCTTGGTATCAGGAATAGTCTGGAATAAAAACCTTGACCTTGTTCGTGAATATGTACCTCTTGAATAGCTTTCATGTCCATGAGATCTGAAATTTGTCTTTGTGCCTCTGCCCTTTGATTGTGTGGCAGGTTTGGCATGCCTCTCATTTTTGGAAGGGTATGAAAATGGAATCTGTAGCCTCTGTTTATAATGTCCAGGATCCATTTGTCTTTTGTGACAATATGCCAATTTTTTGAAAATAATGCCAGTTTTCCGCCTAAGGGTGCTGCCATTTGAGCCTTGCTTAGCATGCAAAGGGGAAAGTCATCGGGCTTGCTTTCTGAATGGCTGCGAACTATCCTCACCGCCTCTTTGTGCTGGAGCTTGCCATTGTCTGCCTCTAAACGATCCTTGAGAATGCCCTCTGCCCCTCGGGCGCCTGTATCTACCTCTTTGGGGTCTGTCCGTGGCTGGAAAGGACCAATTTTTGGAAGGCCAATTTCTACTGAAACGTGGAGATTGTACCTGTAGAAAATCTTTCACTGTTTGCATTGATTTAGCCTTTTCCTCCATTTTCTTTAATACCTCCTCAGCTTTAACACCAAATAATACATCCTTTTGTAGAGGGGCTTCTAGTAACTTAGCTTTGACATGATCTGGTAAAGTTTTTGCTCCTTGAGCCAGGCATGTCTACGTATGACTGATCCTGTAACAGCAGCTCTACACGAGGCCTCTAGGGCATCAAAACCACATTGCAAGGTATGTTTACCCACTTGTTCTGCACTATGCATCAAATCCTGCAACTCCTTCAAGTCTGGTTGTTCAGGTTGTGGCATTTTACTTCTCAACTGTGATAACAGAAACTGTTGGTACTTTAGCATATGGAACTGGCAGTTTAATGCCCTCATGGTTAAGGTGGCCGAGGTGTATACCTTTTTTCCCCACCTTTCTAAGGATCTGGAATCTCTCTCGGAAGGTAATGGGTTTTTAGCAGTGGAGGCCTTAATTCCCTTGGGGCCCTGTGAGATGGTTTCTGGGTCAGCCGCATGGCTTTTGTATAAAACTTGGTGAGAGTCATGAACCCGGTAGTACCTGTCAGGCTTGACTGGGGCTGGAGGTAAAGAATCCGGGTTAAGGCAGGCCTCCGAGTACACATCATCTAGAATGTCTAAGACAGGAGGTATAGCCAGAGGCCTGTGCTGAGGTAGCAAGAGAAAATCCCTAAGCATTTCTTGGAATCCGAGTACTCTTGGCCTTCCCAGTGGAAGTGTTCCCTTAAGGTATGCAAGGTTTCCCCAAATGAGTAATCCTCGGGGGGGAGACCGAGGGAATGGACTCCTCAGCATCAGAATCTTCAAAAGGGGAGTAAGAATGTTCCTGTTCATCAGAGTGCTCTGAAATAATGGAGGCCTGGTCAGAGGAGGGGGATTCTTCCTCCACTCTGGGCCTTTTTTCCAGGGGGAGTTGAGAACCCCTGATAAGAGTAATCAAATCCTCAGCCATTTTAAGCATCTGTTTTTAGGCATGGGGCCTGGAGAAGGGCCCTGTGGAGCTCGTCTCTTAGAATGCATGGCTGCTTTAGACTTAGTGAAAGCCTTGATAGAAAAAGAAGAGGAAGGCCTGAAGACACCTTGAGAGGAGGCAGACCTGTCTACGTTTTGAGATTCACCACCAAGAGTGGCTTCGGTATCTGTAGTCGGGGTGTGGGCCGAGGAGCCTGCGACCTCGGGCACAGAAGACACCGCCAATGAAGTGGCGTCGGTAGGCAGGGGCTGCGTAGGCGCCTCGCTGAGAACCGGACCACCTGTAGTCAACTTTGGAGTGGAGCCAGTAAAGGCCGCGGACCTCGTGTGTCGGTCCTTATCTTTGCATTTTTTAGACAAAACTGGAATCGGAGTATCCGACGATATAAAATAGTTACATTTTTTTGCCAAAATAGTGCTAGGCGAACTCCGCCCGACGCTTAACGGTGCGTTTGTTGAATGAAGCACAAAAGCGACAGACCGAGACGTCGTGGTCTGGGCCTAAGCATGGAATGCAGAGGGAATGAAAATCCTTATGCGGTATTTGCTTCCCACAAGAAATATAATTATTAACTTTGTCTGACATCGGTCTGAGGCAAGAAAAGTTTCCCCAATGGGGTACTTAGCTTTCAAGAAGACTTCGGTTGCAAAATTTTTCGTAATTTCAGGAGCTGGCTGACCGGCACTTGCGAACTGCTTCTGCTTCGGGCACTGCGTGGCAAGAAAGACTGAAGAAAATGGTGTCGGCTGGTTCTTTTATACCCCTGGCGCTCTGACGTCAGGGAAGAAGCGACGACAACTGACGCCGGACCTAGACTTTGGAATTCGGCTGACCGAGGACCCGCCTGACGGCAGGACAACCCATCTGTCATGACTGCAGCTCTATGCACGATGAACATCCTGTGGTGATTGCCCTTGGCTAGTAGATGAAGGGGAAACCAATGCTGCCTTGGCCAGAAGGGAGTCACCAGCAGGATTTTTTGTTTGTCCCTCTGAATCTTCAGGAGGACCTCCTGAATCAGTGAGAAGGGGGGAGCATAAATATACATCACAACCCAAGAGAAAGAGAAGGCGTCCACTTTCCAGGCCTGGGGATGTGGATTCCTCGTACAAAACAGAGGCATCTGCCTGTTCTGGGAGGGGGCAAACAGGTCTGCCTGAGGAATACCCCACTTGTGTATAAGATCTAGGAACACCTCTCTGTGAAGCATCCATTCGTGAGAGGGTGCAGAAGTTTTGCTGAGTGTGTTTGCCATAGCATTCTCTGCTGAAGGAATGTAAACTGCTGGAAGGTGGATTTGCAGAGATGAGGCAAGAGACCAAATCTGCATGGCTAGACTGCAAAGAGGGCAAGTCCTTATCTCCCCCCACTTGTTTATGTACCACAAAACAGTCATATTGCCTGTGACTACTTTCAAGGTGCCTGGTAGGAGGACTGGTTTGAAAACCTGTAGTGGTAAGAAAAATGGCTCTCATCTCTTTGATGTTGATGTGATTCCTTTGCCTCAGCGGAGACCATTCTCCCTGCACTTTGCTTAGTATTTGCTGCTGTTGTAAAACTGCCCCCCCCCCAACCCAGGTTTGAAGCATCTGTGAAGATTTGCTGCGGCGGTGGAGATAACTGCAAGGGCATGCCCTGGTTGAGATTGATGGCTGTAATCTACCCTTCCAACTCTTTCTTCAGACATGGTAATAAGGGGAGGGAGATATCCAGAGGATGAGAATGTTGATGCCAATGAGTCTTCAGTATCCCACTGGAACTTCCTCATATGTAGCCTTGCCAGAGGGAGCACTGGTATCAAGGATGCCATGTGTCCTAGGACTCTCAGAAATTCTCTGGCTGAAAGTATTTGAAGAGCGAGAGAGAAGCTTCTAAAGGTAGAGAGCGAGGTCTTTTACCTTCTGGCAGGGGATGAAGGCTGCCATCTTGTCAGTTCTTACCCTGCACCCTAGAAAGACCAGGTCTTTTGCAAGAGTCAAGTGGGACCTCTCATGGTTCACACAGAACCCTAGAGGTCTGTCAGGGTTCTGGTCACCAGAAGTAGGTAATGTTGCAGGGTGTGAAGGTCCTGTAAAGTATTAACAGGTCATCTAAATATGGGTATATTTGAATGCCCTGTGTTCTGCAGTGGGCAATCAATGGTGGTATACACTTTGTGAACACCCTGGGGGCTGTGGAGAGCCCAAAAGGTAATGCAAAAATTGAAAATGCAGGGAACCTACTGAGAAACGTAGGAATTTTCTGCATCAGGGGATGAATAGGAATGTGAAGGTAGGTGTCCTTCAGAGCCAGGGATACCATAAAGGCATGGTGGGGGATAAGGGGCAACAGCAGCTGCAAGGTGAGCATTCTGCAGGTGGGAACCTTGAAATAAAGTTTGAGTAAGGACAAATCTACAACTGGTCTCCAAAGACTATCTTTTACTGGGACCAAAAACATCCCTGAGAAAAATTCCTTGTTTAGCTGGTGTAGTGGGACACTTTCTATGCTACCCTGGGCTTAAAGTTGATCCAGAATAGAAGGGAAAAGATGGAGCAGACTTGAGGGGAGCTGGGGTATCCCCTGGAAAGGGGGTAGAGCCTACCAAGTCATAAAATAAGAAGTTATGTACCTACCATAACGTTCCATGTTAGGCGTCTTCTCTCGCCTTCTTTCTTGCTGGATGGGTTCGGAGCCGATCCTCGGCTCCGACTCGGCACTTGCTAAGCTTGAGAGCTAATTTTACCAGCTCGAGGCAACCCTATATCCCATGATGCATGGCGTGACTACCCCAGATCTCGTTTGGTAGCTATGAAAAACCCCCTGCCAGTAACCTTCTTCCCAGAAAGGAAGAAGAGGAACTAAATGTGGTAAGAAACAAAGCAAATAACCACTAGAGGCTAGTGACACTTCCTACTGGAGGTCCATAGAAAGAATGAACTGTACCCAGCGAAGAGTACAACTTCAAGGTCTGTCCAGGCTAGGGGGAAGGAGGGAGGGACGCAAGAAAGAAGTCAAGAGAAGACAACTAACATGGAACGTTATGGTAGGTACATAACTTCTTAATGTTAAGTTGTCAAACTCGCCTTCATTCTTGCTGGATGGGACTGCGTCCCTAGCACCTCTATCCTGGGTGGCTCAATGGAACAGACTCTTGAGAACTGTGGAACCAAACTTAGCCCTGTCCCTGGAGGCCAAGTCCAATTTATAATGAGAGACAAAGGTGTGAGGAGTGGCCCAAGTGGCTGCCGCACAAATGGTGTCAATAGGCAGCCTATCCTGAAATGCTGTGGAAGTGGCTAGGCGCCTGGTAGAATGTGCGTTTGGTTTTGAGGGCAGTTGCTTGCCCCTAAGGAGATAAACATGAGAAATGATAGAAGACAGCCATCTGGATAAGGTCACCTTGGAGACCGGAAGACCCTTCCTGTTTTCTGCATAAGAAAGAAACAGTTGATCAGATTTTCTGAATTGTTTAGTTCTGTCCAAATAATATCCGAGTTGGCGATGGACATCCAAACAATGAAGTTTCTGTTCCGCTCTGTCAGAATAATTAGGGAAAAAAACTGGCAATTCAATAGATTGGTTAACATTCGTCTGGGAAGCAACCTTGGGCAAAAAAGATGGATTAGTTCTTAAAGACACTCTATCTTTGTGGAAAACCAAGTATGGAGGACGGACACAGAGAGCGTGAAGTCCAGACACCCTCCTGGCTGAAGTAACAGCAACCAGAAAAATTGTCTTCCAGGAAAGAAATTTTAATGAGCATGTAGCAGCCGGTTCAAGGGGGGGCAGAATCAAGGATGCCAGCATTAAATTAAGGTCCCATTCCGGAGAGGGATCTTTGACTGGGGGTTTGAGCAGAAAGATCCCTCTAAGAAAGGCTTTGCAAAGCTTGTGAGACATTATGTTTTGATCCGCTAAGCCAACATGAAAATTTGAGATCGCTGCCAGCTGAACCTTAACTGTCGAGGAAGAAGAACCCGATTGAAAAATCTCAGCTAGGAAGTCCAAGACTGACTGCACTGGAGCAGTAAAGGGATCTATGTCTCTGGACTTTGCCCAGAAGGAAAAACGCTGCCATTTACTAGCATAAATCCTTCTGGTAGAGGACTTTAGAGAAGCTACTATGATATCTCGCACGGGATTAGAAATCATAGGAAGCCTGGCTAAGGAAGGAAGTGGAGCAACCAAGCAGTGAGGTTGAGAGAATGAATGGCCTGGTGCAGATGACCCGAATGGTGGGTCAGAAGATCTGGAATTGGATCCAGGTGCCAAGGCTGAACCAAGAGATGACGATGTAGGGACGGAAACCAAATTTGTCGAGGCCAGTAAGGGGCAATGAGAATCAATTTGGCTCTCAAGACGGTAGCTTTCTGAATCACTTGAGGTATCAGTGAGAATGGAGGAAAGGCATAAAGAAGTCCCCGGGGCCAATCCTGGGTTAGAGCGTCTCTGGGGGGATGGCCTGGTAGTGGAAAGAGGGAGAAGAAATCTGGGCATTTGCTGTTTTGGGGTGTAGCAAAAAGATCGCAGCAAGGGACGCCCCACTTCTGAAAAATATCATCCACTACTGATTGTTTGAGAGACCACTCGTGTGGCATGAGAATAGCTCTGCTCAGTCTGTCCGCTAAGAGGTTGGATTTCCTGGGGATATGCGTGGCTATCAGAAACCGATGAGAGGAGATTGCCCATTGCCAAAGTCTGAGAGCTTCTCGACACAGTGGATAGGACTTGGTCCCGCCCTGTTTGTTGATATACCAGACTATGGACATGTTGTCCGTCTGAACTGCAATAGTCCCTAAAGGAAGAAAGTCGCTGAGGGCTTGCAACGTTAAAAGCACCGCTCTCATCTCTAGGACATTTATGTGCAGATGGTATTCTTTGGGTTGCCAAGTCCCATGGACCATCCTGCCCTGATAATGCCCCCCCCACCCGATCAGAGAGGCATCCGAAGTGACTGTGGCAACCGGAACTGGGGGAACAAACAGTCGGCCCTGATGGAGTTGTGGAGAAGACATCCACCAGGTTAGGTGATTCTTGCAGGACTGCGTCATGAAGATCCCGTGGCGCATGGGAAGCTGCTGGAATGACCACTGGGTGAACAACATCCACTGCAGAAGACGCATGTGGAAGCGAGCTAAAGGAAGCAGTACGATGGCCGCAGCCATAAGACCTAGCACCTTCAGGACAAATCTGGCCTTGATCTTTTTGCTGAGTAGTATGATCCGAACATACTTTTGGATGTCCAGAATTCTTTGGTTTGTGAGTCTTGCTGACATCCCGACAGTGTCTAATTCTGCGCCTATAAAGGTAATAGATTGGCAAGGAGACAATGAAGATTTTTCGAAGTTTATAGAGATCCCTAACTGGTTGCAGATGTGAAGAGTGTAGTCCCTGGCCCTGAAGTTGATGCCTGATGGTGGCAGAGAGGAGCCAGTCGTCTAAACACGGAAACACCTGGAATCCTTGACGTCTCAGGTGAGCCGTGACCACTGCCATGCATTTGGTGAACACTCTGGGGGCTGTAGTGAGGCCAAAGGGCAGGGCTCTGAACTGAAAATGACTGGTCCCCAGGCGAAAGCGGAGAAACCTTCTGGAGCGCCTGTGAATTTTTATGTGATAATACGCATCCTGAAGGTCTATTGGGCACATCCAGTTGTCCTTGCCCAAAAAGGGTAGAATGGACTGAAGCGTGACCATCCGGAACTTGCCTTCTTGACAAACTTGTTTAGTTTGCTGAGGTCTAAAATTGGTCTCCAATCTCCCGTCTTTTTGGGGACCAAAAAGAATCTTGAGTAGATTCCGGATCCTACTTGGTCTGCTGGCACTAGTTGGATGGCTCTTTTTGCTAGGAGCTTTGATACCTCCAGCTTTGCCAATTCCCTTAGACCGGGTGAAATGTCTGGAAGGGATTGATGAGGAAAGGGATATTGTAACCCTCGGATATGATCGACTGTACCCATTTGTCTTGAGAAAGGGAACGCCAGGCTGTTGGGTACAGCGACAATCTTCCCCCGACTGCCTCCAAGGGTGGACAGTCGGGCAACACCTCAGGGATGCTGGAAGGGTTTATCAGAGAGAGGCTCTCTACTACCCTGATTCTGCGGACCCCCTCTGCCCCTAGGGCGTCATTGTTATTACCCCTCTGCCTCTGGGGTAAACTGACCACGTGCATCCGGCGTGACTCCTGAGATTCTGAAACCACATTTCCCCCCCCTTCTGACCTTTGGGATAGGGTCTTGAAGGGGTGGAGAAATGGACTCCTACAGCAGAAAGAGTCTTGCCGTCTTGCTCACACCTGGTCAATGTGTCCTTCACCTGAGGCCCGAACAAAGCCGAACCATCGAAGGGAGTATTAGTGAAGAACGCCTTAAAGGGGTCCGCGAAATTACAAAGCCGCATCCAGGACTGACGCCTAAGTGCTACTTCTGTGCCTGCGGCTCTACTCGCCCCATCGGCTGCATAAGAAATGAGCCGCATGGAGGAGTTAGTTATAGAATTTGGGATTCCTAGCTGTGAGGCAATCTTTTCTTGAGCCCCAGCAGTTGACGGATCCTGAACTACCTCACCTAGTTCCTTGAGAATGTCTCTCTGAAGCCGGGTAAAGTGACAGAGATAGTTCAGAGAGCGCATAGCAAAGGTCACTGAAGAAAAAATCCACTTACCGTACCTATCCATGGTCCTAGAGTCCTTGTTAGGAGGATGGACAGGTACAGAAGGATCGGCAAGTTCATTCTTGGTGGCAGCCGCCACCACCGTGGCATCAACAGGGACACCCTTGTTAAGAAACTGATTGTCTGCGGGGGCCGTGATGAATTTAGAAGGCCTCCTGGGGACTGGCTCCACAGAATCTGGGGCCGCCCACGCCTTTCGAGCCACCACTTGCATGAGCAGGTCGAAAGGCGGACACACCCAGGAGGTGGAGGGTCGAGATCCAAAAGCCTCCAGGTATACCGACTCATCCTCGGAGGGGTTAATGGAAGGCCAGTTCCCCCTCTGCTTCAGGAGTTCCAGGATGTCTGAAAAGGAGACATCCTCAGAGGGGGACCGTGGGGAACCCTCCGACTCATCTAAGTCGGTATCTGATGTCGTAGACTCGGGGGAGTCTGTGTGCTTCCTCTTGCACGTCCTCTTACGCAGGGGTTCTCAGGACGGATCAGGAGAAACCTCGGAAGAGGAAGTTCTTCCCAATGGGGAAACCTGGGGCGATGGATCTCTGGGTCCGGGAGCAAGAGAATGGCAAAAGACATCAACAGGCACCGAAGAGGGAGGAGCTAATGGAATTGACCGTTGACTCAGCTCCAGGGCTAGAACACTCCTCATCACCTCAAAGACCCCCCTCCCAGGGAGGCCAGAAGACTCCCGCTCCGAAGAGACAGGAATCCCCGGTCCCACCGAAAGAGAAGGCTCCGAGGCCAATGTAAGTGCCGAGCTCACCAATGCCGAGGCTCCAAGAGGGAGAGTGGGGTCGGACAAGGGTCCGATGCCACGCACCCCCTCGGAGCTGACAAGGGAAACTCGACGACCGGATCCCTCCACGGAAGGTCTCACGGAGGAAATCGGAGTCGAAGACGACGGAGCCGACAGGGGAAGTATCGGCTCCGGCTCACCCACGGTCAACGTTCCGAGAAGCTCCGGCTCCGAACTCTGAAGGAGAGTCGGAGGAGGAATTTCAGGGAGATGAGGGATAGCGGTCGTCTGCTGAGATGGGCTATGGAGCATCTGGGCCAGGGCCTGTGACTTCAGCAGTCTACTTACCACCCTCTCCAAGTCATGGTCTGACAGCCTGGAAGACCTTGAATATCGGCTCCGATGGCTCCGCTCCGAAAGTAGAGGAGATCACGGAGCCGAGCGAATCGACTCCAGGGAAGGGGACCGAGATCTCTTCTTGGAAAGAGTGGAGCCGAAGACCCTTCGGTTCCAGATGGAGCCGACAACTTATCGGCACCAGTCCTGGTCAAGGAGACGTCGGCTCCGGCTGGAGCAGACATCGACATAGGTGCACGTGTATCGGAGCCAGTCAGCGCTGATACCACCACCTCAGAGGTAGAAAGATCGGCTCCAGCCGGAGCCACCGCCGAAGGCTTAAGAACCACAGCCTGGGCTTTAGGTGGCTTAGAGGGCTTTGCCGACCCAGTCTTGGTCGGTGAACCCTCTGGCTTCAACAAGCCACGAAGAATTAACTTGTTCCGACGTTCCTGCAGGACTCTCTGGCTGAAGGAATGACAAATAGCACAGGAGTCCTGCAGGTGTAAAGGCCCCAGGCAGTACACACAAGAAGTGTGACCGTCTGTCAGAGACATTTTCTGACAGCACGAGTCACACTTCTTGAAGCCTGAGACCTTTACTTCTTTGACATGGTATGCCAAACACAAAACACAGACACACACCAGTCACACGGTTATCCAATAAAATATAGGGAAAAACTGAAAAACACACACACACACTCCCTGACAGAAAATTAATGGAAGGAAGGCTTAAGGCCTGAAGGGAGGAAAAACTATTCCTATATAAAGGAGAGAGGGAATATAGGGCAAGATAGTCAGTTATTAGTTAAAACTAACTTTTAAGAAATGAAATCAGGAAAAAAGAAAAATTTTTTTGACTAAACTTTAGTATAAGTACTACAATTTTACCTGAGCTGGTAAAAGGAGACCTCTTCGCGAAGCGGCAAATGAGATCTGGGGTAGTCACGCCTTGCATCATGGGATATAGGGTTGCCTCGAGCTGGTAAAATTAGCTCTCGAGCTTAGCAAGTGCCGAGTCGGAGCCGAGGATCGGCTCCGAACCCATCCAGCAAGAATGAAGGTGAGTTTGACAACTTAACATCAACCTTTATGAATTATGGAGAGGACCCAGGCCTCTGAGGTGATCTTCCGTCGGGAGAGAGTGAGGCAAAGGGACAGGGGGTAGAGAGAGGCAGTGGGTTTGAGTCACAGTTGAGGGGGGTTCTGTCCTGGTCAGGCTGCCTCCGAAAGGGAGTGTTATTACTGGAGGAAGGGGGTCTAGGAGTGGAATGTTTTCCAGAGTGTCTCCGTCCTTTAGCCTGTGGTGGAACAGAATGAGAAGACCATCTCCTAACAAATGTAGTCCTCCGAGGATAGTTTCTATGGTACCTAGGGATATGTAAACACCAATAAATGTTTTAAATTTTACAACTACTTTCTCTTTTCTTGCAGGGATTTGAGGAATTCTGCAGATGCTTCACTGAAAAGGGCCTTGTTATTTAGTGGTGCATCCAGCAACTTGGTTTGTGAATCCATAGGGAGAGGTTGTAGCCTCAACCAAAAATATCTTCGCAATACAGAGCCTGAAACTGCAGACTTAGAAGAGGCCTATACCACATCATAACTGCACTTAATGAAGTGTCTTGTCACCTGTGAGGCAGTGGAGAGATGGGAGCTTAGTTGGGCCTTAGCAGGCGAGTCTGGTACATCAGGCAAGAGGACTGCAGCCTAGAAAGGGCATCTAGAACAAACCTGGCCATGTGGGCTTGATAGTTTAGGGCTTTGACGGCAAGAGTGGAAGAAGTATAGACCTTCTTCCCTAGCCTATCCATAAACTTGCTGTCCTTCTCAGCAGGGAATAAAAAGGTAGAAGGCAGCTGCCTGGAGGATTTGTCAGCTGACACTGTTATGACTGCAGGAGGGGTCCTTAAACAGGTTCTGGGTATCCTGACGAACTTTATAGAACCTGTCAGGGTGCTTAGAAGCTGGGGGTTGAGAATTAGGGAGGCCTGCGAAGCAGCCAGAAAGGCATCTTAAAAGGCTGGAAGCAAGGGAGGGGCTGCAGATGGTGAGGGTTGATCCAGCTGAAGTAATTCAAAATACCTCTTTTTGGTTTCTGAGACATCTGAGGCCTGCCAGTTGACATGTTCTCTCATGAGACAGATGGTATCTCCAAAAGAAAATTCTTCCCCTGGAGATTCAGCAGTGATAGAGTCCTCTTCTTCAGGGGTAATGAAGTAATTGGGGGATTCAATTTGAAAGCAATAAGTAAGAGAGTCTTCAGAAGAGGAATATTCTTCCTCAGACTCTTCTGAAGGCCTGCACAGGAGTAGGAGCAGGTGCAGGTACCGTGATTGTAGGGCCTGGAATGCCCTGAAAAGATTATGGGGAGAAAACTTCCCATCCAGGGGCAGACTGCTGTTCTATAGGCTTTAATTTTTGTTTTCTCTTCAGGGGAGTTAAAGGATGGGTGCATTTAGAAGCCGACGTCTGGGAGGATTGCAGAGCTGGAGTAGGCCCCTCCTATGCCACAAGCCATGGTTCCCCCTCACCATCAGGGACTGATGGCTGATCAATCTCAGTGGACGTACTCAGCATTTCCGTAGGGCTGGCTTCCATCACGGTTCCCGGTTCCAACTGAGAAACAGGCGTTCGATGGGACCCTGGGCTAAAGGGTCTGCCTCGAGAGTCTCACTGGACTCCTGATGTGCAGCACTGGCGTCCGGCCTAACTTTTTTGGCCTTCTTCCTAGGACGGCTCGTCAGAAGTACCTATCTCTAACACTAGATACCAGAGTCTCTGGTTCTCTAGACAGAGTCTGAGAGCAACCAGACAGTTGTGAAGAGTTTTAGGCACAAACGATTTACAAATGTCGCAAGATGTATGGTATTGGGCCTCCCCTAGACAAAACAAGCACTTACTGTGCATGTCCTTGTGTGGAATTTGTCTTCCACAAGCACACTTCCCCTTTTGAGTTGACATGCACGTTTGAAAAGCTAAAGAATAGATAAAAAAACAAAACAAAAAAAAACAAAGGGTACTTATCGGAAGCAGATTCCCGTCAAACGAGCAAACTCCTTCCCGAAGCTGACGATAAGAAGTCCAAAGATCACTGCGGTAGAAAAGTTCTGAAGTGGGTACGTGCAAACATCACCTTTATAGCCAACGTTGGTTTATAGCTCTGACATCAAACGTCGCACGTACCCCTGCTACTAAGACTTTGGTATACTAGTCGGATGTCCGGTGCTGCAGGTGGCAACCTCCCTACCGTAATGAATACTGCAACATGACAATATAAGGACAGAGAGTTTGTTGCAGAACAGCACCAACCCTATGCAGTCTACATGCCTATAAAACCTGGCAAAATCCTCTAAAGGCCCACTTACTTAGAACCAGCCAGGACAAAAGGGCCTATGTCTCTTCGGTTCAGTCCACTGCACCGCACAAAAAAGGCAAGGGGATGGAGGAAGGGGCAGTTGAAGACAAATGAAAAGCAACAACTCCGATGGAATGCTATGGTACGTACTTAACTTATTTACCTGAAGTTGTTTTCATTTGATACATCCAAAACTCCAGGGGCACAAACACGACAATCAGAGCAGACCTCTCCACGAAAATAACTTTATCCAGAGACATAAAAAAGTGTATAAACGGCCAGTAAGCACTTTCACATTTAAACAAATGCTTCATCAGACTTTTAGCTGCCATCTTATTCAAAACACATTTTAAAGAGTTAAAGAGCCAATCACCTATCATTTCATCTCTCTATTAATCAAATACATAATTGATTGACTTAATAAAAAGTACAGTTTTGTACCTACCATAAATGTAGATGTCCGACAGATATGCAACTGCAGTCATAACATATGGGTTTGTCCTGCCTCAGGCAGCCCTCGGTCGGCCGGATTCCAAAGTCTGGGTCCGACGTCGGCTGATGTCGCATTTCTCTCCGACGTCAGAGCGGCTGGAGTATATAAGCATCAGCCGACCCCATCGTCTTCAGTGTTTCTTGCCCCAGATGCCAGGTGCCCTCCAATGAAGGCTGTAATCAAATTGGAAGACTAAAATAGGTTTCCAGACAATAAATAAGCAATAAACAGATACACCATAACAGATATCCCCAGCTAAGGATAATAGGGATAGGAGTGGACCCAAGGCATAGAGGGGAAGGAGGGAGGGAAAACCCGACTGCAGTTGCATATCTATCGGACATCTACATTTATGATAGGTACAAAACTGTACTATGTCCTTCAAGAATGCAACTGCAGTCATAACATATGGGTTGAATACCATAGCTTAGCTGGGGGAGGTGGTATGCTCTAGGAAAAGGATGGTGTAGCTATCAATCCCTGCAGGACTGCCGAAGCAAAGCTTGCTCTGGATCTGGAATATAAAGGGAGGTTGTAGTGTTTGGAAAATGTATGCACGGAGCTCCATGTAGCAGCTTCTAGAATGTCTTTTGTAGGCACCCCTCTTAAAAAAAACTGTAGAGGTGGCTGTAGCTCTGGTGGAGTGTGGTCTGACATTGGCTGGCACACTCTTTCCATGGAAGGAATAACAGAATCTGATGCAATGTCCAATCCATTTTGAAATTGTCTGTTTGGAAATTGCTTTTCCTTGTATTCCAGGGGCGTAAGCTACAAAAAGCTGATCAGACTTCCTACTGGTCTTGGTTCTGTCTAGGTAGTAGCGAAGTTGTCTGTGTATGTCCAAGGTATGTAACAGTCTTTCCCCTTTGTTCTCAGGATTGGGAAAGAAAGTAGGCAGGTGAATTGCTTGATTTAAAGAAACCCTGGATACCACTTTTGGCAGAAAAGTAGAGTTGGTTTGTAGGGAGACCCTGTCTCTGTGAAAAGTTATGAACGGTGGTATTGCCATTAAGGCCTGTAATTCCGAAATCCTTCTTGCTGAGGTTATGGCCAGCAGGAAAGCTGTCTTCCAGGAAAGAAATTGTAACTCCACAGAAGCTGCTGGCTCGAAGGGAGGTAAAGTCAATTTTTCTAGGACAAAATTGAGGTCCCAAGCTGGTACTGGTGCCTTTCTTGGGGGCTTTATATTCTTGATTCCTCTAAGAAATTGCCTTAGCAAAGGATGTGAAAACACAGGTGGATCAGTGTTGTATCTAGCTGAGATAGCTGAAGCATGTATTTTTATGGAAGAGTATGAGAGTCCGTTATGTAACATATCTGCCAAGTATTCCAGAATGAGAGGGATGCTCAAAAGTGATGCATCATGACCCTTGTTGGTATTCCAAATGCTGAATCTCTTCCATTTGGCTGAGTAAGCCTTTCTGGTGGATGGTCTGTGGGCTTCTGTTAGTATCCGCTGAACTTCCTTGGAGAGAGGTAAATTGAGGTTATTTATGGGATTTCCCAAGCTGTTAGCTGTAGAGTCTGGATGTTGGGATGAACAGTCCTGAAGTTGTGTTGAGTCAAAAATTGGGGCCATTGTGGAAGGGCCCACGTTTTGTTGTGACATATGCTCCGTAGTAGTGGGTACCAGTGTTGTCTTGGCCAGTCTGGAGCTATTAGGATCCCTTCGGTTGCTCTGCCTTGATCTTTAATAACACTGTGGTCATCAGTGGCAGGGGTGGAAATGCATAAATTATTAGGGAGCTCCAGTTGAATGAGAGGGCATCTACTTTCCATGCTTGTGGATGATATGTCCTTGAGCAGAACTTTTCTAAGTGATGATTGAGGTGGGAGGCAAATAGGTCCACGTCCGGCCTACCCCATGTCGAGGTGAGTCGTATAAAGATGTCTGGATGTAGCCTCCATTCGGGGGGTCTAGGAAATTCCTGCTTAGACTGTCCGCCAGAACATTGTCTTTGCCTGGAACAAACTGGGATTGTAGCTGTATGTTTAGACCCAGTGATTTTTCCCAAAGATTCATTGTCAGTCTGCAAAGGGGGTAAGAATGAGTGCCCCCCTGCTTGTTTATGTACCACATCACAGTGGTGTTGTCTGTCCGTATTAGTAGGTGGCCTTGTTGAAGTTGTTTTCCAAAGGCCTAGATGGCATGCATTACTGCTAGCATTTCTTTTGGTTGATATGCAGATGTGTTTCCTTTGGGGACCATTGCCTTGAATACATCTGCCCTCCATGTGCGGCCCCATCCAAGGTCTGAGGCGTCTGTGGTCATTGTCTGTGTTATCTGAGGTTTTTTGAACGACATGCCTGTGTTTAACTGGCTTACTGTGGCCCACCATAGAAATTCCTTTTGTAGACATGGAATGAGTGGAATAATTGCTTCTAGGTTGTTGCTGTGTTGAGACCATAAGCTTTTTAAGTACCATTGAAGCTTTCTCATGTGTAGTCTTGCTAGTGGGACCAAGAGAATGCAGGATGCCATGTAACCCAGGGCCTGTAGGAAACTCCTTGCAGTCATCTGGGTGAGCTTTGCTAAACTTTTGAAGTAATGAGTTAACTTCTTTTGCTTGTCTTCTGTCAGGTAAGCCATTTGAGAGGCTGTGTCTAGTTTGGCTCCTAAGAAGGTTATTTGCTGGGATGGCTGAAGTCTTGACTTTTGAAAGTTGACTGTGTATCCCAGAGCCTGTAGCAAGTGTATGACATAATTCAAGTTTTTTGTCAAGGTTAGTTTGTTGTCCGCTTGTATGAGGCAATCGTCCAGGTACGGGTAGATTTGAATCCCCTGGAGCCTGCAGTGAGCAATTACTGATGCCAGGCATTTCGTGAATACTCTGGGCAGTAGATAAGCCAAATGGCAATGCTGAGAATTGATAATGCTCTGGCCCTGCAAGAAATCTGAGGTATCTTCTGCAGCTGTGTCTGATAGGGACATGCAGCTATGCCTCCTTGAGGTCCAGAGTAATCAGCCAAGACCCCTTGCCCAGCATGGGAAGGAGTTGCTGTAAAGTCAGCATTTTGAACTTTGGTACTATGAGAAAAGTGTTTAGAGCGGACAAGTCCAGTACTGGTCTCCATTGAGTTTCTTTTCTTGGAACAAGGAACAGTCTTGAATAAAACCCCTGACCTTGTTCTTGTTGTGGAACTTTTTCTATTGCTTTGATCTGAGCAAGCAGAGAAATTTGCTTGATAGCCTCTGCCCTCTGATTTTGTGGAAGGTTTGGCATGCCTTGTTTTCTTGGCAAGGTATGAAAGTGGAACCTGTAACCGTGGTCTAGAATGTCCAAAATCCATTTGTCTTTTGTCAGTTTGTGCCAATTTCTTGAAAACAGAGATAACTTTCCGCCCAAAGGAGCTTCTGTTTGCTCCTTGGTCAGCGGAAGTAGAGGAAAGTCATTGAGATTGTCCCTGCGGGGCAGGAGAAACCCATGTGTCACTTCTTTGGTTTGCTGGTTGCCATTGTCGTTCCCTGTAGGATCCTCTGTATTGCCCTCTTCCTCGGGCACGCCTGTTTTTACCCCTTTGAAATCTTTCAGGATTAGGAAAGGACCAGTTTTTAGAAGGCCAGTTCCTGCTGAATCTGGGCGGCTGAACCTGGAGGAAATCTTTGACTGTCTGTACTGACTTGGCTTTTTCCTCAATGGACTTTAACACATCTTTAGCATTAGCACCAAAAAGCTTGTTCTTTTCCAAGGGTGCATCAAGAAGTTTTGGCTTAACATGATCTGGTAAAGGTTGTCCTTTTAGCCATGCATGTCTACGAATGACCGCCCCTGTCATAGCTGCCCTACATGAAGCCTCCAATGCATCATATCCACACTGTAAAAAATGATTGCTAACTTGCTGAGAATTATGCACAGCCTCCTGCAAAGACTTCCTATCTAAAGATTCAGGAGAGGCCAAACTTTTCTGTAAATCATCTAACAGGAAATCCTGATATTGAAACATGTGAAAGAGACAATTGAGAGCTCTCATAGATAAAGTAGTGGAGGTGTAGACCTTCTTCCCCCATCTCTCTAAGGACCTTGCTTCCCTGTCGGAAGGCAGAGGATTTTTGGATGTGGTAGCTGAAACCCCTTTAGGCCCCTGGGAAATTGTTTCTAAATCAACAGCATGGGCCCTAAATAAATGAGAATGGGTTTCTGGGACCCTATAGTATCTGTCAGGCTTGACAGGAGCAGGAGGAAGAGTATCAGGGGTAACACTGGAGTCGGAGTATAAGTCATCCAAAACATCAAGCACAGGAGGTATAGCTAAGGGTCTGTGTTGAGGCTTTTTGAGGAAGGTTCGAAGGCGCTTTCTGGAATCAGAAAATTCCTGGCCTTGCCACTTAAAAGTGCTCCCTCATGGAATGCAGAACTTCCCCAAAAGAAATATCCTCAGGAGGAGAGGCCGAGGGAATGGAGTCCTCTGCATCTGAATCCTCATAGGTCTGGAAGGGCTCTTCCTGGCTTTCAGAGGGAACAGAGTCCTCAGAATCTTCATCTGAGGGCAGAGGGTCAGAGGGTTCAACCCTGGGCCTCTTATCAGGAGGAGGCTGGGATCCTCTCTCAGGATGGGCCTGGGAGCCTCTGATCAGAGAAATTAAATCTGCGGCCATGGACATGATCTGAATTTCAGGAGTAGGCTGAGGTAAGGTTTTAGCAGTAAGATGTTTGGACTTGCTGGCTGCCTTGGCACGTGTGTAGGCCTTGATAGACATGGACATGGGAGGCCTAGCCGCTCCACGTGCAGGAGTGACCTTATCAACTGCAATGGTCTCGGGCATTTCCTCGGTTTCGGTATCCGGAGGAAAATCAATAACTGGCGGAGTGGCCTCCGGTACCGGAGGAATCGGTAATGCGGTGTCTTCAGTTCAGAGCGGTGGAATAACCGCCTCAGAGGGAACCGGAGCACTCGCGGTTAGTTTTGGCGTGGTGTCGGTGGAAGACGTGGGCCGAGGATGTCGGTCCCGGTCTTTTCGTTTCTTAGGAGTCTGCGTTGTCGGTTGTTCCGACGGCATTGTATAATCAAATTTTTCGCCGAAAAAGTCTTCAGCGAACTCCACCCGGCGCCTGAGAGTGCGCTTGTTAAAGCGAGCACAGGCGGCACAGGCCGAGACGTCGTGGTCTGGGCCAAGGCAAGGGAGGCAGTAAGAGTGGAAATCCTTATGAGGTATTTGTTTACCACAAGACAAACAATTATTTACTTTTTCAGTAATTTCTGACATCAGCTGAGGCAAGAAAAGGTCCCCAACGGGGTACTTAGCTTTTTTGATGACTTCGGTTTCGCAGAATACAGGAGCTGACCGACCAGCACTTGCAAACTGCTTCTGCTTCGGGCACCGCGCGGCAAGAAAGACTGAAGAAGATGGCGTCGGCTGATGCTTATATACTCCAGCCGCTCTGACGTCGGAGAGAAATGCGACATCAGCCGACGTCGGACCCAGACTTTGGAATCCGGCCGACCGAGGGCTGCCTGAGGCAGGACAACCCATATGTTATGACTGCAGTTGCATTCTTGAAGGACATCATGACTTCTATTCCTAAAATACTCAAACAATGAAATACATATGTATTCATATATTAAAAGACAAATACACATTGCCTGAATGCATATAAAAATAACTAGTATAAAAACATCAAACCATATAGAAACTATGCTAAACAACCTACATAACAAACTAATAAATAAGTGAATAATCTATCTTGTAAAAATGATCTATCTTACAAAAAATACTACAATAACATCCTATCATATAATTAATATATAGCTAATGTTTAAATGCAAATATGAAATACATATGTGTCTATATATATTTAGATGCATGTTAACAATTTAAATAAAATGCATATAAAAATAACCACAAAATAACCACAAAAATTATATTAATATGCTTAAATAAAAACATATAGTAATCTATATTTAAAAACTAACAGTCTCAATTAATGTTTGAGGGGGTCTGTCTTTCAAGAAGGGCTTCAGTGACATTCTATCATTTAACCCATGCAACCTGTCAGCTTGAAGTCTTAGGATCCCATTTGGCCTCTTGTTTTTCGGTGCGATTCCTATCATCACCTAACCTTACTGTTTTATGTATGAGTTCCAGAACCGTAAAACTAAATTTATGAGTAGTGTCATTCTGTATGACATGCCTAGCTAAGGCACTGGTCTCATCTTCTTTATTTATTGCGTATATGTGTTCCCTAATACGTTCTCTTAGTGTCCTATTAGTTTTGCCAACATAGAAAGAACTGCATTTTTGGCAGACTGCTAGGTACACTAAGTCTCTTGTTTTGCAATCAGCATATAGTCTAAACATAAATTTCTGTTTGGTATCTGGGTGAGTAAAACTCATTGGATCCAGATGCATAGTGACAGTGATTGACCTACAAGGGAATGTACCCTCTCTAACTGATTTGACTCTTTCTACTCTATTGTTCTCATAACACCGTAGCTTCTTCAGAGACTGAGTGTTCTTATATGTAAAATGTGGTGCATCTTCTACTGCTGCTCTAACTTTCTGGTCTAAAGTTAGGATATGACAATTATTATAAATAATGTCTTTAATCTTCTTGTTATTGCTGGTAAAGGGTAAAACCAGACTCCTTGAATTCACATTAGTTTTATTAGATGCTTTCTCATTTCTAATACTCATTCTTCTAATAAAGGGTTTATCAATACCATCTCTTCTAATCACATCTGTACTGTGTACATTTGAAACTTCATAATTCTTGTAACCTCTCTCTAAATTAATTCTGCAATTCATCTAACTTAGTCTTAAAAACATCGTCACTGGTGAGTCTAGAAATTTTCAAAGTCTGACCTTTCACTATATTCTGATAAATGTGGGGGGATGCATGCTTGTCCGATGCAAAATTGCATTCTTCCTGCATGATTTCCTAAAAAGTTCTGTATTTATCGTTTCACCATGTTTCGACACTCTCACATCTAAGTATTCTCTCCCCTTTGTTCTGTGGATTTGGATAAAAGGTTGGCCGGTGAATAGTTTGGTTGAGAGCCACACTGGACACCACCTTAGGCATAAATGTTGGGTTTGTCCTCAGAGAGACCCTGTCTGGATAAAAAATGATAAAAGGTTCCACAGCCATGAGTACCTGTAGCTTGGAAACTCGTCTTGCAGAAGTTATTGCTAGGAGCACAGCTGTTTTACAAGATAAAAACTTTATGTCAGCAGTAGCAGCTGGCTCAAAAGGAGGCAGGGTGAGTTTTTCCAAGACGTAGTTGAGGTCCCATGCAGGCACTGGTGATCTCCTCGGCGGTCTTAAATGTTTGGCTCTTCTGAGGTACTGCTTTAACAAGGGATGAGAAAAGATTGGTGGGCTCTACATTATAATGAGCCGAAATGGCAGAAGCATGAGTTTTAATAGATGAAAAAGATAGGACTTTGTCCAGCATCTTAGTTAAGTAATGCAAAATCTGAGGAATATTTGGCACAGTTGTATCAGTTCCTTATGCCTGGTTCCAAGCACAGAATCTCTTCCATTTTCCAGCATAAGATTTTCTAGTACTAGGACTTCTGGCTTCCAAAATGACATCCATCACAGCTTTACTGAGAGGTGTGTTTTGCATGACTACATTATTCGCCATGCTGTCAGGTTTAAAGTTCTGAGTTGGCTGTGCAGGATCTGACTGTTTTGCTGGGACAGTAGATGAGGTATCTGAGGTATGGTCCAAGCTGGGCATTGAGACAAGCTCCTTAGTATTGGATACCAGTACTGGCGGGGCCAGTCTGGGGCAATCAGTATCATCTTTGTCTTCTCCTGTCTGACCTTTAGGAGTACCTTGGGGAGGAGAGGCAGAGGGGGAAATGCATATACTGATAGGTTGTTCCAGCTGAAAGACAGGGCGTCCACTTTCCATGCTTGTCTGTGATAAAGCCTTGTGCAGAATCTTTTTAGTTGGTAGTTGTGAGGGGAGGCAAAAAGATCTATGTCTGGGCATCCCCATTTCCTTGTTATCATGCTGAAGACTTGTGGGCTCAGGTGCCACTCGTGGGGATCCATGAGGTTTCTGCTTAGCTCGTCTGCCAGAGTATTTTTCCTTCCTGGCAGGAACTGTGCCTGCAGATGTACTTGGTATGTCAATGCTGTGTCCCACAAAGTCATGGCTAGTCTGCAAAGGGGGTAAGAATGTGTGGCCCCCTGCTTGTTTATATACCACATGACCGTGGTGTTGTCTGTCTTTATCAGTAGTTGTCCTGGATGAAGTAGGTCCTTGAAGGCTGTCCGGGCATTTTGAACTGCTAGCATCTCTTTCTGATTGATATGTAGATGCATTTAGTTTGAGGTCCATGTGCCCTGAATGCATCTTCCTGCCATGTGGGCCCCCCAGGCATAATCTGATGCATCCGTTGTTAGTGTCTGCCTGGCTGGGGGTAATGTGAATGGCTGTCCCTTGTTTTGGTGACAAGCTTTTGCCCATCATCGAAACTCCTGTTGCAGGCAAGGAATGAGAGTAATCATAGTTTCCAGGCTGTGGCAATGTTGAGTCCAAACACTTTTTAGGTACCATTGAAGTTTCCTCATATGCAGTCTTACATATGGAATTAGTAGGATGCAGGATGCCATGAAGCCCAATGCCTGCAGAATTTTTCTTGCAGATAACTGGGCCTTTGTTGCCAACATTTTGAAATAGGTAGTCAGTTGCCTTTGTTTGTCTGGCGTGAGATAAGCCATCTGGGCAGTTGTATTTAAGCTTGCACCCAGGAATATTATCTCTTGAGAGGGTACTAGTTTTGATTTCTTTTCGTTGACTGTGTACCCTAGGCATGTTAGAAGTCTTTTCACAAACGCCAGTTGCTGTAGAAGAATGTCCTTGTTCTCTGCTTGAATTAGACAGTCGTCCAAGTAAGGATATATTTGTATTCCTCTGTCTGCAGAATGCAATTACTGGTGCCAGGCACTTTGTAAAGACTCTGGGCGCAGTAGATAAGCCAAAGGGCAGTGCAGAGAATTGGTAATGCATTGAGCCAGCCTTGAATCTGAGGTATCTTCTGCACATCTGTCCGATTGGGACATGCAGGTACGCCTCTTTTAGGTTTAAAGTTACTAGGCAAGCGTTCTTGCCCAGAATGGGCAGAAGCTGCTGCAAAGTCAACATTTTGAATTTTGGTGTATCCAGGAATGTGTTCAAAATAGATAGGTCCAGTATTGGCCTCCAGGCCTTGTCCTTTCTGGGTACCAAGAACAGTCTTGAGTAAAATCCTTGTCCCTGCTCTTGCTCTGGTACTTGTTGAATCGCCCCCATTGTCCATGAGGGATGAGACTTGTTTTTGTGCCTCTGCCCATTGATTGTTTGGCAGATCTGGCCAACCGTTTGCCTTTGGCAGGGTATGGAAATGGAACTTGTAGCCTTGTGACACGATATTTAGGACCCACTTGTCCTGGGTTATAACGTGCCAGTTTTGAGAAAAAAGTGCTAATTTTCCCCCTAAGAGTGCTGTCAGGAGATAAGTGCTTGGTGCAGGCAGGGGGAAGTCATTGGGACTGTTTCCTGTATGATTGTGATTTGTCTTCTCCAACTTTGGAGGTAGAAGCCCCCCATTGCTTTGAGCAGTATGAACCTTGAGCCTGGGATCTGCCTCTAGGGCATCTAGATCTGCCCCTTTGAGGTCTGTCTGACACAAGAAAGGATCAATTCTTTGTTGGCCAGTGTCTACTAAACCTAGGTGGCTGTACTTGTAAAAAATCTTTTGACCGTTTGCATAGATTTAGCTTTGTCCTCCATTTTCTTTAACACCTCTTCTGCCTTAACACCAAACAAAGTATCATGCTGTAAAGGTGCATCTAATAATTTAACTTTAACATGATCAGGCAGATTTTGTTCCTTTAACCAAGCATGCCTCCTAATTACAGAACCTGTAACTGTGGCCCTGCAGGAGGCCTCTAAAGAATCAAAACCACATTGCAAAGTATGCTTTCCAATTTGTTCAGCTGCACACAATAAATCCTGCATTTCCTTGTTTTCTGCACATTCAGAGTTTAACAACAATTTCTGTTTAAGCAATGCCATGACATGTTGCTGATATTTGAGCATATGAAACTGACAGTTTAAGGCCCTTATAGCCAAGGTAGCAGATGTGTAAACATTTTTCCCCATCTATCCAGTGCCCTAGAATCTCTGTCGGGGGGAGTAGGATTTTTTTGCAGCGGAAGCCTTAACTCCTTTGGGACCCTGAGAAATAGTTTCTGGGTCTGCAGCAGGGTTTTTAAAAAGGAATTTATGAGAGTCAGGAACCCTGTAATATCTGTCAGGCTTAACAGGAGCTGGAGGGTAAGGAGTCAGGGGGGGTAAGCCTAGACTCCGAAAACACATAATCTACAATGTCTAACACAGGTGGGATGGCTAGTGGCTTGTGTTGAGGTAGTAAAAGGAAATCCCTGAGCCACTTTTTAGATTATGAAAAATCTTGGCTCTCCCAGTGGAAATGCTCCCTCATGGTATGTAAGGTTTCCCCCAAAAGAATAGTCCTCTGGAGGAGAAGTTGAAGGTATAGTTTCTTCAGCATCAGAATCCTCATAGGGGGGAAGAGAATATTCCTGATCAGAAGAGGACTCAGAAGAAATGGAAACCTGATCTGAAGATTCATAGTCAGTCTCTTGCCTAGGGCTCTTATTAGGAGGGGGATGGGAACCCCTGATCAAGGTAATCAAGACTTTGGCCATTTTGAGCATCTGTTTTTTGGGCATAGAGGCCTGACCACGTGGCTTTTGAGTTTGTTTCTCTGCTTTGGAAGGTGCTTTAGTCTTTGCCTTTGAAGCTGAAGTCGGTTTGATGTAAAGATGTTTAGGTCTGAATACACCCTCAGAAGCTGGTGCCTGCTCAGCGGCTCCGGACCCATCTGAAGGGATAATATCCGAGGCCCCAATACCTTGAGTTTCTAGCGGCATGGCTGACTCCACATGGGAGTTGGTAGCGGCCTGTGACTCTAAAGTAGCGGGTGTCAGTGGCTGCGAAAGCACCTCACTGAGGACTGGTGACTGGCTTAGGAGACTCTTCGTCAGTTTTGGGCCTCGGTTGTCTCGTTCCTTTTCTTTGCATTTTTTTGTGGACTCCGGTAGTCGGATGGCTATCAGCCATTTCTGGATAATTAAACCGATGTCCAAAATAGTTTAAAACAAAATCATACCAACGCTTAATAGTGCGTTGGTTAAATCTAGCACAAAAGCGACAACCAGAAACGTTGTGATCAAGGCCCAGGCAAGGAATACAGTAAGAATGAAAATCCTTATGAGGTATTTGCTTCCCACAAGAAATACAATTATTAACTACTTTTTCTGACATCGATCTGGAGCAAGAAAAAAAGTTTCCCCAACGGTGTACTTAGCTTTATTGAAGACTTCGATTCTGAAACTCGAACACAAAAATCTCAGGAGTCGGCCGACCGGCACTTGCGAACAGCTTCTGCTTTGGGCACCATGCGGCAAGAAAGACTAAAGAAAATGGTGTCGGCTGCTTCTTTTATACCCCTGATGACCTGACGTCAGGGAAGGGGCGACAGCAGCCGACGCAGGACCCAAGACTTTGGAATTCAGGCCGGCTGAGGGCAACCTGCCAGCAGGATTATCCAAATGTAATGACTGCAACAGTGAAACATGAAGAACATCTTAGTGCACCTAGCAGTCTGCCAAAAATGCAGTTCTTTCTATGTTGGCAAAACTAATAGGACACTAAGAGAACGTATTAGGGAACACATATACGCAACAAATAAAGAGGATGAGACCAATGCCTTAGCTAGGCATGTCATACAGAATGACACTACTCAAATTTAATTTTACAGTTCTGGAAGTCATACATAAAACAGTAAGATTAGGTGATGATAGGAATCAAACTGAAAAACAAGAGGCCAAATGGATCCTAAGACTTCAAGCTGACAGGTTGCATGGGTTAAATGATAAAATGTCACTGAAGCCCTTCTTGAAAGACAGACCCCTCAAACATTAATTGAGACTATGTCAGTTTTTAAATATAGATTACTATATGTTTTTAAGTATATTAATATAACTTTTGTGATTATTTTTATATGCATTTTATTTAAATTTTTAACATGCATCTAAATATATATAGACACATACGTATTTCATATTTGCATTTAAACATTAGCTATATATTATTAATTATATGATAGGATGTTATTGTAGTATTTTTTGTAAGATAGATCATTTTTACAAGATAGATTATTTACTTATTAGTTTGTTATGTAGGTTGTTTAGCATAGTTTCTATATGGTTTGATGCTGTTTTTATACTACAGTTATTTTTATAAGCATTCAGGCAATGTGTATTTGTCTTTTAATATATGAATACATATGTATTTCACTCTGAGTATGTTAGAAATACAAGTCATGTTTTATTAATTAAGTCAATCAATTATGTATTTGATTAATAGAGAGATGAAATGACAGGTGATTGGCTCTAACTCTATAAAATGTGTTTTGAATAAGATGGCAGTTAAAAGTCTGATGAAGCGTTTATTTAAATGTAAAAGCGCTTACTGGCAGTTTGTACACTTTTTTATGTCTCTAGAATAAAGTTATTTTCATGGAGAGGTCGGCTCCGATTGTAGTGTTTGTGCCCTTGGAGTTTTGGACGTATTGGACTGTTTACTTTGCTTCACAAGGGCACTTTATCCCGAGCAGTGTTTTCATTTGATTTGATCTTCAACCAGAGTCCCTAGCTACAAAAAAAAAAAAAAAACCTGGGAGGTCCTCATGGAAGGATAATCTGGAGCACGGCAGAGCCATGCTCTGCTCCTGGAGAGAAAATCAAATTTGTAATGAGAAACAAACGTATGCGAGGAGGACCAGGTAGCAGCAGAACAGCTATCAAGAGGAGCCCTGGATCAAAAAGCTGCAGAAGTAGAGACAGATCTGGTGGAATGCACGCAGACATGTCCCAGTGGAGACGAACCTTTAGCTCAACAGGCCAAAGAATTATACTCTGAAATCCAGTGAGCAATCATAACCTTAGAAACAGGCTTTTCCAAATGAGGTTTAGAAAATTAGACAAAAAGCTGATCGAATTTACGCAAGATTTTTGTTCTATGGAGATAGAAACGCAACTGCCTGTGCACATGCAGGCTAGAAAGTGAAGAATTCCGTGGATTGGTACTGAAAACAGATCAAAGTCATGTAAGGAGGCCCAGTGAATGAATCTCTTCCATTTACTCACATAAAGTTTGAGAGAGTAGATGGTTTATGAGATGACAGAAGTATGTGTTTAACAGGAGAAGACAGCACATCATGTCTGGGCACTACTGAAATTGGAGAAACCAAGCTGAGTGTTTGAGACTTATGTCTGGGTGACTGATGCCCATCGGGTGTGACAGGAGGTCCTGAGATGGATCCAGAATCTATGGTGCTTACACCACATGAGGCCATAGAAAAAGGAACCAAATCTGCGAAGCCAAAACGAGGCAACGAGGATGACTTTGCTCTTCAGCTTGGCTGCTTCCTATAAAAATTTGGAAATTAGTGGGGTTGGAGCTAAGGCGTAAAAGACCAGGGGGCCAATTGTGGATAAAGTACAGTTTTGTACCTGCCATAAATGTAGATGTCCGATAGGAATGCATCTGCAGTCCTTACAAATGGGTTGTCCTGTTGTCAGGCAGCCCTTCGGTCGGCCGGATTCCAAAGTCTGGGTCTGGCCTTGGCTGGTGTCGCACTTCACCCGACGTCATAGCTGCAGTTGTTCGGGTATAAAGGCATCAGCCGACGCCATCTTCCTCAGTGTTTCTTGCCCCAGATGCCAGGTGCCCTTTTGGAAGGCTAAATTTGGATAAATGCCAATGATTCCAAATAATAGAGAGCAAACACAAAAAATAAGCATGTATGTACATATATACAAACAAATACACCATAATAGATCCCCCCCAAGCTAGCTGAAGGCTGGCAAATACCCTAGGAGTACCTCAGAGGGGAAGGAGGGTGGGTAATCCTGACTGCAGATGCATTCCTATCGGACATCTACATTTATGGTAGGTACAAAACTGTACTATGTCCTTCAAGGATGCATCTGCAGTCCTTACAAATGGGTAGAATACCAAAGCTAAACAAGGGGAGGAGGAAAGAGAAGTGATTATGGTGTAGCTAGGATCCCTTGCAAAACAGCAGTGGCAAAACCTGCTCGGGATCTAGAGTATAAAGGTAAATTGTAATGCTTGGCAAATGTATGCACGGAGGTCCAAGTAGCAGCCTCTATAATGTCCTTGGTAGCCACTCCTCGTAAGAAAGCTGTGGTAGTGGCTGTAGCCTTTGTGGAGTGAGGCCTGATGTTCTCTGGAGTTTTCTTTCCATGGTAGGAGTAACAAAATCTAATGCAATTTCCTATCCATTTGGAGATTGTCTGTTTCGAAATTGGTTTTCCTTCCTTTCCTGTGGCATATGCTACCAGAAGCTGGTCAGTTTTTCTATTGGACTTAGTCCTGTCCAGGTAGTAGCGTAACTGCCTGTGTACATCCAAGGTATGCAAAAGTCTTTCTCCCCTGTTCTGTGGGTTTGGGAAGAATGTAGGTAGGTGAATAGCCTGATTTAATGACACTCTGGATACCACCTTAGGCATAAATGTAGGATTTGTTCTCATGGACACTCTATCTTGATGGAAGATCAGGAAGGGTTGTACTGCCATTAATGCCTGTAGTTCAGAGACCCTTCTTGCTGAAGTTATTGCCAGCAGGAAGGCAGTCTTCCAGGATAAGTATTGTAATTCTGCTGTTTCGAAAGGAGGAAGTGTCAATTTTTCTAGCACAAAGTTCAAGTCCCATGCTGGCAATGGTGGTTTCCTGGGAGGTTTCACATTTTTAATTCCTCTCAGAAACTGTCTGAGCAGAGGATGAGAGAAGACAGGAGGATCCAAGCTATATTGTGCTGAAATAGCTGATGCATGTATCTTGATGGAAGAGTAGGACAGGCCTGTGTGGAAGAGCTCTGCCAAGTACTCCAGGATGTTGGCCATGTTCACCAGAGTCGCATGTTCTCCCTTTGCAGTACTCCAAATGAGATATCTTTTCCATTTTGTTGCATAATTCTTTCTTGTTGAAGGTCTGCGTGCCTCCAGGATTATGTCTTTAACCCTTTGGGAAAAGTTTGGGTTAATTGCTGTTATGTAATGTTCCAGGCAGTTAGCTGCAGAGTTTTCAGGTTTGGATGCAGGATGTTGTAGTTGTTCTGTGTTAACAATAACGGGATCAGGGGTAGTGTCCATATTTGTTCCCGAGACATGCTCCTCAGCAATGGGTACCAATGTTGTCTTGGCCAGTCTGGAGCTATCAGAATGATCCTGGGACGATCCTCTTTGATCTTCAGAAGCACCTTGTGCATCAAAGGAAGTGGTGGAAATGCGTGTGCTGTCAGGTTTTTCCAACTGAAAGAAAGGGAGTCCACCTTCCAAGCAAGTGGGTGGTACGTCCTTGTGCAGAATTTCTTTAGCTGGTGATTGAATGGAGATGCAAACAAGTCTATTTGTGGTAATCCCCATTCCCTTGTGATGGCTTTGAAGATGTCCGGATGAAGCATCCATTCGTGGGAATCTGTGGTTCTGCTTAATATGTCTGCTAGAATGTTTTCTTTCCCCGGTACAAAGATTGCTTGTAACTGAATGTTGTAGCTCAGGGCCACATCCCATAGGTCCAGTGCCAGCCGGCATAGAGGATATGAATGGGTGCCCCCCTGTTTGTTGATGTACCACATAACTGTGGTGTTGTCTGTCCTTATCATCAACTGACCTTCTTGGAGAAATGGTCTGAATGACTGGATTGCCAATTTTACTGCCAGCATTTCCTTTAGATTTATGTGTAGGCGCAGCTGGTCTTGAGTCCATAAGCCTTGTATGCACTTGCCCTGCATGTGTGCTCCCCAACCATGGTCTGAGGCATCTGTCGTGATGGTTTGGCTTGGTTGGCTGTTGCAGAAGGGCAATCCTGTGTTTGATTGAAAGGCCTGAGCCCACCATAGGAACTCTTGTTTCAGGCATGGGATTATTGGAATTTTGGTTTCTAGGCTGTGCTTGTGTTGAGACCACAAATTCCTTAGGTACCACTGTAGCTTTCTCATATGCAGTCTGGCATGAGGGACCAGAATTATGCAGGATGCCATAAAGCCTAGAGCTTGCAGCACTTTTCTTGCAGTTAGGTGGTTCTGCTTTGTTAATGCCAAGAAGTAGAGAGGTAGTTGTTCTTTCTTTTCTGCAGTTAGGAATGCCATTTGTTTTGATGTGTCCAGCTCTGCACCCAGAAAGGTTATTCTTTGGGATGGAATCAGCCTTGACTTTTTTATATTGACTGTATATCCCAAGGCTTGCAGCAGGTAAATGACTCTTTGTAAGTCTTCTGCTAGTTTGCTTTTGTTGTCCGCTTGTATCAGGCAGTCGTCCAGGTAGGGATAAATTTGGATTCCCTGAAGCCTGCAATGAGCAATTATTGATGCCAGGCATTTCGTGAACACTCTGGGCGCAGTAGATAAGCCAAAGGGGAATGCTGAAAATTGATAATGCTCTGATCCTGCAAGAAATCTGAGGTATCTTCTGCAAATTGGTCTTATGGGGACGTGCAGGTATGCCTCCTTGAGATCTAGAGTTACCAGCCAAGACTCCTTGCCCAGCATGGGAAGAAGCTGCTGTAGGGTCAGCATTTTGAATTTTGGAACAATAAGGAATGTGTTTAAAGCGGACAGGTCTAGAATGGATCTCCATTTGTTTTCTTTTCTTGGCACCAGGAAGAGTCTGGAGTAAAATCCCTTTCCTTGCTCCATAGGTGGTACCCTTTCCACAGCTTTCATTCTTAATAGCTGAGATATTTGTTTTAGAGCTTCTGTCCTTTGAGTAGGTGGTAGGTTTGGCATTCCTCTCTTCCCTGGTAGAGTATGGAAATGGAACCTGTAACCTTGGTCTATAGTTTGCAAAATCCATTTTTCCCTTGTGATGCAATGCCAGTTTTTTGAGAATAATGTTAGTTTTCCGCCTAAGGGTGCTTCTAGTTGTTCCCTGGTAGGCGGTGCCACTGTCAAGTCACTGTGATTGAGTTGTTGTAGTGGTGGTGGCTGCGTCTGTGCCTCGCTGGTTGTTACCTTTCCATTGGCGTCCCCTGTAGGCACCCCTGGATTGGTTTCTGCCTCTTGAACGCCTATTCCTGCCTCTCTGGGCCTTAGAGGAGTCTGGAAAGGACCAATTTTTGGAGGGCCAGTTCCTGCTAAACCTTGGAGGTTGAACCTGTAAGAAATCTTTCACCGTTTGCACAGATTTTGCCTTCTCTTCCATCTTTTTTAGCACCTGCTGAGCAGGGGAACCAAATAAATTGACCTTGTCCATGGGTGCATCCAAAAGCTTTGATTTGACATGGTCTGGTAATGCCTGTTCTTTCAACCATGCATGTCTCCTGATAACTGTGCCAGTCATGGCTTCATAGGTTCATAGGTTCATACTAGGCTATCTGCCCGAGGGCATTTACAAGCCTAGCCCATAGTTTTGTGGCTTACGCCACCCCTTTAGTATGGGGAACTATACCCATTATTTTGCTGTGCCTCTGTCGAGCAGTGACACTGAGGTAATCCCTGGGGTATATCTGCGATCTCCCATCCATTGGTCAAGATTTCTCTTGAACAAGGCCAGCGAGGTGCTCTGCCTCACATATACCGGGAAAATAAATTCCCACTGTCAGTCTCGAACCCAGGACCTTGGTAACATTAGTCTGTATGACCTACCACTAAGCCATGCCTCCAGTGCATCATAGCCACATTTTAAAGAATGGTTACTAACCTGCTGTATGTTATGTACCATTTCCTGAACATATTTTTTATCTAAAGATTCTTCAGAGGAAAGCTTTTTAGTTAACTGGTCAAGCATAAACTCTTGATATTGAATCATATGAAATTGGCAGTTCAAAGCCCTAGCTGACAAGGTAGCAGAAGTGTAAACTTTTTTACCCCATCTCTCTAAGGACCTGGATTCCCTTTCAGAGGGGGTTTTTAGTAGAAGTAGCAGCTACAGCTTTGGGGCCCTGGGCGATGGTCTCTGGATCTGCAAAGGGAGCCTTGTATAAATGGTGATGAGTGTCCGGGACCCTGTAGAACCTATCGGGCTTAGCAGGAGCCGGAGGTAATGAATCAGGAGCAGTGCAAGCATCATTAAATGCATCATCTACAACAGAAAGAACTGGAGGTATAGCTAAAGGCCTATGTTGTGGCAAATGTAGAAATGTTCTAAGCCTTTTTCTGGAGTCTGAGAAATCTTGGCCCTGCCACTGAAATTGTTCCCTCATAGCATGCAAGGTTTCCCCAAAGGAAAATTCCTCAGGTGGAGAGGCTGAAGGAATGGACTCTTCAGCATCAGAGTCTTCGTAAGGAGAATAAGAAGCCTCAGGAAGGTCTGTATGTTCTGATTCATCAGAGGAACCATCAGTGGATACTGGTTCAGGGGGCTCTGCTCTAGGTCTCTTTTCCGGAGGAGGGAGAGAGGACCTGTCTGGATGGGGCTGGGATCCACGAATTAAAGAAATTAAATCCTCAGCCAAAGATAGCATATGAGAGCTAGTGCTGGGCCTGTGTGAGGGGGGTTTGGCAGGCACAGATTTTGAAGCTTTGGCTGCTTTAGCCCTGGCAAAGGCCTTAATAGACATGGCTGCAGGAGGCCTAGCAGCTCCACGTGCAGGGGTTGAAATATCCAGGGGAATTGTGTCTGATAAATCCTGGGAAACCGCAACAGAAGGCTGAATTTCAGAAGCAGATTCTACCAGGTTAGAGGAGGCCTCGGTAGAAGGCATGGTTTCGGCTGGAGAAAGAACCGCTTGCTCGGTTTCGGCCGAAACCGAGACACTCGCGGTTTGCTTAATCGCGTTTCGCCGAGACCGCGGACCGCGAGTGTCGGTCCTTTTCTTTTCGTTTTTTGGAAATTTGCGTTGTCGGAGGATCCGACGGCATAATGTAGGCAAAATCAGAGCCGAAAATTTGTTCAGCAAACTCCGACCGACGTCTAAGCGTCCGTCGGTTAAAAAAAGCGCAGGCTAGACAAGCTGCTACGTCGTGGTCTGGGCCTAAGCAATGTATACAGTAGGAGTGGAAATCTTTATGAGGTATTTGTTTCCCACAAGATAAACAGTTATTCACTTTCTCTGACATCGGCTGAGGCAAGAAAGAGTCCCCAAAGGGGTACTTAGCTTTTTAGAAGTCTTCGAAGTAGTATTCGGTAGTAGTAATCTCTGGATCTGACCGACCGGCACTTGCGAACAGCTTCTGCTTCGGGCGCCACGCGGCAAGAAAGACTAAGGAAGATGGCATCGGCTGATGCCTTTATACCCGAACAACTGCAGCTATGACGTCGGGTGAAGTGCGACACCAGCCGAGGCCAGACCCAGACTTTGGAATCCGGCCGACCGAAGGGCTGCCTGACGACAGGACAACCCATTTGTAAGGACTGCAGATGCATCCTTGAAGGACATCAGTATCCCTTGGTAATTCCCCCTAGGGGGGGGTGAGGGGAAAGTAGGTGCTGCATTTTTTGTTCACAGAAAAGGCACAAATGTCGCCGCAAGGCTGCCCCCATAATCAGAAAATCCTTTCCAACACTTTTGGACTGAGGGACCACTTGAGAGGTAGAATGGTGCACCTGCTCAATTTGTCTGCTATCACAATGGACTTCTCCAGAATATGCGTTGCTATCAGAAAAGAGTTGGATGAGACTGCCTACTGCCAAACTCTGAGGGCTTCTTGGAAAAAGGGTAAGATCTGGTTCCCTCTTTTTTTGTTGATGTACCAAGCCTACTGATATGTCGGCTCTGACTCGGCCATCTTCAGTAGCTCAAGAGCTGTTTACTGGCTCAAGGCTACCCCTTGTCCCATGATGCCTAGCGACAGCTACCCAGATCTCATTTGAAATAGCTAACCCCAGACATAGCCAGAGAATAAACTTATCCAAACAAATAGGTTGAGTATAACTGCCATACTCTCTAAGTCAGTAGAGGAAACAAACCAGAGAACACTCAGCCAGTGAAACCAGAACTCCTCTCTGTCCAATAGGACAGGAGGACGGAGGGTGGGACGCAAGAAAAAAGGCGAGATGAAGACAGCTAACATGGAACATTATGGTAGGTACATAACTTCTTTATGTTAAGTTGTCTATCTCGCCTTCGTTCTTGCTGGTTGGGACAGCGTCCCCAACACCTACAATCCTGGGTGGCTCATTGGTTCTACTGTTCTGAAGAGTCTGTTCCAAAGTCAACTCTCCTCCTGGAGACCATATCTAGCTTGTAATGAGAAATAAAGGTATAAGGATTTGCCCACATAGCAGAAGCACAGATAGAATCCATGGGCAACCTAAATTGGAAGGCTACAGAGGTGGCCAAGACCCTAGTAGAATGACCTTTCGCTTTGATAGTTAACTCTTTGTTCCTTAATTGATAAATGAAAGTAATAGTGTGAGACAACCACCTGGATAAGGTCACCTTGGAAACTGGGAGACCTTGTTTGCCTAGGGCATAGGAAAGGAATAGTTGGTCTGACTTCCTTATTTCCTTAGTCCTGTGCAGGTAAAAACGCAATTGTCTATGAACGTCCAATTGGTGTAATTTGTACTCTGCCTTGTTGGTGTGGTTAGGGGAAAAACACAGGAAGGTCTATAGATTGGTTTAAATTATTTTCTGAGCAGACTTTCAGAAGAAACTAAGGATTAGTCCTCACAGCAACCCTGTCCTTATGAAAAACCAAGTATGGAGGATGAACACACAGTGCCTGAAGTTCAGAGACGCGTCTGGCTGAAGTAATAGCTACCAGAAAGAGTGTCTTCCAAGATAGAAACTTAATGGAGCAGGACGCTGCTGGTTCAAAAGGGGGTAGAGTTACGGAAGGTAGTACCAAATTAAGGTCCCAAGGAGGAGGGTGATCTCTCATTGGAGGCCTAAGGAGAGTGGTACCTCTCAAAAAAGCTTTACAGAGCTTATGAGACATACTGTTTGAATTTGACAAACCAACATGAAAGTTAGAAATGGCTGCTAATTGAACCCTGATTGTAGCAGAAGCGGACCCGGAATGAAAATGTTATGCTAGGAATTCCAGAATTTCGTGGACTGGGGCTGAAAAGGGATTTACGTTCCTAGCCTCTGCCCAACAAGAAAAACGTTTCCATTTCCTAACATAAGTTTTTCTGGTTGTGGACTTGTGAGAGGAGACAATAATCTCACGTACAGCCGGGGAAATGCTGGGAAGCCTGGCTAAGGTTGGAAGTGGAGCAAACAAGCTGTGAGCTGGAGTGTTTGGAGGGATTGATGCAACCCGCCTGATTGATGAATCAGTAACTCTGGAATCGGATCCAGAGTCCAGGGCTGATCGAGAAGGTAATGGTGCAGGAATGGGAACCATATCTGTCGAGGCCAGTAGGGGGGCAATGAAGATCATTTTGCAACCCAACAATATTGCTTCCTGTGTGAGTTTTGGAATCAGGGGAAACAGAGGAAAGGCATAAAGAAGTCCCTGAGGCCAATCGTGGACTAGAGCGTCTCTAGAAGCGGAAGAAGGGAGAAGTAGTTGCTGCATTTGCTGTTGAAGGAGGTGGCAAAAAGATCGCAGCAAGGCTGTCCCCATTTGCGGAATATAAGATCCGCAACTTCCTGATTCAGAGACCACTCGTGAGGCATGAGGATAACTCTGCTGAGCCTGTCCGCTATGACGTTGGACCTCCCAGGGATGTGCGTCGCAATTAGAAAATGTTGGGAGGAAATCACCCACTGCCACAGTCTGAGTGCTTCTCAACACAGGGGGTAGGACCTGGTTCCTCCCTGCTTGTTGATGTACCACACCACTGACATGTTGTCTGTTTGAATTGCAATGGTCACAGAAGGAAGAGTCTCCTGAAGGGCTTGCAATGCTAGGAGCACAGCTCTCATGTCTAGGACGTTTATGTGCAGATGGTACTCGTGAGGCTGCCAAGTGCCTTGGACTGTCCTGCCCTGATAATGCCCCCCCCCACCCTATCAGGGAGGTGTCTGTGGTCACTGTGGCTACCGGAGGGGGCTGAATGAAGGGTCTGCCCTGAGTCACTAGTGGAGAGACCATCCACCAGGAAAGGTGCCTTTTGCATGCTTCTGTAATCATGATCATGTGAGACATGGGCAGCTGTTGGAAAGACCACTGTGTGAAAAAAAGCCACTGAAGGATCCTCATGTGAAAGCGGGCCAGTGGGATTAGAAGAATGGCTGCTGCCATAGAACCCAGAGTTTGAAGGACGAACCTGACTTGGATTCTTTTGCTCTGTATTAGAATTTGTACTTGCTGACGAACTGTAGACACCCTTTCTAGCGGTAGCCTTGTGGACATGTTCCTTGTGTTTAAGTCTGCTACTATGTAGGCGATAGATTGACAGGGCAACAAGGCAGATTTTTCGAAGTTTATTGTAATGCCTAGCTGGGAGTAGACTGTAATTGTGTAGTCCCTGGCTTGTAGAAGTTGATGCCTGGTAGTAGCAGTGAGGAGCCAGTCATCTAGATATGGAAACACCTGAAATCCTCGACGTCTCAGGTGAGCCGTGACCACTGCCACACATTTGTTGAACACCCTGGGGGCTGTGGTGAGACCAAAGGGTAGAGCTGTGGTGAGACCAAAGGGTAGAGCTCTGAACTGCTAATGACTGGCTCCCAGCAGGAAGCGAAGAAATCTCTTGGAGCGCCTGTCCATCTTGATATGGTAGTACGCGTCCTGAAAATCTATAGAGCACATCCAATTGTCCTGACCCAGAAAGGGTAGAATGGAGTGTAGTGTGACCATCCGAAACTTTGTTCTTTGTACAGACCTGTTTAGTCTGCTGAGATCCAGAATCTGTCTCCAGTCCCCTGTCTTTTTTGGTACCAAAATGAACCTTGAGTAAGTTCCGGATCCGTGCTGGTCTGCCGGGACTTCCTGGATGACTCTTTTTCTAGCAGTTTTGAAACTTCTATTACTGCTTGGTCCTTCAGATTGGGTGGAACATCTGGAAGGGATTTCCTTAACGGTAAGGGGGGTTGACAGAAGGGAATTTTGTAACCTCCGGATATAATGGACCGTACCCATCTGTCTTGCGTTAAATTTTGCCAGGCTATTGGGTACAGTGAAAGTCTTCCCCCGACTGCCTCCAGAGGTGAGCAACCGGGCAACCCTTCAGAGATGCTGAAAGGGCTTATCAGAGAAAAATTCTCTGTTGCCCTGGTTCTGGGGACCCCCCTCTGCCACAAGGGCGGAGTCGGTTATTATTGTTTCCCCCTCTGCCCCTGGAGGAAAAATCACTGTGTGTGTCAGGCAGGGCTCCCTGGGATTTTCGAAACCACATCTTGCCACTCTTCTGACCTTTGGGGTACGGTCTAGAAGGAGTGGAAAAATGGACTCCCATGGCAGAGAGAGTCTTGCCTTCTTGCTCACACCTAATCAAAGTGTCTTTCACCTGTGGTCCAAAAAGAAAGGAACCATCAAAGGGGGTGTTGGTGAATGACGCTCGAAAGGGTTCCGCAAAATTACACAGCCGCATCCATGCATGCCCCCTAAGGGCCACACCCGTACCTGTGGCTCTACTCGCACCATCGGCTGCATAGGAAATGAGCCTCATGGAGGAGTTAAGTATAGAATTAAGCGTCGCCAGCTAGGAAGCTAATTTAGCTTGAGCCCCCCAGATGATGGATCTTGAAGGGTATCTCCGAGCTCTTTAAGGAGATCCCTCTGAAGCCGGGTAAAATGACATAAGTTGACCTCATAGAAAAGGTCGCTGAAGCGAACATTTGCTTCCTGTATCTGTCCATCGTCCTAGACTCCTTGTTAGGAGGATGGACAGACGAAGAGGTCTCTGTTAATTCTTTTTTGGTGGCTGCTGCTACCACCATGGCATCAACAGGAACACTTCTGGTAAGGAACTGCTTATCCTGGGTGCTGTGATGAATTTGCAAGGTCTCCTCGGAGTTGGTTCCACTGTATCTGGAGCTGACCGAGCCTTTTGAGCCACCACTGCCATAAGTGGATTGAAAGGCGGAGAAACCCAGGAGGTGGAAGGTCGGGAACTGAACGCATCCAGAAATACAGACTCATCCTCGGTAGGGGCTAGGGGATTCTAGTTTCCCCTCTGCTTAAGCATTTCTAGGATGTCTGAGAAGGAAACATCTTCAGAGGGGGATCTCGGGGACCCTTCCGAATCATCTAAGTCTGTATCAGAAATGACAGACTCAGGGGAGTCAATGTGCTTCCACTTGCACTTCTTCTTACGAGGGGGCTCCTCTGAATGATCAGGGGAGGCCACGGAAGAAGAGGAAACACCCAATAGGGTGCCCTGGAGTGCCGGTTTCCTACACTTGGGATCTGGAGGAGGAGCAGAGGTTGGCACAGGCACTACAGGGGACGGAGCAGATGGGGCCGATAGTGGAGCTGACTCAGTGGCCAGCACACTCCTCATGACATCGAAGGCATCCCTGCCATGATGCAGAGAAAGCTCCGATTCCGAGGAAATCGGAATTTTTCTCCGCACCGGAGGGAGATGGCTCCGAGGCCGATGTAGGAGCTGAGCTCACCTGCGCCGAAGCTCCGAGAGGGAGAACAGGGTCGGACAAGGGTCCGATGCCACTCGCTCGCCCCCTTGGAGTTGACAAGGGAACCCCGGCGCCCAGATCCCTCGATGGACAGCACCACCGAGGGGATCGGAGCCGACGTCGGAACCGAAGGAGACAGTTATCGGAGCCGACGGTTCCACTACTCGAACCCCAACGAACTCCGGCTCCGAACTCATTGAAGTCAGAGGAGGAACATCGAGAGAAGTGGACGGAGCCAACACCTGTTGAGGAGGGCTGGACAACATCTTGGCAAGTGTCTGCAACTTTAGCAACCTATTGACCACTCTCTCCACATCATGAACCGACAGCCTAGAGGATCGAGAGGAGTGAGAAGATCGGTGACTGCGCTCGGTCTGAAGCAAAGGAGACAGAGGAGCTGAATGTACCGATTCCAGTGAAGGGGACCTCAGCCTCTTGTGGCTTCGAAGTTTCTGATGGAGCCGACGGGGAGATGGTCTTAACGGTGCTAGCCAGAACCGAAGTAGAAGGCACAGTCTGAACAGAGGATGGCTCCGAACTTGGAGCCGATGGCTTGGTAAATTTAGGGGATTTCACAGGCTGAGAGCTTGAATCATGGGGTTTTAAAAGACCCCTAAGAATAAGCTTATTCTTACGCTCCTGCAGGACTCGGACTAAAGGCATTACAGATAGAACAAGAGTCCTGCAGGTGCACAGCGCCTAAACAATAGACGTAAGAAGTGTGCCCATCTGTCAGAGACATTTTCTGACAGCATGAGTCACACTTCTTGAATCCAGAAACTTTGGATTCCTTTGACATCCTGAAAGGAAACAACAAATACAACAACAGCTACCAGAAGCAAAATACAGTCTACACAAAAAACACACTGTACTACAAGACTATAGCTAAAGGTTTTTTTTGTTTTTTTTAAATAGGAAAGCCTCTAACTTAAATGGCTAGCCTATGAAAGAAAGGTAGAAGGAAAGCCTCTAACCTAAACGGCTAAACTGACAAGAAGAGGTAGGGGGGAGGGGTGGGGGAGAACTCTAAGTTAAACGAGTTCTACAAGGAAAAGAAAGGATACTACAACTAAACATTAGCTATCACAAAAAAGACTAATCGTTAACAATATAACACTGAAAATATAGAATTCTAGACTAAGAAAGTTATACAAAAAACTTTATACGAGCCTGAGCCGGAAAAACGACACCTCGCAGCTGAAGCGGCAAACGAGATCTGGATAGCTATCGCTAGGAATTATGGGATAAGTGGTAGCCTCGAGCCAGTAAACAGCTCTCGAACTATTAAAGATGGCCGAGTCGGAGCCGAGGATCGGCTCCGATCCCAACCAGCAAGAACGAAGGCGAGATAGACAACTTAACATCCTGGGGTTTCTGCTGTGTCTGGGGGGTTTGGCTTGAGAAGATCTGGATGGGGCTGGAAAGGACCAATTCTTAGAGGGCCAGTGCCTACTAAATCTAGGAGGCTGAACTTGTAAGAAATGTAATGGTTTGCATAGATTTAGGTTTATCTTCCATCTTTTTAAGAACTTCCTCAGCCCTGTTGCCAAACAGGCGGTCCTGATATAAGGGAGCATCCAACAATTTAGCTTTAACATGATCAGGCAAAGATTGCTCCTTAAGCCAAGCTTGCCTTCTCTGCATCAGAATCCTCATAAGTAGATGAGGGCAAAACCAGATCATCAGAATAATCAGAAAAATCAGAATCCTGGTCAGAAGATTCATAAACAACTTCATTCCTAGGTCTCTTAGAAGGGGGGGGGGGGTGGCTTCCCCTGATTTGAGTTATAAGATCTTCAGCCATTCTTATTTGTTTTTTAGGCATAGAGGCCTGGGCATCATTTTTTTAAGCATGGTTCAAGATTTAGGCCTAAATGAAGAAGGAGGCATCAGTTTAATATGGAAGTCCATAGGCCTGAATACACCCTCAGAAGCCGGTGCCTGCACAGCGGCTCCGGACCCATCCAAGTTAGAGACATCAGCGGGTTCCATAGTTGAAGAATCTCGCAGCATACTGGACTCCGAATGGGTCTCAGTAGAGGCCTGTGAATCAGAAGTAGCGGGTATCATGGGCTGCAAAAGTGCCTCACTGAGTACCGGCAAACTAGCGACTGGCTTAGAAGCGACGTCGGCAGTTTTGGACCTCGGCGGCCTCTCTCTGTCTTTATCTTTGCATTTTTTTGAAATCCCGATATTTCCGGATAGTTAAACCGAGAAACAAAATATTTAGAGGCAAAAATATACCGACAAAGGATAGTACGCTGATTAAATAAAGCACAAAACCAACAGCAAGGTACGTGTGGACAGGGCCTAAGCAAGGAATACAGTATGAATGAAAAACTTTATGAGCTATTTGCTTTCCACAAGTAATGCAATTATTAACTTTTACTGACATTGGAAAGGAGCAAGAAAAAGTTTCCCCAATGGGGTACTTACCTTTAGTTGAAGACTTCGGTTCTGAAACTCGAAAACGAAAATTTCAGGAGTCGGCCGACTGGCACTTGCAAACTACTTCTGCTTTGGGCACTGCAAGGCAAGAAAGACTGGTGTAATGGCGTCGGCTGCATGTTTTATACCCCTGACGAAGGGACAGCAACAGACGCAGGACCGAAGACTTTGTTAATCAGGCTGAGGGCAGATAACCCAAATGTAATGACTGCAACAGTGAAGCACGAAGAACATCTCTGATGTTGCTGGCCACCTATACCTCCAGAGTGGAGTCTTCCATTATTGTTTCTCCCGCTGACTCTGGGGGAACTTTCACCAGGTGTAGTCTGTAAAGACTCTTGAAAATTCTTGAACCACATTTTGCCGGATCCTCGTTGGTTCCTAGAAAAGGGTCTCTGCAGAGTGGAAAGATGTACTCTTATGGCAGAAAGGGTTTTCCCATCCTTCTCACACCTGGTTAAAGTGTCTAACAGTTGGGCCAAAAAGGGAAGAGCTGTCAAAAGATACATTGACAAAGATTTGAAGGGCTCCACAAAATCACACAAGTGTATCCAGGTATGCCTCCTTATAGAAATTCCTGAACAAACTACTCTTGTCATTCCTTCAGCAACATGAGAAATGAGCCTCATGGATGAACTGGAATGGATGTCAGGGTAGCTAACAGAGGTGACAATCCTGTACCTCTTCAGAAACAGCTTCTGAGAGAGTATCTGACAACTCCTTGATCAGATATCTCTGCAATCTTGCAAAATGTGCCAGGTAGTTCGAAGACTGTAGGGCAAAGATCGACAAAGCATAAACTCGCTTCTCAAATCTATCCATCGCCTGCGACTCCTTGTTGGGTGGATGGATAGAGGAACTTTCTTCCGCTAGTTCCTTCATAGTGGCCGCGGCTACCTCCAGGGCATCTACAGGAATTCCTTTAGTCCAAAAAGGCTTGTCTTCTGGGGCTGTAATGCTTTTATCTGGTCTCTTGGGGATTGGATTGGTAGCATCGGGGGCCTTGCAAACCCATCGAGAAATCAATTTGATGAGCTCGTCAGCGGATGGAAACACCCAGGAAGTAGAAAGAGGCAGGTACCGAAAGCATTCAGGTACACAGATTCCTCAGTCGAGAGGTTGAGGGACTTCAAACCACCTCTCTGTTTAAGTATTTCCAAGATGTCTCAAAGTGAGACATCATCTGGTGATCTGGGGGACCCTTTTGCCTTCACCAAAATCAATGTCTTCTGTAACAGACTCTTATGGAGAGTCCAGGTGCTTCCTCTTGCATGATTTCTTTCAAGGAATCTCTGCAGGGGGAACATCTGAGGAGGTTTCAGAAGAAGGGGTACCCCACTAGGTAGCCTGTGGTTGCAGTACCCGCTGTCCATGTGAAGGAGTTGGTTGACACTTTAGATCCAAAGCGGCCAGAGACAGAGGCTCCAAGGAGTAAGGAACTGACCTGGTACTGGAAGTTGCCAATGCCCTCTTCATGGCCTTGAAGGCTGACCGACCAGATGAAAAAGCATGCTCCAGAGCCAAAAAGGAAGGCCTCTGCTCCAAAGCCTCCCCCTTGCCCCGATGAAGTCCCCATTGAAATCGAAGTCGGACCCGAGCCTGTCTGTCCAGCTCACTGAGGCACTGAGACCATTCTGAAAATCCAGGAGCAGACTGTAACGACTCAGAACCGACCATCAAACTGTGGTCCTGACAGGACTCCGATTTAGACACAATAGAAGTGCTCAGGGCAATTGTCTGTTCCAATGAGAAAGAAATGTTTGCTTCCGGGAAGCTTGGAACCGTAGACTCTTAAGGTCCCTGTGGAAGTTAGAGGACGAGGGTTAACAGGGGAAGTGGAACATGTTGGTGCCTGACCCAAAGCAGTAGGAGCCAATGGAGTGCCTGACACACCTTGGGCCCAAAGGAATCATCACCAACCTCTCCAAGTCAACTTCAGTGAGACTCCTGGAAGAATGGACTGAGACCACAGAGGGGGAATTTGGTCTCTCTAAAAAGGGGGACAGTGGTCTGTCTGCAAAAGGATCCAGTGAAGGGGAAGTCTCCTTGGCAGGGAAGTGACTGGTATAGTAGGTTATTCAGGAGCCGACGGAGTCAGAACTGAGAGAGTAACAGAAGGTTACAAAGAATCCTTTGGGGTCAAAGCCTTAGACGCCAGTTCCAATGCCTTTCTTTTTAGAGCTCAGAACTGAAGAAACACTTGGAACTGAGGAAGATAGCTTATTCATGTCCGAGATTATTGAAGAGGAGGAATATGATGATGTCCGTCCAGATTTATGTTTTGACATGTCTTGAGAACCAGATATGGCCTCCCCAAAGGAGGAAGGAAGAAGACTTTTTAAGTATAAGCTTATTTTGTCTATCTACCAATGCTTGGTGACTAAAAGCTTGGCAGACGGAACAGTCCTCTTGCAAATGAAGAGGACAGAGACAACAGAAACAGAGAATGCTAGTCAGAAAACGGAATTGTATGGCCATATTTAGTGCATGTTTTTTAACCCAGTCTGACTTCTCTATCAGCCATCCTTGGGATACTGCAATGGCACACACACATACAGGAAATACTCTAGGAGAAACAAAAAACGGGAAAAGGGAGAGAAAGATTTAGATTTCCTTTTTTTTTTTAAAGATATTACCAACAATGGTAAGTGAAGACTTACCGAGTGGTAAGAGGGAAGGGTAAGGGACAACAGCAATATCAGTTCCCTGATGGTAGTTAGGGAAAAGAGAGAGTAAATATATAGAATGAAAAACACTTCTATATCACAAGATCGAATGCTTAGGTGATCAAACACCTAAACATCAAACGTGCAATATCGAACCCAAAAATGTTGAACGGCGCAGGAAAACACATCGGTAGGCCATGGGAAAAAAAACAACTTTACACGCAAACTAAGCATGGGGCTTCGCCCCCTACAACCTCCTAACTAAATATACCAACTCAGAGATCGCTCTACAGTAGACAAAACAGCAAAATTTGGCGAATGGCCAAGGGAAACCTTTCCATGCGTTATATCAGCAGTTTGCTGTTTTTTTTGCTTTCGATATTACAAGTTTGATGTTTAGGTGTTCAATCCGCTAAGCATTCGATCTTGTAATATAGACCCTGAAAAACTGCCTTAAAAACAAAGGATATAAGTTCAGAAGATACACTATTGATAGTTAAAGGTTTTTAAAAGGGATAGAAAGACATTTAAAGTAAATTGTAACACATAACTGGTAGGCTTGAGAGTAATAAAGAGAAACCACGTCTGAAGATGAAAGCAGAAACAAGACCTGGGGTAATTTACCCTATGCATTATGGATAAGGGATTTGCTCGAGAGTTTTTGAAGTCCATGAGCTATAGAAATGGCCAAGTTGGTTCCACAAGTGATGACAGGATGAAGATTGACAACTTTAGATAATACCTTATGAATAACTGAATCTCTGGAAGAGGTTCTAAATGACCCCATCTTTCTTGATGCTCTTGACCATTTTCAACACATACGATTTAAAAGAAAGCTTAGACCACATAAGTGTCAAGATCTTTTGTTTTTCAAATTCCAGATGCTGGTTCCAAAATAGACTCCATATAACTACTGGTGTCACTATCAAATAATTAAGCATATTTTTTTAGTCCTGTACATTCAGCACAATCCTGTAGTATATTCAAATATGTCACTCTCTCTTTAATGTCTATAGAAACACGTATTTCAACACTTATCCTACAATCATCATAATTTGACCCTCAGAATTTCAGCATGTGGGGAAAAGTATATGTTGTGTACACTTACCATAAATGTAGATGTTCGAGTGTATTCACTGTTGCAGTAAATGTAATGACTGCAACAGTGAAACACGAAGAACATCTTAAAAAAAATTATTGAAAACTGCAGGTCCCAAAATGGAGCCTTGAAGTTCTCTCCTATCAGTACAAGGCCAGGATGATTTTATACTCGCGTGCTGCAACACACTGATTATTTAGCAAATTATTAATCCAGCTGGAAATACAATTTACACTCAATCTATAAAAAAATTAATATAATCTGTTAATGAAATGCATCATCGACCTCTCTTAGTAACATCAAGATAGAGCCTTAAAAAGAAGTTTTGTACTCATCACAATGTTCCATCTGTGTTGTCAGTCTTATTTCTTCCTCAGTGAATGAGTTTGGATCCAATCTGTCGGATCAGACTCGTTTGACACTAAAGCTCACAGCCATCAGATCTCTCGAGTTTCTCCATTACCCACAACGCACCTTGCCAATTACCTCAGATCTTGTTTGCTGCTATATTAGCATAGAATAATGAAAAGAATTATGGAAAGCCATATCCAGAGTCATATACAGATATAAATGTACCTAATCAGAGATCGTGTAAATACTAGTTCCTCCAGAAGTCATGGACAGGGGTAGGTGGGAGGGGAGCTGAGGAAGAATAAAGATCAACAACACAGATGAAATGTTATGATGAGTACATATCTTCTTTATCTGATGATGTCCATACTCATTCTATCCTCAACGAATGGGACAGCATCCTCAGCTATTTGTATCCAGGGCAGACTCAGGAAGGCTATTCCTAAGCATCACAGAACCAAATTATACCCCACCTCTGGAGACCAGATCCAATTTTTAACGAGTGATAAAAGTATGAGGAGTAGCCCAAGTTGCTGCTGCACAGACATCCTAGATTGAAAAAACGTGGAAGTAGCCATAGATCTAGTGGAGTGTGCTTTCAAAGGGTGTGTAACAGAAAGGCCCAATTTAGTATACACAAAGGAGATGCAATTTGTCAACCACTTTGATAAAGTAATTTTAGAAATCAATGTTCCCAATTTTTGTCCATAGAAGGAAAGAAAAAGTTGACCTGTTTTCCTGATTATTTCTGTTCTATGCATATAGAATCGCAGCTGTCTATAAACATCCAATAAATGTAAGATATATTCTCCTTTGCTGGTAAATTTAGGGAAAAAAACACTGGCAAATTGATAGTAGTATTTATGATGGATTCTGACATCACCTTTGGAAGAAAGGGCGGGTTGGTATGTAAGGTCACACACTGTGAAAAACCAAGTAAGGAGGTTTAGAAGGTAGTGCCTGGATCTCAGAAATTCTTCTTGCGGAAGTGATGGTAACCAAGAACATAATCTTTCATTGGAGGTATTTAAAGTCACATGTAGCTGCTGGTTCAAAGGGAGGTTGTGTGAAAGACTGAAGCATCCAATTTAGGTCCCATGGAGGTGCTGGTCTTTAAAAGGAGGCTTTAGATGGAGTGCCCCTTTTAAGAAGGCCTTGCTCAATTTGTGAGACACTATGGGTGCGTCATTCAATCCTGTATAGTACTTTGAAAGTGCTGCTAGTTGTACTCTAATGGTTGAGATACTAGCATCCTTTAGAAAAAGGTGAGCAAGGAAATTCAAGATGCAATTAATAAATGCTGAAATGGTGTCAGGTTTATGTTGCTAAGCCCAAATAGCAAATCTTTTCCATTTACTTAACTATGTTTTCCTTGTCGAGGGTTTATGGGAAGACAGAATTATACGTCGGACAGGTGATGGGAGCATAAGAATGTCTGGCTACTGAGGGGAACTGGAGAAGCCAAGCAGTCACGCTTAAGGTTTGGTACATCTGGGTGTGACATGCTCATCGGGTGACACAGGAGATCCGGAGTCAGATCTAGGCTCCATAGTGATTGAACCAGGTGAGGCCATAGGAAGAGAAACCAAATTTGTTAAGCCTAATAGGGGAAAATGAGGATCACTGTGCTCTTGAACCTGGCAGCTTTCTGCAGAAATTTTGGAGGGGTTGGTGGGAAGCCATAAAGACGACCGAGGGGCCAATTGTGAAATAAAGCATCCCTCGGTGATTGCCCTCGTGGGATCAGAGGAAAGTAGTTACTGCAGTTCTTTAAGGGAGAAGCAAAAATATCACAGCATGGCTGGCCCCAATGACAGTAAATCTCGTCCACCACTTTCTCGTTGAGGGAATACTCATGTGGAAGTAGTATGCACTTGCTCAGTTTGTCTGCAATCACGCTGGATCTCCTCAGAATGCGCGTCGCTAAGAGAAAGCGGTCCCAGACTCAAATGTCCATTTAAATTGCAATTGTCCCAGATGGAAGAACATCCTGAAATTCTCATAACGTCAAGACCACTGCTCTCATCTCTAGGACATTTATATGCAAACTGTTTTTTTCAGGGAACCAAGTACCCTGGACCGTCTTCCTCAGTCCAGGGTCCCCCACCCACCCTGTCTGGGAAGCATCTGTGGTCACTATGGCCTTGGGCTGTTGGGGAATGAATGGACGGCCATGGAGCAGTTGAGTGGACTGGATCCACCAAGACAGATCTCTTTTGCAAGTGTTGGCAATTTTTATCTGATACGACACTGACTGATCAAAGATTGACCTTTGAGTAACCAACATCCATTGTAGTATCCACATGTAAAACTGGCCAGTGGGACTAAGATTATCGTTGCAGCCATGAGGCCTACAGGTCAGAAAACCGTGCAGGCCGATATTGAGATGCTGTCTACAACCTTCTTGACCTGTGACCTTACAGTTAGAACTTGGTATGGTGGAAATGAAGCAACTGCAGTCTGTGTTGTGCAGTGCTCCACTGAATTCCAATGTTTGAGCTGGCTGAAGTTGTGATTTGTTGTAGTTTATGGTTATTCCTAGAAGTGTACAGGTGTGGAGAACCTGATCTCTTGAATGTACTAGTTGATGCCTGGTCGGAGAGGTAATGAGCCAGTCATCTAGCTAAGGAAACACCTAGGATCCCTGTAGTCTGAGGTATGCTTCTACTACTGCCATGAATTTGGTAAACACCTTGGGGGCTGTGGCAAGTCTACAGTGAGGAAATGGGAGATCTCCCATTCTGCGCTTCTGAATACAGTGCAGAGCGGCAGATTTCCCTTTCCCCATTGTAGCATAATCTCAGAAATGGTATATTTAGGGGGGGGCTTGCCCCCCTGCAGAAATAATGAATTTTTGTTTTTATCAGACTTTGCAATTTCGAGTTACTGAAAACTCGATCATATGGTCTCGACCATATGAAGTTTGAGTTTTCAGTAATTTGACATTGTGAAGTGAAACCACATATATATATATATATATTTATATCTATATCTATATATATCTATATCTATATATCTATATATATGTATATATCTATATCTATATAGATATATATATATATATATTTATTCATTTCACTGAAAATCATCTGTATGATCGCACTATTGTGCAACTTTAAATGCTGAAATACAATACTTTGGATGGAACAAGATTTTGAAAATGGTAATCTAGAAAACCAGATTCGACCATTTTCGAAATTGAAATATCTCCAAAGATCGTTATGCAGGAGGACGAGCCCCCCTGCACCCCCCACTTTAATATACAAACTTAGAGATCACAATACAGTGTGGGAAAGGGTTCATTTCCCGATCCTCGCTATAGTGCGATCTGCACCTGAAATGCAGACTTCCAATGAGCGAATGCCAATGTGCATTCGCTCATTGGAAGTCGAACCATTGTCATTCGGCATTTCAGAAATCTGGAGGTTGTACTTTCGCACTTTGGTGCATCGTACAACCTCCTTTCACATAAATGAAGGTATACATATATCAACACTAATAATATTGAAAATTCTAAGATAAGAACAATTCAGAATAGTAATTAATACCCATCTCTTGAAAAAAGATATTGATAAACTAGCCACAAACAAATATACAGTATTGGTTAGTTCAGAGCACACTCAGAAAAAAAGAGGAGTGGCTATTTTATGGAATAAAAGTATGCCCATTCCTAAAACCATTAAGTCTTATCAGGATGACAAAGGAATGTTTTGTATGGTTACAATACAAATTAATGGGAAGACTTACACTTTAATTAATGTATACTGGATACCTGGAATTGGTATTAATACAGTGAAACATCATCTTGATAAGATCATATCATTCTCTATAGGAGATATTATTTTAGCTGGTGACTTTAATTGTATACTACATGAAAGTGATACTACCACTATAGAAAAAAGCAGAATTACATCTAATGCAAAACATTTAAATGATTTTGCTAATTCTTATCATTTGAATGATATTAATAATCAGATAGATTCAAAATCATTACCATACACCTTTTTTTCTAACAGATACAAAACTTATTCAAAAATAGATAGGGTCTTTATTTCTAACCAGATGGTAACAGATTTAATTAATTCCAAAATCATTTCATGTCCTATATCTGATCATAATTCAATTGTTTTTGAATTCATGATAAATACTCAAAGTTCAGATCAAAAGGATACCAGCATACTTAACTCAACTAAAAGACTATAACAAATATATACTTTCAGAAGTACAACATTTTCTAGACATAAATAATACTCCTGAAGTCTCCATTGTCTATGTTTGGGATGCCTTAAGATCATATCTATATGGACAAAGTATAAGATGGTATAATAATAAAAGGAAATCTTGGGATAAGGAATTGTTAGATATTCAAAGTAAATTAGACTCTTATAAACATAATAATAAAGAAAATATTATGGATAAGAAAGTCATTGAAGAAATAAACAAACTAAATGAGAAATACAAAGAAATTTTAACTCAAAGTTAAAATAACTCTAGAGAAATACAAGTTTTTGTCTTACTCAATAAGCCCCAAATACTTACATAGACTTAAAAATAAAACAAAAAGGTTGAATAAACAAAACCATATCAAAGAAATCTTTTCTCTAAGGAAAAGAAGAATGTTTCTAGTCTACCAGAAATACTAGATGAATTTAGAAATCACTTTCACAATATTAACAATAACAACATTAACATGGAACCTAAAGATAAAATAAAGGAGTTTATAACCACAAACATGAATAAAAAGCTTAATAAACAACAGATTAAACTATTGGACAAAAGTATTTCATATACAGAGGTTATTACACAAATAAATAAGCTTAAATCAAACAAAGCACCGGGTAATGATGGTATTATACCAGAGATATATAAAATCCTTTCTAAAAGTACATATTCATTAATACATAAGGTTTTTATTTTGGCCCAAACTGAGTTAATAACCCCCCCCATCTTGGCAATATACATTTATTTCGCCAATTTTAAAACCTAATAAAGATCCAACTAGATGTACTTCATATCGGCCCATCTCATTACTTAATGTTGATTATAAAATGTTTATGAGTATTTTTGCTGATAGATTGAAGACAATCATTCCCGGCATTATAGATATAGATCAGACAGGCTTCATTGTAAATAGAAATACTTTTGATAATATAAGAAGAACTTTAACATTAATTGATTTTGCAAATAGGAAAAAGAAAGATTTAACACTTATTAGTCTTGATATAAGTTCAGCGTTTGATTCAGTAAGTTGGGACTATCTGTTTACCTTACTGAAGTGCACAAACTTCTCAGATGCATTTGTAAATCTAATTGAGCATTTATACAAAGGAACGTTGGCTTATATTAAGGTAGGAACATATGTTTCACAAAAATACCCATTCTTAAAGGTACAAAACAAGGATGTCCACTTTCTCCACTATTATTCACTTTAGTAATGGAGCCTTGGGCTAATTTGATCAGAAACAGTACTGACATAGAGGGTTTTGAAATAGATGAAAATACAACATCCAAAATTCAACTTTTGCAGATGATGTTCTAATTACATCAGCAGGATCTAATTCTTCTATGCAGTCTCTATTTGATAAAATGATGAATTTTAAAAGTATTTCTGGTTTAATATTCAATGAAGAAAAAACTAAAATACTACCTATATATACACGAAAAAATATTCTCATTAGTGATTTTACTAAATATGTACCCAATTCAGGTCAGATAACTTATTTAGGTATAATACTATCTAAAGATATTAAATCTATTATATATAATAATTATAATACCCGTTTTCTTAATATACAAAATCTTTTTAATACCTGGAATAATATTTTTACTATGGAGGAGAGACTTACAATTATTAAAATGATAATATTCCCCAAGATTTTATACTTAATACAATCAATAATACTTCCACCTACAAAAATAATTATCAAGAAACTGAATACACTAATGTTAAATTTCCTATGGGCACCTAATAGACCTAGGATTGCATTAAAGAAACATACTAATAGCTGGTCTCAAGGTTGTATTTCTTTTCCAGACTTTAATTTATATACTATCTCTTCTATTGTAAAAGTTATTACTTTATTACTAGATCAGTCATATGTTGCAAAATGGAAAGATTATTGGGAGCTAATTAGTATGCACTTCATGAAAATCTCCTTAACACATAAAAATATGATTGTAAATAACTCCATGTTATGGTTACTAAAGGAATTTTGTACTTCACCTATTACACCTAAACATATGGTTTGTTACCCATTAAATATTATTATTAGCTATCGTAACTTTATATTCATTCACCCTAAGTATAGGGAATGGAATTTTATTATATTCCCTATAATGTACACTCAGGGTATGCTTTTGTCATCTACTTCTGAAGGAACTCATTTATAGATAATGATCTAAAGTACTGGTATCAGTTGATATCTGATAATAAAGTTAAAAATCTAGATTTCTTAAAACAAGAATTTGATCCAAGAGAAACTTGCTGGTTAGAGGTTCAGACCTTTAGACAACATCTCATTGATAGAATAGATCTAATGTCTATAACAGTTAAAGAATCTATTCCAACACGGATTGATTACTTGATATTAAATTTACAACATAAAGTTTCTGATAAAGGTAAACTTTCATACATACATAAAATTATCAGACAAGAAACTTTTTACAGTGTAGATACATACTGGAATTATTTCACTTCTATTAATGGGGACCCACCAAATCAACAAGATAAACAATATATATTGGAATCTGCCTATAGAACTACGTCTTCCATTGTCTGGAGACTTTATACATGGAAATTTTTACATAGATCTTTTTATACACCTTTGATGATGAATAAAATAAATAATAAAGATAATCTATGTAAGAGATGTAATGTAGAAATTAATGCTGACTGGGCTCATATGTTTTATGACTGCATAAAATTGAAAGAATACTGGAAGTCAGTTAATGAATTTTTGCAGGCTCTTTTTACAGATAATTTCATTATTTCTAAATCTGTTATATTATTCAACACTTGTACCTCAAAGTGTTAAAGAGGTTAAGCTTCCCTTGTTATGGTCTATTCTAGCAGTGGCTAGGAAAATAATAACCAGAAACTGGATTTCAGATACACCTCCTTCGTTCAATGAATTTAAAAATGTTATGAATATAGTGTGCCATATGGAAATAAACACAATTAGGTCAAGAACAACTAGAAAAACATCTTATTATATTGTATGGGATAATTTACAAAATTTGTTAAAAAAATCCTAATTTCAATAGCATGGTATTTTAGTTTAATTAATTGATCTGATTGTAGTAGATGTCTTTATAAATACTTTAGTTGTTTTGTTGAATGTTATAATCATATCTATTTTTAATTACTTGTATAAAATTGTTATGATATTTCTCTTGTATGTTAAAACAATAAACCTGTTTTGAAAAAAGAATAGTAATTAATAAGAAGTTATGTACCTACCATAACGTTCCATGTTAGTTGTCTTCTTCTCGCCTTCTTTCTTGCTGGTTGGGTTTAGAGCTGATCCTCTGCTCCGACTCGGCTATCTTCAAAAGCTTGAGAGCTACTTACTGGCTCGAGGCCCCCCTATAACCCATGATGCCTGGCGCTAGATACCCAGATCTCGTTTGGTAAGTCTAACTGCAGACATGATAACAATAATACAGGAATCCTGTCCTAGAATGCATAAATCCTACTGGAGAGAGTACTAGTCAGAAGGAATAGCCAGAGAAGACTCAGCCAGTGAGAAAAACATAAGGAACTCTTCTCGGTCTACTAGGATAGGGGGATGGAGGGTGGGACGCAAGAAAGAAGACGAGAAGACAACTAACATGGAACGTTATGGTAGGTGCATAACTTCTTAACGTTAAGTTGTCTATCTCGCCTTCATTCTTGCTGGTTGGGACAGCGTCCGTAGCACCTCAATCCTGGGTGGCTCATCGGAACAGACTCTTCAGAACAGTGGAACCAAAATCAGCTCTGCTCCTGGAGGCCACGTCCAGCTTATAATATGAAATAAAGGTATGAGGATTGGCCCATGTAGCTTCCGCACAAATAGTTTCCATTGGCAATCTTGCCTGAAAAGCCACTGAAGTAGCTAGAGCTCTAGTGGAGTGACCTTTTGGTTTAACAGGAAGCTCTTTATTTCTTAGCTGATATATAAATGTAATAATAGATGTCAACCACCTAGATAAGGTCACTTTCGACACAGGTAGACCTTGTTTACCCACAGCATAGGACAGGAACAGCTGGTCTGATTTTCTTATTTGCTTAGTTCTATGCAAGTAAAAGCATAACTGTCTATGAACATCCAACTGGTGCAGTTTGTATTCTGCCTTGTTAGAATAATTTGGAAAAAACACAGGCAGATCAATAGACTGATTCAAATTATTGTCAGAAGAAACCTTTGGGAGGAAGGAAGGATTAGTCCTGAGAGACACTCTGTCATTGTGGAAAACTAGATAAGGAGGGCGAACACAAAGAGCCTGAAGCTCAGAAACTCTTCTGGCTGAAGTAATTGCAACCAGAAGAAGGGTCTTCCAAGTAATAAACTTCAAAGAACAAGAAGCTGCCGGTTCGAAGGGGGGCAGTATCAGGGAACCTAAAATCAAATTTAGATCCCACGGAGGTGGGGGATCTCTCACTGGGGGCCTGAGTAAAGTAGTCCCTTTGAGAAAAGCTTTACAAAGCTTATGGGACATAATACTAGTATCCGATAGACCTGTATGAAAGTTTGAAATTGCAGCTAACTGAACTCTAATCGTGGCAGAAGACGATCCAGCATGAAAATGTTCCGCTAAAAAATCCAAAATATGGTGTACAGGGGCTGAAAAGGGATCTATATTCCTAGCCTCTGCCCAGAAAGAGAAACGTTTCCACTTACTAGCATAAGTCTTTCTAGTGGTAGGCTTGTGCGATAAGATGATTTCCCGCACCGAGTGGGAGATGTTCGGAAGCCTGGCTAAGGTCGGAAATGGAGCAACCAAGCAGTGAGCTGGAGAGATTGAAGGGATTGGTGCAGCCCGCCCGATTGATGGATCAGGAGGTCTGGAACTGGGTCCAGGGCTGCTCCAGAAGGTAATGATGCAGGAACGGGAACCAAATTTGTCGAGGCCAGTAAGGGGCAATGAGGATCATCTTTCATCCCAATGTGGTAGCTTTCTGTATTAATTTGGGAATCAGGGGGAATGGAGGGAATGCATAAATTAGTCCCTGAGGCCAATCGTGAACTAGAGCATCTCTGGGGGAGTGTCCAGGAAGAGGGAGGAGAGAGAAGAAATTGTTGCACTTGATGTTGAAGGGGGTGGCAAAAAGGTAGCAGCAAGGCTGACCCCATTTGCGGAAGATTTGGTCTGCCACTGTCTGACTGAGAGACCACTCGTGAGGCATGAGAATTGCTCTGCTCAGCCTATCCGCTATAACGTTGGACTTCCCAGGGATGTGCGCTGCTATCAGAAACCGTTGGGAAGAGATCGCCAACTGCCAGAGTCTGAGTGCTTCTCGACATAGGGGGGTAGGACCTGGTTCCGCCCTGTTTGTTGATGTACCACACTACCGACATATTGTCGGTTTGAATTGCAATGGTCCCAGTAGGAAGAGAGTTGTGAAGAGCTTGCAACGCCAAAAGCACGGCCCTCAACTCCAAGACATTGATATGCAGATGGTACTCGTGAGGCTGCCAGGTGCCTTTGACTGTTCTGCCCTGAAAATGCCCCCCCCCACCCGATCAGGAAGGCATCCGTGGTCACCGTAGCCACTGGAGGAGGAAGTGCAAATGGTCTGCCCTGGGGTACTCATGGGGAAACCATCCACCAAGCAAGGTGGTTTTTGCATGTCTGAATGATCATTATTTTGAGAGACATTGGAAGTTGCTGGAAAGACCATTGGGTGAACAGGGTGAACAGCATCCACTGAAGAATCCTCATATGAAAACGAGCGAGGGGGACTAGTATGATAGCCGCTGCCATGAGACCCAAGGTCTTTAGGATGAATCTGGCCTGAATTTTTTTGCATCCTCATAAGACCTGGACATGTCAGCGAATGTCTAGCACTCTGTCTAATGAAGTCTCGCTGGCATGTCCTTTGTATTTAAGTTTGCACCTATAAAGGTAATAGATTGACAAGGCGACAATGCAGACTTTTCGAAATTTATTGTGATGCCTAGTTTGGAGCAAGTTTGGATGGTGTACTCTCTGGCTCGCAGCAGGTGATGCCTGGTGGTTGTAGTAAGGAGCCAGTCATCTAAATATGGAAACACCTGGAATCCTTGCCGTCTCAGGTGAGCAGTAACTACTGCCAAACATTTGGTGAACACCCTGGGGGCTGTGGTGAGACCAAAGGTCAGAGCTCTGAACTGATAATGACTGGCTCCCAGCCGGAAGCGGAGGAATCTTCTGGAGCATCTGTCCATTTTGATATAGTAGTATGCGTCCTGAAGATCTATGGAACACATCCAATTGTCCTGACCCAGAAAGGGTAAAAATGGACTGTAGTGTGACCATCCGGAACTTCGTTCTTTGAACAGACCTGTTTAGTCTGCTAAGATCCAGAATGGGTCTCCAGTCCCCTGTCTATTTTGGTACCAAAAAGAACCTAGAGTAAATTCCGGATCCTTGCTGGTCTGCTGGGACTGGCTGGATGGCTCTTTTTCTTAGCAGTTTTGAAATTTCTTGAACTGCTTGATCCCTTAGATTGGGTGGAACATCTGAAAGGGATTTGCTGGGAACGTAGGGAGTGCGAAAGAAGGGGATTTTGTAGCCTTTGGATATGATAGACAGTACCCGTTTGTCTTGTGTTATACTTTGCCAGGCTTCTGGGTACAGCGATAATCTTCCCCCGACTGTCTTCGAAGGTGGGCAGCACCTCAGGGATGCTGGAAGGGCTTGTCAGAGAAAGATTCTCTTTGGCCCTGATTTTGCGGACCCCCTCTGCCCTGAGGGCGGCATCTATTGTTCCCTCCTCTGCCCCTGGAGGGGAACTCTCCACGTGTGTCAGGCACGGCTCCCTGGGGTTTCCGGAACCACATCTTCCCACTCTTCTGACCCTTTGGATACGGTCTTGAAGGAGTGGAAAACGGACTCCCACAGCAGAGAGAGTCTTGCCTTCCTGCTCACACCTGGTAAGGGTATCCTTCACCTGTGGTCCAAAAAGAGCAGAACCATCAAAGGGGGCTTTGGTGAAAGATGCCCTGAAGGGTTCCACAAAGTTACATAACCGCATCCAGGCATGCCTCCTCAAGGCCACGCCTGTGCCTGCGGCCCTACTCGCACAATCGGCTGCATAAGAGATGAGCTGCATGGAGACGTTTACTACCGAATTAAGAGTCGCCAGCTGGGAGGCAATCTTATCCTGGGCCCCGCAGCTGATGGATCTTGAAGGGTATCCCCTAGCTCTTTAAGGAGATCCCTTTGAAGGCGGGTAAAGTGGCACAAGTAGTTCAGCGACCTCATGGAGAAGGTCGCTGATGCAAACAACCGCTTCCCATATCTGTCCATCGTCCTAGATTCCTTATTAGGGGGATGGACAGACGAAGAAGTTTCAGCCAACTCTTTTTTTGTGGCCGCTGCTACCACCATGGCATCAACGAGAACACCCTTAGTCAGAAATTGCTTGTCTTGTGGTGCAGTAATAAATTCTGTGGGTCTCTGGGGGGTTGGTTCCACTGTGTCTGGGGCTGACCACGTCTTCAGAGCCACCACAGACATCAGTGGATCGAAAGGCGGAGACACCCAGGAGGTGGAGAGTCGGGAACCAAACGCGTCCAGGAATACCGACTCATCCTCGGAAGGGTTAAGGATAGTCCAGTTCCCCCTCTGCCTAAGTATCTCAAGGATGTCTGAGAAGGAGACGTCCTCAGAGGGTGACCTCGGGGACCCTTCCGAATCCTCCAAGTCGGTATCTGAAGTGACAGACTCAGGGGAGTCAACATGCTTCCTCTTGCATTTCCTCTTTCGTGGGGGCTCCTCTGAATGATCAGGGGAGGCCTCGGAAGAGGAAGATACACCCAATGGGGTGCCCTGGAGCACTTGTTCCCCATGCTTGGGTTCTGGAGGAGGGGCAGAGGCAGACGTAGGCACCATGGGGGGAGGAGCAGATGAGGCTGACTGTGGGGTTGACTCAGAGGCCAGCACACTCCTCATGACTTCGAAGGCACCCCTTCCCGATACCGGAGAAGGCTCCGGCTCTGAAGAGACTGGGATCCTTCTCGGCACCGAGAGAGATGGCTCCGAGCCCGATGTAAGAGCCGAACTCACCTGCGCTGAAGCTCTGAGAGGGAGAACCGGGTTGGACAAGGGTCCGATGCCACTCGCCCCCTTGGAGCAGACTAGGGAGACCCGGTGCCCAGATCCCTCCAAGGACGGCACCATGGAAGAGATCGGAGCCGACAACAGAAGCGAAAGGGTATGTATCGGTGCCGACGGTTCCACAATCCGAGCCCCAGCAAGCTCCGGCTCCGAACTCAAGGGATGAGTCGAAGGAGGAGCTACTGCAGAGACAGGCAGAGCCGAACCCTGATGAGGGGGGCTGGATAACATTTTAGCCAGGGCCTGCGATTTTAGGAGCCTGCTCACCACTCTCTCCAAATCATGGTCAGATAGCCTAGAAGACTGAGAAGAGTGGGATTGGTGACTTCGCTCCGACTGTAACAGAGGCGACCCCGGAGCAGAGTGTATCGACTCTAGGGATGGAGACCTACAGCGTTTTCGACTCCCTTACGGTTCCGACACCAGAGTCGGGGCTGACTGGGAGATAGGTACTTCGGTTCCAGTCGGGACCGAAGTTGAAGCAGACGCCACACCCAGCAACGGCTCCGAACTGGGAGCCGGAGGCTTCGTTGGCTTAGAGGGTTTCACTGACTGAACCTTAGCCGGTGACCCTTCAGGTTTGAGCAAACCCCTAAGGATTAGCTTATTCCTACGCTCCTGCAGGACTCTTGGACTAAAGGCGTGACACACCGAACAAGAGTCCTGCAGGTGTAGGGCACCCAAACAGTAGACACAAGTGTGACCATTTGTCAGTGACATCTTCTGACAGCATGAGTCACACTTCTTGAATCCAGATACTTTCATATCTTTAGACATACCTGTAAAAGGAAAAATCAATTTACAGAGAAAAAGTAACAAAAGGGAAATAGGTAACTAGTAAAAACACACACACTCAACACAAGTTACCACACCCTAACAGCACACACACTATTATCTAAGAAAAGGTAATTAGACCTACTAATCTACCACAATTTCTACAAAGAAACTATTACATAAAAAATTGAAAACAAGGATTAGCCTCTAACTAAAAACGGCTACCTTTAAGAAGAGAAACAGGGGAGGGGGGAGGGGAAAACTCTCTAACAAGAAAACGAGTTTTCAAGGGAAGGAGACTAAATACAAATAGCTAACTACAACTACTGAAAGTACACTAACTATTTTAAACACCACTATAATATATAAAAAATGTTTATACAATGACAATAAAATTGAAAAATATGACCTGAGCCAGTAAAAACAACCTCGCAGCAGAAGCGGCAAACAAGATCTGGGTATCTAGCGCCAGGCATCATGGGATATAGGGGGGCCTCGAGCCAGTAAGTAGCTCTCGAGCTTTTGAAGATGGCCGAGTCGGAGCAGAGGATCGGCTCCCAACCCAACCAGCAAGAATGAAGGTGAGATAGACAACTTAACATCTCCCCTTTTAAACAAGATTGGAGAAGAAAGCAAAGGAATACCACCAATGGTATGAAGAACTACGACCAAGACGTAAGGAAAGGGAGATACTAATGATAGCATCTGCCAGTGTCAAGTATGACAGAGAGTGGAAAGACAGAAGCAGTGCGAGAAGAAAGAATTACAACACTCTAAGGACAGTAGAACAGAAGAGGATGCAAGGAAATATCAACAATGGTATGTCGCAAACATGACAAAGTCATAAGGGCAAGGGAGAATAGACAGTAAAGATTCTAAACCACAAACAGTAAAGACTAAACGTTAAAAGGGCAAGTTAAAAAAAAAAAAAAGTTCAATGGAAGGAATTATGAAGAAAAAACTTCACTTATCCAATACAACTCGAGAAAGACTGGTAGGCCACACCTGTTAGCTAGAAGTGGCAAATGAGATCTGGGTTAATTGGCAAGGTGCATCGTAGGTAAGAAAGAAGCTTGAGAGATCTGGTGGCTGCAAGCTTTAGCATCAGCTGAGTCTGATCCAATGGATCAGATCCGAACCCATTAGTTGAGGATAGAATGAAGACTGACTACATCAGATTATGGTTTTCCTCAATCTAACAATACAGAGATTTTCTCCTTAGATAATCTGGACGTTCGACGATCTGCCTTTATAAAATGACACTTTATAGCAGCCAGATGAGATCCATAGTCTCATCTGACTGCAGGTGTTTCAGTAAACTGCCTTTGAAGCACTTCCAATAATGGGGATAAGACTGGCAGAAATGTAGTTAGATTTTCTAATTTTATTATCCTGTTTAATGACAAGCACTACATGTGATCTCTTTCATACTTCTGGTTCTAATCTATATTGTAAAGGTTATTTAACATACATGCCAGTTGTTCCATTATACCTTCTGAAATATTTATATATTTACCAGAAAATTTATCAGACACTGTGCTTTTTTAACTTTATAAAGTACTTTTGAAACATCTAACCTTGAAATCAAAATGCACAATGTCACAGTGTTGATAACAGAATGTTCAGGATACTGTATACCTGTCAAAGCTGACAATTCCATGAAATAAATCTATTATTAATAAGGCTGCCAATAAGTTTCTTCATTTTTCTATGTTAACAAATGTAACAAAAAACTTTCATATTTCTGATTCCGTGTTAATACCTTTGTGTGTTCTGTTATTCGATTTAAACACTTTTTAATAAAGCTATATTTTTATACTGTTGATGCAGTCATTTCTTCCTCACGAGTCTCAGGTTTACTTCTCCAAGGTTTGTTTTTTAATCCTCCTTTACTTTTCTTAACCTTTGTATCTAACTGTTTAATACAAATACGCTGGAAAACATTCAATCCGTTGCTTTCTTTCCCTCTAAAATGTGTAGTGTATTACAACAATTCAAGCCATTCATTTCATTTAACTTTGTCCAACACGCTCATATCATAATACGGAATACTTTTAACAGATTAACTTTTATATTAAAAACAACAGTACCATGGTAAGAACTATATAGTGGTTGCATAACTTAACATTTTAAGTAATCCATCAGTGTTGGTCAATATTAAATCTAGTATTGAAGCTTTACGCTACTGTAAACTTTTCAATTGAATAAAACTGAAAATTCAATCTTTTCGTAAAATACAATTTATAAATAGCACTAGTACTATTCTTTTGCCAATGTGTGGATCGTTAAAATCCTTTAACATTATTGTTTGTAGTTAATTTACTTATCCCACTAGTGTATGCTGGAAGGTGGTTTGCTGGCAACTTCTCATTCAAAATGCCATAAGCAGGAATGGTCTCGGCCTCCACTGGTAATACCCTTCAATATTATACTCGGTATCTCATTTACTTTTTTATCCAAATAACTAATTAAAGACTTGCATGTCAGCAGCTTAATGCCTCCAACTTTCCTACATTTTTACACGTTATATACTAAAATCATAAAATGTCATATTACCAGTGTTCCTTGTCAAACATTTGGTTTATAAGGTCCATTTTTTTCTTAAAGCTTTTGACAGTTGCATAAAAGCACTTTACATCCTTCATAATGGTTATGTCTATTTCTTTTTTTCTTTCTTAAAAATGTGTTCTTAATGAAATCAATTTCCTTTCTATTAAAAGAATTGGGCTATTTGCAAGCAAAATCATACTGCAACACTAACTTACTTAGTTAAATCTGTTTACTGGAAAAGACTGACTGGGAATTAAACCCCTTTTCAGCAGTGACCCAGAGGGAAAAGCTCCATGGTTAAATGATTACATACACTCCTCATTTCTTGATACACTGGAAAATATTAGGGTACTACCTAACACCCCAATAATGGGTGATTTCAACTACCCCACCATTAACGGGGAAAACTACTCATACCAACTCTTGTGCTCAACATTTTCAAGAACTCAAATTCCAACGCCTTGGATCAACTTATACACTCCCCCACCAGGGGCAGCAATATCCTAGACCTGGTCATTACCAACATGGGCAACCAGTGTTCCACACCAGAGGTCAATTCCTCGTTGGTCAGATTCGACCACAGGCTAATCACCCTAGACATCCACATCCTGCTGCCACCCCCCCCCCCCCATTGGGGAAACCACCGTAAAAAATTTCTCCAAAGCCAACTTTACGCTTAAGACAGAAGTGGCAAACTTCAAGACACCCATGCTGACGGACAATAGAGGTACGATTGCTGAATCCTACACAAATGCACTTTATAAGCACTTACACGAGTGCATATATTGTGCAATCCCTTACAGAACCAAAATGCTATCCTCCAAAAAAAAGGAAGCTAATCTGGTGGTCCCCTGCCATAAACAAACTCTACAACAGAAGAAAGAAACTGCTGCAAAAACGAGCAAAATCCCATGATTGGAGGAACTCCCTGGTCAGCCTCAGTAAGAAGCTGAGATCCCTCATAAAATCCTCCCAAAGCTAGTTACGAAAACAAAATCACCACTGATGCTAAAGACAACCACAAAGCATTCTATAGCTATGTCAAGAATCTCAATGGCAACACTCAGATCTGCTCTGAGTTACAGCACAATGGCACTAAATATACAGAACCAACTGATATGGCCAACATCCTGGCAGATAGGTTCAGTGCTAACTTTACCCCCCTATCATCCCCTAAAGGGCCCATCTCTATATCGGAAGAATGCAAAGTTTCTGTAATTATGGCTGCACAGGTAAAAAACACACTCTCCAAAGCCAAGAACACAGCATCCATGGGAACTGACAACATCCCAGGCTGTGTTCGACACGAACTACAGAACTAAATGGCACCCCACTTAACTACCATGTTCAATCATAGCCTCACCTCAGGCTTTGTGCCCACTAAATGGCGCACAGCAACGGTTATCCCACTCCACAAAGGGGGAGCCACCATGGACCCCGGGAACTACCGCCCGATTAGCCTGAAGAGCTTGGTCTGCAAGGCTATGGAACGTATCATCATGGAACTTATAAACAATGACACTGGTAATCTCCAAACTCTGGACCTCACACAGTTCAGGTTTGTAAAAGGCAGATCATGTCTCCTAAACCTGACAGACTTCTTTGAAGCGGTCATCAAATCCGTAGAGGAGGGTAAGGTGGATCACACAGCCTATCTAGATCTCGCCAAGGCTTTCAACACCATCCCCCACTCTGGAATTATAGACAAACTCACTAAACTAGGTATAAATCCCTATGTCACAAGATGGGTTGCCAACTGGCTCACTGACAGAACCCACACTGTGAAAGTAGCAGACTCCAAATCCAACTTCAGACCAGTGACAAGTGGAGTACCCACACGGTTCAGTCCTGGGTCCTCTCCCGTTTGGTGTCTACTTCTCTGAAGTACAGGCTAACACAGAAGGTCTTTGGCTGATGAAGTTCGCAGATGACTGCAAACTAGGAGCCAGAATAAAATCTCCTAATGATGTGGACATCCTACAAAAGGGCCTCACTGAGACAGATGCCTGGTGTCAAAGTCATGGCCTCAAGCTCAATGCCAAAAAGTGCATAGTCATCCCTTTTGGTAAAAACTCTGTACCTATGAAATACCACATAGCCGGTAGTCTACTTTATACCAAAAGTGTCATAACAGACCTTGGGACACAGGTGGACAGTAGTCTCTCCTTTCATAATCACATCACCACAGTAGTCAGGAAATCCTTCTACGTGGTACACCTCATCACAAAAGGTTTCTCATCCAGGAAAAAAGAGGTCACCGTTCTCCTCTACTCGTCACTCATTAGACCCATTATAGAGTACAATGCCCCTATTGGTATGTACCTCACAATACATCTACAACAACTGGAAAGGACGCAGAAATACCTCACAAAGAGGATTACTTGCATCAAACAGATGCCCTATGCAGACGGTCTCAAAAAACTCCAGCTTTACTCTGTCGCATATTGCCTATTCAGAGGTGATCTCTGCCTAACATACAAACCTATGTCAAACCCAGAGCTGCTGGACATGCTCCACTTAAAGAAATCCCAATCCCTCGGAGCTGCACGCTCTAGGGACCTAAACCTTGTCACCACAATAAACAGAACATGCTGGAGGGACAGATTCCTGTCCAAGAGACTTCCCATACTTTGGAACAAACTGCCTATCTATAGCAAACAAAGCTCCTCATTAACACTCTTCAAGAAAAATCTTGATGATTGGATGGGAGATAGGAAATTAACCCCAGGGATCACTTCAGTGGCTCTGCTCAACAGGGGCACAGGAAAATAATTTTCTTGGGTGGCGAAAGCCAGGGTACCGTTTGGCTAGGCTTATATAGGCCCTAGGGCCAATAGCCTAGTACCTTCTTATGAACCTATGTAAAACTATTATGTGTTAAGTTACGTACATTGGTCTTCAACCTGTGGAACCCACATCCGGCACGGATCCGACTTGGCCGCATACTCCAGCATTGGATCCAAGCTCCAAGCTCCTCCCCTACACATAATGCCCCCCCCCCAGTCTCCCTCCTCCCCTCAGATCAAGTTTCTTATGGAACAGCAGCACCCCAACCTACCACATACGCCTATAAACCTGGCATTATCACAAAGCTCATCAAGAGAGAAACATGCCAGACTAGAGGTGCTATGCCTCTTCCATCCAGTCTACTACACAGCCCATACAAAGCACGGGAAGGAGGGAGGGACAGGTAAAGACAAATGAAACTCAGATGGAATATGATGGTGAGTATGTAACTTTATCTTTAGTTGTTGTTTTCATTTGGTCGTCAACCTGTGGGACAGTCTCCAGCTACCAATGAACCCTGGGAGGTCCTCATGGAAGGATGTTCTGGACCACGGCTGAGCCAAAGGATGCCCTACCCCTGGAAAGAAAATCCAATTTATAATGGGAGATGAATGAGTGCAATGATGCCCAGGTATATCATCTAAGAAAACCATGGACCAAAAGGCCGCAGAAGTAGAAACAGACATGGTGGAATGCACCCAGACATGCCTTGGTGGAGATAACCCTTTGACTCAATAGGCCAGCAAAATGCACTTAGAAATCCATCGAGGAATAGTAACCTTAAAGACAGGCTTTCCAAAGAAGGGTTTAGAAAAGGAAACAAAACAGTTGATCAGACTTATGAAAGGATTCTGTTCTATGCAAATAGAAATGCAGCTGCCTGTGAACATCAAGCAAGTGCAACTTGTACTCTCATTTATTTTGGAAATTTGGAAAGAGAACTGGAAGACTGATGACCTGGTTAATATTGGACTCTGATGCCACTTTCAGCAGGAATGATGGGTTTGTCCGTAGGGATACCCTGTCTTTATGAAATATCACATAAGGGGGGCTTGACAGACAAGGCTTGGATCTCCGAAACTCTCTTGGCTAAGGTAACTGCAACCAAAAGGGCGGTCTTCCAAGACAGGAACTGCAACTCAACCTCAGCCGCTGTTTCAAAGGGGGGGGGGACCACAGCTTGCAGCACCAAGGTGAGATCCCAAGGGGGCACTGGGTCCTTAACTGGAGGCCTAAGTAGGTAGGTACCTTTCAAAAAGGCCTTACAAAGCTTGGACGAAGCCAAAGAAGCTGAATTTTCACCTATGTGAAAATTAGAAATCGCTGCCAATTGTACCTTTACCATACAAAAACTAGCGCCATGATTAAAAATATCCGCTAAAAACTCCAAAATGGCTAGAACTGGTGCAGTAAAAAGATCCAGATCACACAGAGAAGCCCAGATCGAGAAACGCTTCCACTTACTACAGTAAACCTTCCTGGTAGAAGATTTGTAAGCCAGCACTAAAATCTTCTTAGGAGAAGACAGCCCAGGAGTACTAAATATTAAGGGAATTGCAGCAGCCAAGGTATGAGCTTCAGGGTAATTACGTCTGGGTGAGGGATCACTGAGGGATGTGTAATCAGATCCGGAACCAGATCAAGCATCCAAGGAGGACACACTGCATGAGACCACAGAGAGGGGAACCAAACTTGGCAAGGCCAGAAGGGGGCAATGAGGACCAATGAGCTCTCCCAGCGGTCGAGTTTTCTGAATGATTTTGGATATCAGAGGCAGCAGGGTGGGTAGGCATATAGTAAACCAGCGGGGCCAAGCATGAAACTACAGTTGTGTACACTTACCATCAATGTAGATGTTCCAGTGTATTCACTGTTGCAGTCATTATATTTAGGTAATCCTGCTGGCAGGCTGCCCTCAGCCGGCCTGAATTCCAAAGTCTTGGGTCCTGCGTCGGCTGCTGTCGCCCCTTCCCTGACGTCAGGTTGTCAGGGGTATAAAAGAAGCACCAGATGCCATTTTCTTTAGTTTTTCTTGCCCAGATGTCAATGTCCCCTAAAAGGGTTGCCAAAATTTATGTATGTATAATTACATGCACCAATATAAAATTTACCATCATCTACAAGCAAATACACCACATAGGTTGTATAAATCAGAGAAGGAAAGATAGGTTCCATCAGAAGAAAAGGGGGATGGTGGGTAACCTGGACTGCAACAGTGAATATACTCGAACATGTACATTTATGGTAAGTGTATACAACTGTACTATGTTCTTCGTGTTTCACTGTTGCAGTCATTACATTTGGGTAGAGACCCAAAGCTAAGGTTGGGAGGCTGGAGCTAAACAGCATTAGGAGCAGCTATGAGGCCCTGCAGATCTGCAGTGGCAAAGCCTGCCCTGGATTTAGAGTAGAATGGCAGATGATAGTGCTTTGTAAAGGTGTGCACTGAACTCCAAGTAGCAGCCTCTAAAATGTCATTGTTAAGCACTCCCCTGAGATAGGCTGCTGAAGTGGCTGCAGCTCTGGTTGAGTGTGGCCTAATGTCCTTAGGTACTGGCTTGCCATGGTGTACATAGCAGAAATGAATGCAGTGGCCTATCCACTTTGAAATAGTCTGCTTTGAGATAGCCTTTCTTTGTGATCCTGCAGCATATGTCACTAGTAATTGCTCTTTCTGAAAACTTTGGTTCTGTCCAAGTAGAATCTAAGCTGTCTGTGTATGTCCAAAGAATGCAGAATTCTCTCCCCCTTGTTCTGTGGATTTGGATAAAAGGTTGGCAGGTGAATAGTTTGGTTGAGAGCCACACTGGACACCACCTTAGGCATAAATGTTGGGTTTGTCCTCAGACAGACCCTGTCTGGATAAAAAATGATAAAAGGTTCCACAGCCATGAGTGCCTGTAGCTCTGAAACTCATCTTGCAGAAGTTATTGCTAGGAGCACAGCTGTTTTCGAAGATAAAAACTTTATGTCAGCAGTAGCAGCTGGCTCAAAAGGAGGCAGGGTGAGCTTTTCAAGACATAGTTGAGGTCTCATGCAGGCAATGGTGACCCCCTCGGAGGTCTTAAATTTTTGGCTCCTCTGAGGTACTGCTTTAATAAGGGATGAGAAAAGATTGGTGGCTCTACATTGTAATGAGCCGAAATGGCAGAGGCATGAATTATAATAGAGGAAAAAGATGGGCCTTTGTCCAGCATCTCCGTTAAGTATTGGCACAGCTGTATCAGTTCCTTGTGCCTGGTTCCAAGCGCAGAATCTATTCCATTTTCCGGCATAAGATTTTCTAGTACTAGGCCTTCTGGGTTCCAAAATGACATCCATCACAGCTTTACTGAGAGGTGTCTTTTCTATGACTACATTATTCGCCATGCTGTCAAGTTTAAAGTTCTGAGTTGGCTGTGCAGGATCTGACTGTTTTGCTGGGACAGCAGATGAGGTATTTGAGGTAAGGTCCAAGCTGGGCATTGAGACAAGCTCCTTAGTATTGGATACCAGTACTGGCGGGGCCAGTCTGGGGCAATCAGTATCATCTTTGGCTTATCCTGTCTGACCTTTAGTAGTACCTTGGGGAGGAGAGGCAGATGGGGAAATGCATATACTGATAGGTTTTTCCAGCTGAAAGATAGGGCGTCCACTTTCCATACTTGTCTGTGATAAATCCTTGTGCAGAATATTTTTAGTTGGTAGTTGTGAGGAGAGGCAAATACATCTATGTCTGGGCATCCCCATTTCATTGTTATCATGCTGAAGACTTGTGGGTTCAGGTGCCACTCGTGGGGATCCATGAGATTTCTGCTTAGTTCGTCTGCCAGAGTATTTTTCCTTCTTGGCAGGAATTGTGCCTGCAGATGTACTTTGTAAGTCAAAGCTGAGTCCCATAATGTCATGGCTAGTCTGCAAAGGGGGTAAGAATGTGTGCCCCCTGCTTGTTTATATGCCACATGACCATGGTGTTGTCTGTCTTTATCAGTAGTTGTCCTGGATGAAGTAGGTCCTTGAAGGCTGTCAGGGCATTTTGAACTGCTAGCATCTCTATTTGATTGATATGTAGATGCATTTGGCTTGAGGTCCATGTGCCCTGAATGCATCTTCCTGCCATGTGGGCCCCCCGGCATAATCTGATGCATCCGTTTAGTGTCTGCCTGGCTGGGGCTAATGTGAATGGTTGTCCCTTGTTTTGGTGACAAGCTTTTGCCCACCATTGAAACTCCTGTTGCAGGCAGGGAATGAGAGTAATCATAGTTTCCAGGCTGTGGCAATGTTGAGTCCAAACACTTTTTAGGTACCATTGAAGTTTCCTCATATTCAGTCTTGCATATGGAATTAGTAGGATGCAGGATGCCATGAAGCCCAAAGTCTGCAGAATTTTTCTTGCAGAAAACTGGGCCTTTGTTGCCAACATTTTGAAATAGGTAGTCAGTTGCCTTTGTTTGTCTGGCGTGAGATAAGCCATCTGGGCAGTTGTATTTAAGTTTGCACCCAGGAATATTATCTCTTGAGAGGGTACTAATTTTGATTTCTTTTCGCTGACTGTGACCCTAGGCATGTTAAATGTCTTTTCACAAACGCCAGTTAATGTAGAAGAATGTCCTTGTTCTCTGCTTGAATCAGACAGTCGTCCAAGTAAGGATATATTTGTATTCCTCTTTGTCTGCAGAATGCAATTACTGGTGCCAGGCACTTTGTAAAGACCCTGGGCGCAGTAGATAAGCCAAAGGGCAGTGCAGAAAATTGGTAATGCATTGAGCCAGCCTTGAATCTAAGGTATCTTCTGCATATTTGTCTGACTGGGACATGCAGGTATGCCTCTTTTAGGTCTAAAGTCACTAGCCAAGTGTTCTTGCTCAGCATGGGCAGAAGCTGCTACAAAGTCAACATCTTGAATTTTGGTATATCCAGGAATGTGTTCAAAATAGATAGGTCCAGTATTGGCCTCCAGGCCTTGTCCTTTCTGGGTACCAAGAACAGTCTTCAGTAAAATCTTTGTCCCGGCTCTTGCTCTGGCACTTGTTGAATGGCCCCCATGTCCTTGAGGGATGAGACTTGTTTTTGTGTCTCTGCCCATTGATTTTTTGGCAGATCTGGCCAACCGTTTGCCTTTGGCAGGGTATGGCAATGGAACTTGTAGCCTTGTGAAACGATATTAAGGACCCACTTGTTCTGGGTTATAATGTGCCAATTCTGAGAAAAAAGTGCTAATTTTCCCCCTAAGGGTGCTGCCAGGAGATGGGTGCTTGGTGCAGTCATTGGGAAGTCATTGAGACTGTTTCCTGTATGACTGTGATTTGTCTTCTCCAACTTTGGAGGTAGAAGCCCCCCACTGCTTTGAGCGGTATGAACCTCGAGTCTGGAATCTGCCTCTAGGGTGTCTAGATCTGCCCCTTTGAGGTCTGTCTGACACAGGAAAGGACCAATTCTTTGTTGGCCAGTGTCTACTAAACCTAGATGGCTGTACTTGTAAAAAATCTTTGACCGTTTGCATAGATTTAGCTTTGTACTCCATTTTCTTTAACACCTCTTCTGCCTTATCACCAAAGTATCATGCTGTAAAGGTGCATCTAATAATTTAACTTTAACATGATCAGGCAGATTTTGTTCCTTTAACCAAGCATGCCTCCTAATTATAGAACCTGTAACTGCAGGAGGTCTCTAAAGAATCAAAGCCACATTGCAAAGTATGCTTTCCAACTTGGCAGCATGCAATAAATCTTGCATTTCCTTGTTTTCTGCACATTCAGAGTTTAACAACATTTTCTGTTTAAGCAATGCCATGATATATTGCTGATATTTAAGCATATGAAACTGACAGTTTAAGGCCCTTATAGCCATGGTAGCAGATGTGTAAACATTTTTTTCCCATCTATCCAGTGCTCTAGAATCTCTGTCAGAGGGGGTAGGGTTTTTTGCAGCGGAAGCCTTAACTCCTTTGGGACCCTGAGAAATAGTTTCTGGGTCTGCAGCAGGGATTTTAAAAAGGAATTTATGAGAGTTAGGAACCCTGTAATATCTGTCAGGCTTAACAGGAGATGGAGGTAAGGAGTCAGGGGTAAGACTAGACTCCGAAAACACATCATCTACAATGTCTAACACAGGTGGGGGTGGCTACTGGCTTGTGCTGAGGTAGTAAAAGGAAATCCCTGAGCCTCTTTTTAGATTCTGAAAAATCTTGGCTCTCCCAGTGGAAATTCTCCCTCATGGTATGTAAGGTTTCCCCAAAAGAATAGTCCTCTGGAGGAGAAGCTGAAGGTACAGATTCTTCAGCATTAGAATACTCATGGGGGGGGGGGGGAGATATTCCTGATCAGAAGAGTAATCAGAAGAAATGGAAACCTAATCTGAAGATTTATAGTCAGTCTCTTGCCTAGGCCTCTTATCAGGAGGGGGAATGGGAACCATTGATCAAGGTAATCAAGTCTTCGGCCATTTTGAGCATCTGTTTTTTGGGCATAGAGGCCTGACCACATGGCTCTTGAGTTTGTTTCTTTGCTTTGGAAGGTGCTTTAGTCTGTCTCTGAAACTGAAGTCGGTTTGATGTAAAGATGTTTAGGTCTGAATACACCCTCAGAAGCCGGTGCCTGCTCAGCAGCTCCGGACCCATCTGAAGGGATAATATCCGAGGCTCCAATACCTTGAGTTTCCAGTGGCATAGGCGACTCCACGTGGGAGTCGGTAACGGCCTGCGACTCTAAAGTAGCAGGCGTCTGGGGCTGCAAAAGCACCTCAATAAGGACCGGCAAACTGGCAACTGGCTTAGGAGAAGCTTAGTCAGTTTTGGGCCTCGGTTGTCTATCTCTTTCAGTTTCTTTGCATTTTATATGGACTCTGGTAGTCGGATGGCTATCTGACGACATTTCTGGATAATTAAACTGGCATCCAAAATAGTTTAAAGCAAAATCATACCGATGCTTAATAGTGCGTTGGTTAAATCTACCACAAAAGCGACAACCAGAAACATTGTGATCAGGGCCTAGGCAAGGAATACAGTAAGAATGAAAATCCTTATGAGGTATTTGCTTCCCACAAGAAATACAATTATTAACTTTTTCTGGCATCGGTCCGGAGCAAGAAAAAAGTTTCCCCAATGGGGTACTTAGCTTTATTGTAACTTCGGATCTGAAACTCGAACACGAAAATCTCAGGAGTCGGCCGACCGGCACTTGCGAACTGCTTCTACTTTGGGCACTGCGCGGCAAGAAAGACGGGAGAAAATGGCGTCGGCAGCTTCTTTTATACCCCTGACAACCTGACGTCAGGGAAGGGGCGAAAGCAGCCGACGCAGGACCCAAGACTTTGGAATTCAGGCCGACTGAGGGCAACCTGCCAGCAGGATTACCTAAATGTAATGACTGCAACAGTGAAACACGAAGAACATCTAGAGCATTTCTGGGAGTGCTCTCCTGTATAGGGGTTGAGTGAAAAACTCGGTTCAAGTCATGTTGGAAGGAGAGGTGAAGAGATAGCAGCAAGGCCGACCCCACCTTAGAAAGATCTGCTCTGCTACTGAAGGATTCAGAGACCACTCATAAGCCATCAGAATAGATCTGCTGAGCCTGTCCGCTAGTATGCTGGACCTCCCTGGAATGTGCGTAGCCACTAGAAAACGGCTGGAGGAAATTGCCCACTCCCACAGTCTCATGGCTTTGCAACAAATGGGTTAAGACTTGCCCCCCCCCATTTGTTGATGTACCAGACTACTGACATATTGTCCGTCGGGATGGCAATAGTTCCTTGAGGAAGATAGGCATGTAGAGCTTGCAAAGCCGTAAGGACTACCCTCACCTCCAAGACACTCATATGCAGATGAGTCTACAGGGAAGACCACGTGCCTTGGACTGTCCTTCCCATGCAATGCCTCCCCCACACATCTGTGATCATTGTGATCGCAGTGGAGGGAAAAATCAATGGACGACCCAGGAGGAGGTCCGGGGAGTGAAGCCACCAAAGAAGAGAATCCTTGCAAACCAGAGCTAATAGAACCGGATGTGATAAGGGAAGGTCTAGCAAGACCACTGAACCACCAGAGTCCACTGGAGGACTCTCATATGAAGGCGTGCCATTGGAATGAGAGTGACTGTGGCCACCATGGACCTCAATACCCGAAGAATTGAATCTGCTGGGGGACGTTTGGCATGAAGAATGTAGACATGATGTCGGAGAGATAACGGTCTATCCAGAGATAGAAACACCTGGTCTTCAATAGTGTCTATCCGAGCCCCAATGAAGCTGAGAACCTGTACTGGTGCCAAATGGGACTTGTTGAGGTTTATGGTTATGCCTAGATCATGAGCAGTCTTGATAAGATCCCTGGCTTGACACAGTCGATGCCTGGAGGGAGCAGAAAGGAACCAATTGTCCAGGTAGGAGAAGATCTGAAACCCCTGCATCTGCAGGTGAGCCACCACTACTACCATCACTTTGGTGAACACCCTGGGAGCAGTGGTGAGCCCAAAGGGGAGCACTCTGAACTGAAAATAGCTAGCTCCCAGCCGGAAGCGGAGGAACCTCAGAGCGCGCCTGTTCATCTTGATGTGATAGTACGAGTCCTGGAGCTCCACCAAGCACATCCAGTCATTTAACTTAAGGAAGGGCAGAATGGATTGAAGGGTGACCATCCAGAATTTTATTTTGGTAACTGATAGATTTAGGGTTGAAAGATCTAGGATGGGTCTTAAGTCCCCCGTTTTCTTTGGCACTAAAAAGAACCTGGAATAGATGCCTGATCCAGACTGGTCTGGGGGGATGGGCTGGATGATTCGCTTTTCGAGCATCCTGGAAATTTCTACGGCTGTCTGTTCCCATTGCATTGGGAGGGACTGGGGGGTGGGTTTAAGAAAGGGGATAAAGTATACTGCCTCCAGAAAAGAGTAGTTGGGCAACCCTTCAGGGCTGCTGTGAGGGTCTATACGGGAAAGAATACCGAGACCCTTGGTTACTCAGGCCCCCTCTACCACGAGGGCAGCATCTGTCATATACCCCTCTGCCTCTGGGGGAAGGTGAGTTCTCAGTGCCACAGGAAGAGGCCTGAGATTTACAGAACCACATCATATTCATCCCATGCTGATTCGTAAGAAGGATCGTTGCATGGTTGAGAAGCAAATCCCGATGACAAAGTCTTCCATTTCTCTCGCTGGGGAGGACTCTGAAATCTCAGGGAGCTCCCGGGGGGGGGGGGGGGGGCGGGCTCCTGGGGGGTAGTGGCAACAGGCTGGCCCTGAGGAGTCAGGATGGCAGACTCCAGCCCAGAAATCCCCACTGAGGACCTCCCTCGGAAACAATTGTGCAAGGGGAGGCACTTGGACTTCCCACCGGAGTCCCTCACGGAAGATACTGACTTGGAGGAAGGGGAGGATTCCCCTTGATCACCCCCCGGAAGATGTCTACTTTGGAGACATCAGGGGAAATCATGCGCCAATGAGGAGGGTGGTCTACTCAAAAGCCCAGTCTGGATGAGTCATTGTTCTGGAGGCATTTGGCATGGGACCCTCTCTACCTCCTGGGTGTCCCCTCCCACAGATCCCCTTATGGATTTAATTTCATCCAGGACTTAGAAGGAACCGAATACTGTTGAGAGTCTCAAACAGACTGAGAGAACCCTCTCCACCAATTCGAAGGCTGAAGGCGAACGAATCCCCGCAGTAGGAGTGAGCAAAACTGGATCCGCCGCCCTTTGCGCCAATGGGGGAGCCGGTGCCGAACCTCCAGGCACTGAGACTCCAATAGGAATAGCAGACTCCGAAAACCTCAAAATCGAAGCCAACCCCTCAGATCCGAAGCCGGGGCGATGGTTCTGAGAGTCGGTTGAACCACTCAGGGCAATGGTAGCAGTCGAGGTACCTGGAACCACTGGCACCGACCCCTCGATGAAGGGAAACCTCAGACCCGATGACTCCAAAACCAGAGGTCAGATCAGAGAAGGTGCAATGGGAAGGAAAATGGACTGCATGCTCCCAGCCCCGGAAGAGGAAGGAGCAGGCAATACTCCCATCTGAATCAGGGTCTGGATAAACTACTATATCATCCTGTCTACCTCAGCTTCAGAAAGGCTATAAGAGGACAGGATGGAGGAAGCCACAAACCTGGGTCTGGAGTGGTGCCAAGGGAAGGCAGTGAGAGGGGACCAAGCCCAGGAAATCTCTGGCTCCAGAGAAAAGCGGGGAGACCAGAGTTGAGGAGATTTCCAGGTCGGATCTGGCCTAGAATTGGCAGGGGGGCTCGACCACAGAAGAGCAGTCAGGAGACCACTTCCTGGGCCTGTCACATTCCTTAGCCCGTGTCTTTTCCCTGTCCCTGGACTTCTTGGTGGGAGGTTGAGTCCCAGAAGCTTCAGAATCAACTTGTTCCTCCTGTTGATCAAGGTGCGGGGATTGAAACCTGCGCATATCGAACAGGAGGTCTCCAGGTGTGCTACACCCAGTCAAACAAAGCACTTATGGCCACACACTGTACACTTCCTAAAGCCTGGCTTAGGAGGTTCAGCCACGGCTAGAGGAACACTCACTCAAGCACACACACAACAGGGAAAAAGGAAAGGCGAGAAAGAGAAGGAGGAGAAAGTTTTTTTTTTTTTTTTTTTGAATGATTTAAAGAACTGAAGCAAAGCGCACAGGGATAGGGTAAGGAAGAAGGAAGATAGACTTACCAAAAAGGTCTAAACTTACACTAAAGGGAGCTTGGAGCTGTAACCATGCTGCTGTCTCTCACAAGCGGCAAACGAGATCTGAGGGGAGGAGGGAGTCAGGGGCATTATGGGTAAGGGAGGAGCTTGGATCAGATGCTGGTATATGCAGCAGAGTCAGATTTGGGTCCCACAGGTTGAAGACCGAATGAAAATAACAACTTCAGATCATCTATTAAAGCAAAAGCATTTATAAAGTTGTAACAGCCATAAAGAGTTCAACAATGTATTAATTGTACTGTGCAACAATGTATTAATTGTATTGTGTGAGACACATACATTAAAGTTAATGTTTTAATAAAAAAATATACATAGACAGTTTTGGAGTAAAAATAAAAGTTATAGTACTGGTACTATATCAGGAGAAATGGACAAAACTAAATTAACAAAAAAGAAGAATTCCTCCCATACTGTAATAGCCTGGAACCCATTCAAATAGCCCCGCCTCCTTAACAATGGAGTAAACTGCTTCGCATTAAAGTAAATTTCTTAAAGGTGGGACATGGTGGGATAACACAAGAGAGCACTTGGACGTCATTTTCTTGACATGTAACATGCATTTTTGTCACTACATCCTTCACATGTTCAAGTGGAGTTCTGAATAAAACATTTGTGTTTGGCCACAATTATTTTTGCTGTACTTTATTTTACTGCTTTCAATGAGTTTCAAACACAATGTAGCAGCAAGTGTCATACCTCAATGTAGATACTACAGGTTTATAATTAAGCACTAGGCTAGCTGCCTTTGTGAACCACTTTAAGCCTAGCTAATTTTGCTAAGTGAGAATCAAACACCTCATGTTTGTGAACTAAATATATTAACCATTATGCTTAACCTTATATTTTTAATCAAGAATATTAATAGCTTTACTTACTGACTTAAATGAGAATCTTCTACTTTGAGGATGCTGCTATTGCTTTTATTTTTACTGTAGTCATTTAATAACCTGGTTAGGCTTGGCAAAATTACCAGATTTACTGTTAGGCTGTTCAGTAGTTTCCACATTTATCTTTTTCCCTCTCTGATGGATTCAGTACCTCTAAAATTGCATCATTCCTTTATTTTCCGAGAATAGTCTGTTTGTTCTCAATATTAAACTTTTGTTTTTGCATTCTAAATACACTTCTATTATGGCAAAACAACTTATTCAGCTTAAGTTCATAGGACGATACTAGGCTATTGGCTCAAAGGCCCTTATAAGCCTAGCCAAGAATTTTGCCCACGTTCCCTCAAAGTCAGCACTTGTTTCCCCTATCCAGCAGGGACCCACGTGTCTCAGGGGTGTATCCTCTGTTTCCCATACAGTCGTCCAGGTTCCTCTTAAAGAGGGCTAGACAGGTATTCTGCTTGACATGAAGAGAGAGTCTATTCCACAGATGGCAGAGTCTTTGGGACACAAATCTATACACAAAGTTCTATTAATGTCACAGATCAGGTTAAGGCCTTGCATACGGGTTGCGTGAACAGAGTTGGTCTTATGAATATGCAGCAATTCCATCAAGGCTGGGTCTGAAATGGCCTTGTATGCCAGACACAGGTCACCTCTGACCAGTCTGTATGAGACTGAGTAGAGGGACAGGGCTTTTAGCCTATCTGTAGAGAATAGGTGTTTGAGACCATGGAATTTCCTGGTCAGGAACCTCTGTGGTCTCTCCAACTGCTGCATGTGCTTGGCAAGGTATGTTGCGAAGGGGGCATTGTACTCAATAATGGGTCTGATAAGGGAGGAATACAGGGATGTTATGACCTCCTTGTTCCTGTATGAAATAACCTTATTTATGAGGTGGGCCATGTAGAAAGCCTTCCGTACAACATAGGCAACGTGGTAGTCAAAAGTCAGGTTGCTATCACCCTGGGTGCCCAAGTCCCTAACGACTGACTGCATGCTTAGTACGTTATTAATGTAATAATTAGTGGGGATGACCTTTTCCCCAAAGGGGATAATAATGCATTTCTTGGCATTCGGTTTGAGGCCGTGCTTCTGGCACCAGTCATTAGTTTGGATAAGGCCCTCTTAGAGGATCTTCATATCTCTAGGGGAACTTAAGACTTAAAAAAAAACAACCTGGAACCTCATTTGAATGTACCTAACTTTACAATTTGGCTGATCTAAGTTTAAGCAAGGGCATTAATGAAATATTTTCATTGAGACCGGGTGGCTTGTTTGCCTCCAATGTGACCTGCCACCACAACTCTCTATATTCAATTGTCTCCTCCCACAGCCCTCCTCTCACATCAATGTTCACCCCTTCTATGACAAAAAATATAAAATGAGCATTGGGATAGTCTTGTTTATGTTTAAACAAAGCATTAGTCTCTTTTTGTACCTGGATGTCATACATGTGTTCATAAATCCTCCTTTTCAATTTACGTTCAGTTTTTCCCATGTAAAATGCTTGACATATCCCACACAAACCTAAGTAAACTAGGTCTTTCGAATCACAGTTACTAAATTCCTTTCCTTCAAGGACTATACTCCTACTGTCCAGAAAAATGCTTTCCTTATTTTTAATATATGGACACTGCGAATAATGCCCACATTTGAAACTGCCCTTTCTTTTATTGCTATTTTTACACCCTTCTTTAAAATTTGATTCCAAGAGAATTTTCAAACTATGGGAGTTCTTATAAACCACTTTCAAGCTTCCTTTAGACACTTTTTCCAAGTCTGTGAAGGCAGAAAATCTACTCCATTCCCTTTCCATAATTTCTTTAACTAATTTAGAACTGGCATTGAATTCAATGACTAGTGCTCTACCAAAGTTTGCATCCAAAGTGTCTTGTATCACGTCTTCTTCAGTTAATTTGACACCCAAGATTGGTTTTAATTTCACTCCCCTTTTGTTCTGAACCTCTTTCTCAATTTGATCTAGCAGCCATTCCGGATAACCCCTTGTTTAAACATTTGTTTTAGGGTTCTCATTTCACTACAAAAATCGCTGTACTTGGAAGTCATCCTACTTCCCCTAATGTATTGCCCTCTGACTATGTTCTTTTTGTAATTAAAAGGGTGGGAACTATTAAAATGCAAAAAAGAATTTAAGTATGTACTTTTTCTGTAAACCCTTGAATTAAATACATTGTTTTCTTTATAAATCTCAATGTCAAAGTATTGTAACTTATCTTTACATACTTTAAAAGTAAAACTCAAGAAACTAGTACTTTTGTTCAGAAAATCAATGAAGGCCTCTATTTGATTGATCGGTGCCACCCACAGAATACATACATCATCCAAAAATCTTCTATAAAGACTCCAGCAAAGCTTGTAAATTGATTCCAAACCATTTTTTTCTTCACACTTAGCTAAAACCAGGTTGGCGTAGGTAGGGGCGCATGCTGCCCCCATCGCTACGCTCTTTACTTGATGGAAATATTCACCCTTAAAGTAGATGAAATTGTACTTTAACAATAAATCAATTAACTGCATAACTGTAGTACATTCATTATGACTTAAAGAACTATCTTCAAACATAAGTTCTTCTAAAAATTTTAAGCCCTCTTCATGAAGTATATTAGAAAACAGATCTACAACATCAATAGTTAAAAAGATGGTGTTTTCGTACATTAAATCCTGGTTCAAATTCCTTAAGTCCCAGGAATCTCTTAAAATACTCTTTCTTTTTACACATATATTTTGTTTTAATTTTGAATCTACATATTTAGCAAGGGGTAAGGTTTTTGAACCATCAGTGGAAACAATAGGCCGAAGGGGGGGATCCAAACCATTCTTATGGATTTTCAGTATCCCAAATATTGTGGGTATCCTTGGTGTGTCAACTTTTAAAAATTTGTAAGTCCTATGATCAATTAATTCATCAATAAGTAGTTCAAGTACCATATCAATATGTCTGTATGCTATACTGATTTCGTTCCTAGAGGCACTTGAGTATCTACTGGTGTCCTTTAAAATGTCATTCATCTTGCTCTTATAAGTTAAGCAATCCATTAAAACTATTCCCCCCCCCCCCTCCTTTGTCGGGTTTCATAACCCTTAAATTCACATCATTCCTAAGTTCCGTCAGTGTATTTTTCTCCATTAGACTCAAATCACACCTGTATTTTACCTTATTAAAATTTTTTCTGATCTCCCTTTCCACTAAATTTTCAAACTTTTTTATTTGTGTGTGTAATGGCGAGTTGAATGTATTTTTCCTTACTAATTTCGTTGGTTCGTGGGTTTTGTCATTATTAAATACCATCTCAAAATTAATTTTCCTAATAAATAACATCAAGAAGGGTTTTATATTAAGATCACCATTCTTAAGGGGAATATATTTAATTCCTTTGCTTAATAAATTAAAATGTTCTTTCTTTAAAACCACATGACTAAAACTGTAAATACTAAAATCATCCTTAATAAATCTAAAAGGGATGGTTTCGTCCTGAAAGATATTGTGAAAGTCTAAGTTGGGGTGGTTGGTACATTGATAAATGTATTTATACCTGTATTTATATCAGGAATTAGGGGACAAAAGTTTTAATCAATGTGAACATTTCATTTTTATTTATAAAATGCACATTGAATTTGTTTGAACATTATTTGTCATTTCTTTATATATAAAGAATGTTTTTAAAGCTTTTTAAATAAAATTTTAATTACTTAAAGGAAAGCATACTTTTTTAATTAGGGGAGGTATTTAAGCTGCAAGTTCAACCATCATCCCACATCTGATGAAGTTTTCTAAACGGAAACGTATTTGTTCGGCATTAATATTTTCTATTGGTGTGACTATTAAACTGGTTTGGAGTGGATTACAGTCGTCCATTGGGCTTTATTGATTTGCCTTTACAGTCACTTTTTCTTCGTTTACTGGAATTAATGAAGGTAAAACAAAGGCTATAGCCATAAATTACAGACCCACACATAAACTAGTTCAGGAATATTCATATTTGTAGGGACACAATAAGATAATTTTAGGAGTATGGTTTAAAAGGGTTCTGTTATGGCAGCTATGGGTATGTGGAAAAAGACTAAACAAAAGATAATAGAAAAACTGAGAAAGTGAAGCTCTTGTTTATGGATATGGACAGTAAGATACAAGCAGCGAAAATATTTTTAGTCCCTTTAGTTTTATATACAGGTCAGGCATTTTTTTTTTTTTTTATCAACCAGATGAGAAGTTGTAGACAACAATAAAGAGATGAAGTAATTTATCTGGGAGAAGAACTGGGCAAGGGTTAAGTGCGATAATCTGACCCAACAGAATAAGGTGCTTTAGGACTACCTGATTTGAAGAGATATTTTAGAGCTTCACAATTAAGGCTCATTGACGTGACACAACCACAAAGTTATAATTCAAACTAGAAAAGGATGGAGATAAAGGAGGGGTGCAAATCCACGAGAACAGCAGCAGCAGCCACACAGAATATTATAGTCAAAGTAGCAGAAAGTATTCTAAGAACCAAGCCAAAACAAGAATGTAAAAAAGGAAATTTTGCTGATGGGGATGATTGCAAGCAGGGATCTGGAGAATAAAGAGAGAGGTGGAATTTACTGAAGAAAACTGGCAAAACAACCAAGGTATTGGGAGCGAATAACTAGAGAGGGAAAGGTGACAGAATGGGAAGAAGTCAAGAGAACATTTGGACTGCAGGCTAGAGACTGCCTTCCCTACCAGGGACTGATATTAGAGTATAGGCAAAGAGAAAGGAATAGAGGAATTCTAACTAAAAGGCCTGCTCTGGTAGAGGATTTAGTTGAATCTACAACAGAGGTTACTGTTATAAAAGGGAAATTTAGTAGGGCAATATAAAATACTGCACAATAACTATAAGAATCAATCAGAGGCAGTTAGAAAAGAATGAGAAAAAAGAATGGATAAACCATTTACAAGGGAACAATGGGAGGATCCATGTATGGCTCCCAAGTATGCAACAAAGCCTAGAAGACTTAGGATTTTTGCTTTGAAACATCTGCACAGGTATTTTTATACTCCAAACAGAAACCAATAAAGTTCTTCTCAGGAAGATGGCAATGTTGGAGGTGTGATGGGAAAGAAAGAGGTAACTGGGAACACATGTTCTGGGAGGGAAATGCAATGACAATCTTTACAAATTTCACTACAGAGTACCCTTACAAATATATTTGGGTGAGTAAATGGATGCAACTAAAAATACAATTCATTTGAGCTTGGACACAGGATCTAAATCGCCTACACAATAAGGCCTTGTTAACTTTAATTCCAAGTGGCTGCCAAAAAGCAATTACTAGAAAACAGAAATCAAACTCTATACCAACTGTATCTGAAATACTGAATATTGCAATAGACCTAAAAGAGCTGTAAATGGGATTTTTTGAAACGGGAAGAAGCATTTTACAAAGAATTGAAAAATGCGGGAACTATACATGCAGAATTATGTTCAAGAGAAGGAGGACTGAAGTTTAAGAGGTGGTAAGAAATGAGCAATTTATGTAACGCTGGACTGATGGTTATAAAAAAGAACATGTATGATGTACAGTAAATGTTACTGGAAACATGTTAATATGGTTCGTTTTCTTTTATGTTCATTTATGTTTGTCTATGTCTTAACTAATAATTTAATAAAGGTGTTAAAAAATGAATATAGTCAACCATGAAAGGATACAGTATTAAAACAGCATATACAGAGACACAATTTATTTCGAATATCAGTCATTTTCTGCTAATTTTCACAACAGTAGCCAGAAAAGATAGTACAGATGTGTGCACTTACCATAAATGTAGATGTTCGAGTGTATTCACTGTTGCAGTCATTACATTTGGGTAATCTGCTGGCAGGTTGCCCTCAGTCGGCCTGATTAACAAAGTCTTGGGTCCTGCGTCGGTTGCTGTCCCTTCTTCCATGTCAGGCTGTCAGGGGGTATAAAACATGCAGCTGACACCATTACATCAGTTTTTCTTGCCTTAGATGTCAGGTACCCCCCAAATGGGGAGCAAATAAAATTAAAAAGCGCAAAAAATATACCTCCAATCCCAAAAGCAAATACACCAAAAGGGCTTTTAAAGCATAGTGAAATAAATTAGAGGTATAGCCAGAGAAAAATAGGGGGCTGGAGGGAGGGTAACCAGGACTGCAACAGTGAATACACTTGAACATCTACATTTATGGTAAGTGTACACAACTGTACTATGTTCTTCGTGTTTCACTGTTGCAGTCATTGCATTTGGGTAGATTCCCAAAGCTATGGTTGGGTGGAGGGAATTATACAGCATTAGGACCAGTTATAAGGCCCTGCAGGACAGCAGTGGCAAAGCCAGCTCTGGATTTAGAGAAAAGTGGTAAATAGTAATGTTTGGTGAACATATGAACTGAGCTCCAGGTAGCAGCTTCTAGAATGTCCCTGGTAGGAGCACCTCTGAGAAAGGCTGTAGAAGTAGATGCCGCCCTCCCCTGGGGAATAGTTTTTCCATGGTGCATATAGCAGAAACGAATACAATGGCATATCCATTTGGAAATTGTTTGCTTTGAAATAGCCTTTCCCTCTGCCCCTGCAGCAAATGCCACCAGCAGTTGTTCAGATTTTCTTTGAGATTTTCTCCTGCTTAAGTAAAATGTAAGTTGTCTGTGTACATCCAATGAATGCAGAATACGCTCCCCCTTGTTCTGTGGATTGGGAAAGAAAGTTGGCAAATGAATGGTCTGATTAAGAGCCACACTGGATACCACCTTAGGCATGAAGGATGGATTGGTCCTGACAGATACCCTGTCTGCATGAAAAATGATGAAAGGCTCAACTGCCATAAGAGCCTGTAATTCAAAAATCCTTCTAGCTGAAATGACTGCTAAAAGGAAAGCTGTTTAACAGGAGAGAAATTTTAAATGTGCAGTAGCAGCTGGCTCGAAAGGAGGGAGAGTGAGCTTTTCCAATACAAAATTGAGGTCTCAGGCAGGGGTTGGTGCTTTCCTGGGTGGTCTCAAGTTTTTGGCACCTCTTGAGATACTGCTTTAGCACAGGATGAGAGAAGAGGGGAGGTTCTGTGTTATAATGAGCTGAAATGGCTGAGGCATGGATTTTTATGGAAGAAATGGACAGGCCCTTGAGAAGCATCTCGGTTAAGTACTGTAAAATCTGAGAAATGTTGGGCACTGCTGTGCTTATCCCTTGAGACTGGTTCTAGACACAGAATCTTTTCCATTTGTCAGCATAAGATTTTCTAGTACTAGGGCTTCTCGCCTCCAAAATGACATCCATCACAGGTTTGCTGAGGGATGCTAAGGGTGAAATTAGGTGATTAGCCACACTGCAAGATTCAAAGTTTGGAGCTGCATGTGCAGAATTTGGTTGTTCTGCTGAGACAGTAAGTAAGGTGTCTGAGGCAGGTGCCACAGTGGAAGGTGTGACACATTGCGAAGGAGTGGGTACCAAAGCTGGCAAGGCCAGTCTGGAGCAATCAATATCATTTTTGGTTTGTCCTGTTTGACTTTTAGTAGAACTGTGGAGAGCAGAGGCAGATGGGGAAAGGCATAGACTGATGGGTTTTTCCAGCTGAAGGATAGAGCATCCACTTTCCAGGCTTTTTTGTGATGAGTTCTTGTGCGAAATTTGTCCAACTGATAGTTCTGGGGTGAGGCAAAAAGATCTATGTCTGGGCTCCCCCCATTTGCGTGTCAACATGTGGAAAATCCATGTTTCCAGTTTCCATTCGTGTGGGTCCATGAGATTTCTGCTTAGTTCGTCTGCCAGAGTATTCAGATTTCCTGACAGGAATTGAGCTTGTACTTGTACTTGATAAGGTCAAGGCTGTGTTCCACAATGCCATGGCTAGACTGCAAAGGGGTAGGAGTGTGTACCCCCCCTGCTTGTTTATGTACCACATAACCATGGTGTTGTCTGTCTATCATTAACTGTCCTAGATGAAGGTAGTCCTTGAAGGCCGTCAGTGCATTCAGCACAGCTAGCATTTCTTTTTGATTGATATGAAGGTGCATTTGATTTGGGCTCCATTTTCCCTGAATGCACTTCCCTGCCAGATGTGCCCCGCAAGCATAGTTTGATGCAACTGTAGTTAGGATTTGGGCGGCAGGGGGTGGTGTGAATGACAGTCCCTTGTTTTGGTGGCAGGCCTCTGCCCACCATAGGAACTCTAGTTGCAGGCAAGGAATGATAGGAATCATTGTTTCCAGGCTGTGACAATGCTGACTCCATAGACTTTTTAAGTACCAGTGAAGTTTCCTCATATGCAGTCTTGCATATGGAAGTAGAAGAATGCAGGAGGCCATGAACCCCAAGGCTTGCAGTATTTGCCTTGCAGAAAGTAGGATTTTTGTGGCCACCTGTTTGAAGTAAGTTATCAAATGAATTTGCTTCTCTGGTGTAAGGAAAGCCATCTGGGCAGTTGTATTCAAGCTTGCACCCAGGAATGTAATTTTTTGAGAGGGTACCAGTTGTGATTTCTTTTCGTTTATAGTGTACCCTAGATAAGTTAGAACCCTTTTTATGAACGCCAGCTGGTTTAGAAGAGTGTCCTTGTTTTCTGCCTGAATTAGACAATCGTCCGGGTATGGATATATTTGAATGTTTCTTTGCCTGCAAAATACAAATACTGGAGCCAGGCACTTTGTGAAGACCCTGGGCGCAGTAGACAAGCCAAAGGGCAGTGCAGGGAACTGGTAATGCAAGTAGCCTGCTTTGAAGCAGAGGTATCTTCTGCAAGATTCCATGATTGGGATATGCAGGTAAGCCTCTTTTAAATCTAGAGTTGCCAACCAGGCATCTTTGCCTAGCATAGGAAGTAACTGGTGAAGAGTCAGCATCTTGAATTTTGGAATGTCCAGAAAGGTGTTTAGAGTAGACAAGTCCAGAATTGGATGCCATGATTTGTCTTTTCTGGGTACCAGGAAAAGTTATGAATAGAAACCTTGTCCCTTTTCCTCTTCTGGTACTGGCTGAATAGCCCCCATGCTCATTAGGGAAAGTACTTGTTTCTGGGCCTCTGCCCACTGATTTGGGGGCAGGTCTGGCCATCCATTTGGAATTGGCAGCATGTGGAAATGAAATCTGTATCCCTGGGATACTATATTTAAAACCCATTTGTCCTGGATTATAAGTTGCCAGTTTCTTGCATGAAGAGCCAGTTTTCCCACCAAAGGGGTGGCTAAAAGGTACGTTCTTGGTAAGTGTAAAGGGAAGTCATTGAGACTGCTTACCATAGGGAGGTGTCTTGTTGTTTCCAGATATGGAAGAGGAGGCACCCTACTGTTTTGTTCTGAAAGTCCCTTGTGACTGAAACCTGGAGCCTTTGGAATGTCTGGGTTTGACTTGAGTGGCTCACGAAGGAACTGGAAAGGCCCAGTTCTTAGTAGGCCAGTGCATACTAAATCTTGGAGGTTGCACTTGTAAGAAATCTTTCACAGTTTGCATAGATTTAGCTTTATCTTCTATCTTTTTATAACTTCTTCAGCCTTATTACCAAAGAGACAGTCCTTTTGTAAAGGAGCATCTAACAATTTTGCTTTACCATGATCAGGCAGATTTTGTTCTTTGAGCCAAGCATGCCTTTTTAGCACAGACCCAGTTGCAGCAGCCCTGAAAAAGGCCTCCAAAGAATCAAAACCACATTGCAAAGTATGTTTTCCAACTTGTTCAGCTGAATGCAATAAATCCTGTAAATCTTTGTTTTCCACACAGTCAAAAATTAACATAATTTTCTGATTAAGCAGTCCCATGATAAGGTGTTGATATTTTAGCATCTGAAATTGACAGTTTAAAGCCCCGATTGCCAAGGTTGCAGAAGTGTAAACCTTCTTACCACATCTATCCAGCACCCTGGAATCTCTATCAGAAGGGGTAGGATTTTTAGCAGTAGAAACCTTAATGCCCTTGGGACCCTGAGAAATGGTTTCAGGATCTGCAACAGGATTTCTGAAAAGGAATTTGTGGGAGTCAGAAACCCTGTAGTATCTGTCTGGCTTACAAGGAGCCGGAGGCAGAGAATCAGGAGTCATACTAGATTCTGAAAAAACATCAACAACAATGTCTAGAACAGGAGGTATAGCCAAAGGCCTATGATGAGGAAGAAGAAGAAAATCCCTAAGACTCTTTTTAGATTCAGGGAAATCCTGACTTTCTCAGTGGAAATGTTCCCTTAAGGTATGTAAAGTTTCCCCAGAAGAAAAATCCTCAGGGGGAGAATCAGAAGGAATGGAATCTTCTGCATCAGAGTCCTCATAAGTAGGTATAGACAATTCCTGGTCATTAGAAGAGTCAGAAGAAATAGAATCCTGCTCAGAAGATTCATAATCAATGTCTTGCCTAGATCTCTTAGAAGTGTGTGTGTGTGTGTGTGTGTGTGTGTGTGTGGCTACCCTTGATCACAGTAATTACATCTTCAGCCATTTTGATCATTTGTTTTTTAGGCATACGGGCCTGCACATGTGGCACAGGCTTCGTTTTTTTAGGCATAGGTCGAGATTTTGGCCTTAATTTTGAAGATGGCTTCTGTCTAATATACAAATCTGTAGGCCTGAAAACACCCTCAGAGGCTGGTGACTGCACAGCGGCTCTAGACCCATCCAAGGTAGAGACATCTGCGGGTTTCATAATTGAAGCATCTCACTGCATACTGGACTCCAAATGGGTCTTAGTAGAGACCTGCAAATCAGAAGTAGTGGGTATCAGGGGCTGCGAAAGCGCCTCACGGAGTACCGGCGAACTGGCGACTAGCTTAGGAGAAGCGTCGTCAGCAGTTTTGGACCTCAACGGCCTGTGTCTCTTTTTCTTTGCGTTTTTTTGTGAATTCCAGTGGTCAGATTGCTAACCAATGACATTTCTGGATAATTAAAGCGTGAGCCAAAATATTTAGAAGCAAAAATGTACTGACATTTGACACTGCATTGATTAAATAAAGCACAAAACCGACAGCAATGTACGTTGTGGTCAAGGCCTAAGCAAGGAATACAGTACAAATGAAAATCCTTATGAGGTATTTGCTTCCCACAAGTAATGCAATTATTAACTTTTACTGACATCGGTAAGGAGCAAGAAAAAGTTTCCCAAACGGGGTACTTAGCTTTTTAGTTGAAGACTTCGGATCTGAAACTTGAAAAAGTACAGTTGTGTACCTACCATAAATGTAGATGTTCAAGTGTACTCACTGCTGCAGTCATTACACTTGGGTTAATCCTGCTGGCAGGCTACCCGCAGTCAGCCTGAATTCCAAAGTCCTGGTCTGGCGTCGGTTGCCGTCACCTCTTCCCGGACGTCAGAGCGCCAGAGGTACATAAGATGTAGCCGACGCCATTTTCTTCAGTTTTTCTTGCCCCAGATGTCAGATGCCCCCAAGAAGGTAGGCTATACACATTGCTTATAAAAAACATACACTAAAATAAACAATACCTTCATCTACAAGCAAATACACCACATAGGTTGTATAGGATAGAGAAGTACAGATAAGTCCCAGCAAAGAAAGGAGGATGGTGGGTGGGTAACCTGGACTGCAACAGTGAATACACTCGAACATCTACATTTATGGTAGGTACACAAAGTACAGTTTTGTACCTACCATAAATGTAGATGTCCGATAGGTATGCATCTGCAGTCATAACATATGGATTGTCCTGCCTCAGGCAGCCCTTCGGTCGGCCGGATTCCAAAGTCTGGGTCCTGCGTCGGCTGATGTCGCCTCTTCCCCGACGTCACAGCGGCTGGGGTATAAAAGCATCAGCCGACGCCATCTTCTTCAGTGTTTTTTGCCCCAGATGCCAGGTGCCCTCTAGGAAGGCTAAATTTGGATAATGGCTGAAAAGCTCCAAACATTTGCAAATTATATACATATATAAACAAACAAACAAATACACCATAATAGATTCCCCCAGCTAGCTGAAAGAGGGGTAAGTACCCTAGGAATACCACAGAGGGGAAGGAGGGTGGGTAATCCTGACTGCAGATGCATACCTATCGGACATCTACATTTATGGTAGGTACAAAACTGTACTATGTCCTTCAAGGATGCATCTGCAGTCATAACATATGGGTAGAATACCATAGCCAATCTGGGGGAGGAGGTACTAAGAGAATTATGGTGTAGTTATGATCCCCTGCAGTACTGCAGTTGCAAACCCTGCTCGGGATCTGGAGTATAAGGGTAGATTGTAATGCTTGGCAAATGTATGCACGGAGCTCCAAGTAGCAGCTTCTAAAATGTCCTTGGTAGCCACCCCTCGTAGGAAAGCTGTAGTGGTGGCTGTGGCCCTTGTGGAGTGAGGCCTGATATTTTCAGGAACTGTCTTTCCATGAAAGGAGTAGCAAAAATGAATGCAATTTCCTATCCATTTTGAAATTGTCTGTTTGGAAATTGCTCTTCCTTGCACCCCAGTTGCATATGCTAGAAAAAGTTGGTCAGTTTTTCTGTTAGTTTTAGTTCTGTCCAAATAGTAGTGTAGTTGTCTGTGTATATCCAAGGTGTGCAAAAGTTTTTCCCCTTTGTTCTGTGGGTTAGGGAAGAACGTAGGCAAGTGAATAGCTTGGTTCAAGGATACCCTAGATACCACCTTTGGCATGAAAGTAGGATTGGTTCTCAGTGACACTCTTTCCTGGTGAAAAATAAGAAAAGGCTGCACTGCCATTAATGCCTGTAACTCAGATACTCTTCTTGCTGAAGTGATTGCCAGAAGGAATGCAGTTTTCCCAAGATAAAAACTGGAGGTCTGCTGATGCTGCTGGTTCAAAAGGAGGTAGTGTCAGTTTTTCCAGCACAAAATTGAGATCCCATGCAGGTAGGGGGGGTCTTCTTGGAGGTTTAACATTTTTGATCCCTCTCAAAAATTGTCTGAGAAGAGGGTGTGAGAAGATAGGTGGATCCATATTGTATTCTGCTGAAATTGCTGAAGCATGAATCTTAATGGATGAATAAGACAGGCCATTGTGGAACAATTCTGCTAAGTATTCTAGGATGTGTGCTAGGTTTGCCACTGTGACATCTGTGCCCTTTGATGTGCTCCAAATGAGAAATCTCTTCCATTTAGCTGAGTATGCCTTTCTTGTGGAAGGTCTGCGTGCCTCCAGGATAATGTCCTTCACCCTCTGAGATAAAACGGTTTGGCTGGGCTTTAAGGAATCTTCCAGGCAGTTAGCTGCAATGTTTTCAAGTTGGGATGCAGGGTCCTGAAATTGTTCTGCGTTAGAAGAAGAGGCCATAGGGGAAGAGACCATGAGTTTGCCTGAGACATGCTTCTCAGTAGCGGGTACCAATGCTGCCTTGGCCAGTCCGGAGCTATTAGTATGACTTTTGGCTGCTCCTCCCTGATCTTCAGTAGAACCTTGTACATCAATGGGAGAGGTGGAAAGGCATATACTGTTAGGGCATTCCAGCTGAAAGAGAGAGAGTCCACCCTCCAGGCTTGTGGGTGGTATGTCCTTGAGCAGAATTTCTTCAGTTGGTGGTTGAGTGGGGAGGCGAACAGATCTATCTCTGGGATTCCCCATTTCTTTGTTATGAGTTTGAAGATGTCTGGATGCAGCATCCATTCGTGTGCATCCGTGGTAGTTCTGCTTAAGCTGTCTGCTAGTGTATTCTCTTTTCCTGGTACGAACTTGGCCTGCAGTTGGATATTGAGATTCAGGCATAGGTTCCACAGATCCATAGCCATCCGGCATAGAGGGTAGGAATGTGTGCCTCCCTGTTTGTTTATGTACCACATGACCGTGGTGTTGTCTGTCCGTATTAACAGGTGTCCTTGCTGGAGGAAGGGTCTGAATGCCTCGATTGCATGTCTTACTGCCAGCATTTCCTTTTGGTTTATGTGCATTCCTAGCTGTCCTTGAGGCCATAGGCCTTGGATACGTTTGTCCTCCATGTGTGCTCCCCATCCACGGTCTGAGGCATCCGTGGTGATGGTCTGCCTTGTTTTTGGTTTGTTGAAAGACAACCCTCTGTTGGACTGGCAGGCCTGAGCCTACCACAGGAATTCCTTTTGAAGGCATGGAATGATTTGTATCATGGTTTCTAGACTGTGACTGTGTTGAGACCATACATTCCTTGGGTACCATTGTAATTTCCTCATATGCAACCTGGCATGTGGAATTAAAATTATGCAGGATGCCATGTAACCCAGGGCCTGCAGGACTTTCCTTGCAGTAAGCCGAGTTTGTCTTGTCAGAGTCATGAAGTAATCTGGAAGTTGTTTTTGTTTTTCTTCTGTGAGAAAAGCCATCTGAGTGATTGTGTCCAGATCCGCACCCAAAAAGGTTATCCTTTGGGATGGTAGTAGTCATGACTTTTGGATGTTGACTGTGTATCCCAAGGTTTGTAGCAGGTGTATGGCATAGGCCAAGTCCTTTAACAATTTATTCTTGTTGTCCGCTTGTATTAGGCAGTCGTCCAGGTATGGATAAATTTGAATTCCCTGAAGTCTGCAGTGTGCAATTACTGATGCCAGGCATTTCGTGAATACTCTGGGCGCAGTAGATAAGCCAAAGGGCAATGCTGAGAATTGATAATGCTCTGATCCTGCAAGAAATCTGAGGTGTCTTCTGCAATCTGGTCGAATAGGGACGTGCAGGTATGCCTCCTTGAGATCTAGAGTCACCAGCCAAGACTCCTTGTCCAACATGGGAAGAAGTTGCTGTAGGGTCAGCATTTTGAATTTTGGCACAATGAGATAAGTGTTCAGTGCGGACAGGTCGAGTATAGGCCTCCATTGGTTTTCTTTTCTTGGCACAAGGAATAGTCTGGAGTAAAATCCTTGGCCTTGTTCTGTAGATGGTACCCTTTCTATAGCTTTCATCTGAAGTAACTTGCTGATTTGTCCTAAAGCCTCTACCTTCTGGTTTGGTGGAAGGTTTGGCATTCCGCCCTTTTTGGCAAAGTATGGAAGTGAAACCTGTATCCTTTGTCTATTATTTGCAATGTCCATGTATCCTTTGTAATGCAATGCCAGTTTTTCGAGAATAAAGCCAACTTTCCGCCCAAGTGTGCTTCCAGTTGATCCCTGGTAGGCGGAATCAGAGTCAAGTCATTGGGTCTGTCCTGCAGTAGTGGTAGTAGTTGTAGCTGTTGCACTACTCCTCTGGTTTGCAGGCTGCCACTGACTGACTCTGTAGGGGCCCTTGGATTGACCTCTGCCTCTAGGGCGCCTGTTTCTGCCTCTCTGTGCTCTGGAGGAGTCTGGAAAGGACCAATTCTTTGTAGGCCAGTTTCTGCTGAACCTCGGCGGTTGAACTTGCAGGAAATCTTTAACTGTTTGCACAGATTTTGCTTTTTCTTCAACCTTCTTTAGAATCTCCTGTGCAGGGGAGCCAAATGAATGTTGTTTCTCCATTGGAGCATCGAGGAGTTTAGCCTTGACATGGTCTGGTAAAGATTGCTCCTTCAGCCAGGCCATGCCTATGAATTACTGCCCCAGTTATAGCTGATCTAAATGAAGCCTCCAGTGCATCATAGCCACATTTTAAGAAATGATTACTGACCTGTTGTGAGTTGTGCACCAAATCCTGAAGGGATTTATGGTCTAAGGGTTCAGGTGAAGAAAGTTTCTTATTTAGCTGATCTAACAGAAATTCTTGGTACTGTATCATATGGAATTGACAGTTTAATGCCCTGGCAGAAAGTGCAGTACTGACATCATTGTACACATTATCAATTACAGTTAAAACCGGAGGTATAGCTAAGGGCCTATGCTGGGGAAAATGCAAAAAGGTCCTTAATCTTTTTCTAGAATCAGAGAAATCCTGACCCTGCCATTGAAAGTGTTCTCTCATGGAGTGTAAAGTCTCCCCAAAAGAAAATTCCTCAGGGGGGAGGCCGAAGGGATAGATTCTTCTGCATCTGAATCCTCATAAGGCAAGTAGGCCCCTTCCTGGTGGTCTGACAAATCAGATCCATCCGTGGAGTAATCTGAGGAGTGAGGTTCAGAGGGGTCAGTCCTGGGCCTTTTGTTTGGAGGAGGTTGGGAGGCCCTGTCTGGGTGAGGTTGGGTACCCCTAATTAAGGAGATAAGGTCCTCAGCAAGACCGAGGATCTGAGAACTAGAGGAAGGCCTCTGGGATGTAGATTTGGCAGGCAAAGCTTTTGAAAGTTTGGCAGCTTTAGCCCTGGAGAAGGCCTTAATAGACATAGAAGTTGGGGGCCTAGCTGCCCCACGTGCAGGAGTAGAAATGTCCAAAGGTATGGTGTCGGACAAATCCTGAACACTAGCTTCGGTAGGGAGTTCTGAAGCCGACTCAGCCGGGGCCTCTCTGGCCTTGGTTGTCGGAGGAATGGTTTCGGTAGTAGGAATAGCCGTGGACTCTGTTTCAGCCGAAACCGAGACACTCGCGGTAGGCCTAGCCGTGGTTTCAGTCGAAACCACGGGCCGCGAGTGTCGGTCCTTTTCCTTGCGTTTTTTGACCATATGCGAAGTCGGAGTCTCCGACGTCATTTTATAAGCAAAAGCGGTTCCAAAAAACTCCTCTGCAAACTCCGACCGACGTCTAAGAGTCCATCGGTTGAAGGAGGCACAGGCTAAACAAGCTGATACGTCATGGTCTGGGCCTAAGCAAGGAAGGCAGTAAGAATGGAAATCCTTATGAGGTATTTGTTTCCCACAAGTTAAACAATTATTTACTTTGTCTGACATTGGCTGAGGCAAGAAAGAGTCCCCAACGGGGTACTTGGCTTTTTTCAAAGTCTTCGGTAGCTGAAATCTCTGGATCTGACCGATCGGCACTTGCGAACAGCTTCTGCTTCGGGCACTGCGCGGCAAGAAAGACTAAAGAAGATGGCGTCGGCTGATGCTTTTGTACCCCAGCTGCTCTGACGTCGGGGAAGAGGCGACATCAGCCGACGCCGGACCCAGACTTTGGAATCCGGCCGACCGAAGGGCTGCCTGAGGCAGGACAACCCATATGTTATGACTGCAGATGCATCCTTGAAGGACATCTGTACTATGTTCATCATGTTTCACTGTTGCAGTCATTACACTTGGGTTGAATCCCAAAGCTGAGGTTGCGCGGCTGGGTCTAAACAGGATTAGGAGTGGCTATGAGGCCCTGCAGAACTGCAGTGGCAAAGCCTGCTCTGGATTTAGAGTAAAGAGGTAAGTGGTAGTGCTAGGTAAAAGTGTGCACTGAACTCCAAATTGCAGCCTCCAAAATTTCCTTGGTTGGTACTCCTCTGAGAAAGGCTGCTGATGTGGCTGCTGCCCTGGTAGAATGTGGCCTAATATTCTTAGGCACTGATTTGCCATGCTGTGCATAGCAGAAACAAATGCAGTGTCCTATCCATTTTGAAATAGTCTGCTTTGAAATAGCCTTTCCTTGTGATCCTGCAGCATATGCCACAAAAAGTTGCTCAGTCTTTCTGAAAGCTTTAGTTTTGTCCAAGTAGAAGCATAGCTGCCTGTGTATGTCCAAAGAGTGCAGAAGTCTCTCCCCTTTATTCTGGGGATTTGGATAAAAAGTTGGCAAATGAATGGTTTGGTTAAGAGCCACACTGGATACTACCTTTGGCATAAATGTTGGGTTTGTCCTTAGAGAAACCCTGTCCTGATGTAAAATGATACAAGGTTCCACACTGCCATTAATGCCTGTAACTCTGAGACTCTTCTTGCTCAAGTTATTGCTAGGAGCAGAGCAGTTTTCCATGATAAGAATTTTATCTCAGCTGTATTGGCTGGCTCAAAAGGAGGCAGTGTGAGCTTTTCCAAGACAAAGTTGAGGTCCCATGTAGGTATCGGTGCTCTCCTTGGGGGTCTTATGTTTTTGGCCCCTCTGAGGTACTGTCTTAGCAGTGGATGTGAGAAAAAATAGGAGGTTCCGTATTGTAATGAGCTGAAATGGCAGAGGCATGGATTTTAATTGATAAGAAGGATAGGCCTTTGTCCAGCATCTCAGTTTGGTATTGTAAAATCTGAGGAATATTTGGAACAAGCGGGTCAAGTCCTTGTGCCTGGTTCCAAGCACAGAATCTCTTCCATTTTTCTGCACAAGATTTTCTGGTGCTGGGCCTCCTGGCTTCCAAAATGACATCCATCACTGCTTTAGAGAGAGGTGTGTTCTGAGTGGTTATATTATTCGCCATGCAGCCAGATTTAAGGTTCTGAGTTGGCTGTGCAGGATCTGATTGTTCTGTTGGGTCAGAAGATGAGGAATTTGAGGTAAACTCCAGGCTGGGCCTTGAGACAGGCTCTTTAGGATTGGGTACCAGTGCTAGCATGGCCAGTCTGCGGCAATCAGAATCATTTTTGGCTTCTCTTGTCTGACCTTTAGGAGTACCTTGGGAAGGAGACGCAGTGGAGGAAAGGCATAAACTTTCAGGGTTTTCCAGCTGAATGACAGAGCATCCACCTTCCATGCTTGGGTGTGATAAGTCCTTGTGCAGAATCTCTGTAGTTGGCAGTTGTGAGGGGAGGCAAATAGATCTATGTCTGGGCATCCCCATTTCCTTGTTATCAGGCTGAAGACTTGTGGATCTAGTTTCCACTCATGAGGGTCCATGAGGTTTCTGCTTAGTCTGCCAGAGTATTTTTCTTTCCTGGCAGGAATTGTGCCTGCAGATGTACTTGATAGGTCAATGCTGCCTTCCACAAAGTCATGGCTTGCCTGCAGAGGGGGTAGGAATGTGTGCCCCCTTGCTTGTTTATGTACCACATGACTGTAGTATTGTCCGTCTTTAGCAAATGTTGTCCTGGATGAAGTAGATCCTTGAAGACTGTCAGGGCATTCTGTACAGCTAGCATCTCTTTTTGACTGATATGAAGATGCATTTGGTCTGCGGGCCATGTGCCCTGAATACATTTTCCTGCCATGTGTGCCCCCCCAGGCATAATCCGATGCATCTGTTGTTAGGGTCTGCCTGGCTGTGGGTAAAGTGAAAGGCTGTCCCTTGTTGTGGTGACAGGACAGTGCCCACCATCGAAACTCTTGTTGCAGGCAGGGAATGAGAGTAATTACTGTTTCCAGGCTGAGGCAATGTTGAGTCCAAACACTTTTTAGATACCATTGTAGCTTCCTCATATGCAGTCTTGCATATGGAATTAGCAGGATGCAGGACACCATGAAGCCCAAAGCCTGCAGAACTTTTCTTGCAGGGAGCTTAGTCTTTGTTGCCATCATTTGGAAGTAATGAGTCAGTTGCCTTTGTTTGTCTGGCGTGAGATAAGCCATCTGGGCAGTTGTATTTAAGCTTGCACCCAGGAATATCATCTCTTGAGAGGGCACTAGTTTTGATTTCTTTTCGTTTACTGTGTACCCTAGGCAAATTAGTAATCTTTTTACAAATGCCAGATGCTTTAGTAGAATGTCCTTGCTCTCTGCTTGAATACGGCAGTCGTCCAAGTAGGGATATATTTGAATTCCTTTTTGTCTGCAAAATGCAATTACTGGTGCCAGGCATTTTGTGAAGACCCTGGGCACAGTAGATAAGCCAAAGGGCAGTGCAGAGAACTGGTAGTGCATTGAGACAGCTATGAATCTGAGGTATCTTCTGCCAGATTGTCTGACTGGGACATGCAGGTATGCCTCTTTGAGGTCCAAAGTAACAAGCCAAGCCTTCTTCCCCAGCATGGGTAGAAGCTGCTGCAGTGTCAACATTTTGAATTTTGGAACGTCCAGGAAAGTATTTAGAGTAGACAGGTCCAGTATTGGTCTCCAGGCTTTGTCCTTTCTGGATACCAAGAAAAGCCCTGAGTAAAATCCTTGCCCCTGCTCTTGCTGTGGTACCTTTTGAATAGCCCTCATGTCCATGAGAGCAGAAATTTGCTTTTGTACCTCTGCCCATTGATTGTGTGGCAGGTCTGGCATACCTTTTGCCCTTGGGAGTGTGTTGAAGTGGAACCTGTAACCCTGAGAAACAATATTCAGTACCCATTTGCCCTGGGTGATCATGTGCCAATTTTGTGAGAAAAGTGCTAGTTTTCCCCCTAAGGGTGCTGCCAAAAGGTAAGTGCTTGGCATTGGCAGTGGGAAGTCATTGGGACTGTTTCCTATATGGTTGTGATTTGTCTTCTCCGCCTTTGCAGGCTGAAGCACCCCATTGTTTAGGTCTGTATGAGCCTTGGGGCTGAGATCTGCCTCTTGGGTGTCTGTATCTGCCTCTTTGTGGCCTGTCTGACACTGGAAAGTACCAATTTTTAAAAAGCCTGTTCCTGCTAAATCTGGGTGGCTGAACCTGTAAGAAATCTTTTACTGTCTGCATTGATTTTGCTTTATCCTCCATTTTCTTTAAAACCTCTTTTGCCTTAACACCAAACAAAGTATCATGCTGTAATGGAGTATCCAATAATTTTGCTTTAACATGATCAGGTAAACTCTATTCCTTTAACCAAGCATGCCTTCGAACGACAGAACCTGTAACTGTGGCTCTGCAAGAAGCCTCTAGTGAATCAAAACCACACTGCAAAGTATGGTTTCCCACTTGTTCAGCAGCATGCAATAAATCCTGCATTTCCTTGCTTTCAGGACATTCAGAGCTTGTCAGCATTTTCTGTTTTAGCAGAGACATTAGGTATTGTTGACATTTAAGCATGTGAAACTGGCAGTTTAAAGCCCTTACAGCTAAAGTAACAGAAGTGTAAACTTCTTCCCCCATCTGTCCAGTACTCTAGAATCCCTATCAGAGGGAACAGGGTTTTTTGCAGTGGAAGCCTTGACCCATTTAAGACCCTGAGAAATAGTTTCTGGATCAGCAGCAGGGTTTTTATAAAGACATTTATGTGAATCTGGAACCCTGTAGTACCTATCTGGCTTAACTGGTGCAGGGGATAAAGAATCAGGAGACAAACTGGATTCAAAAAATACATCAACAACATCTAGCACAGGAGGGATAGCAAGAGGTCTGTGCTGAGGCAATAAAAGAAAGTCTCTGAGCCTTTTCTTGGATTCTGAATAATCCTTGCTCTCCCAATGGAAATGCTCCCTCATGGTGTGCAGGGTTTCCCCAAAAGAGTAGTCCTCAGGAGGAGAGACTGAAGGGATAGATTCTTCAGCATCAGAGTCCTCATAGGGAGGAAGAGAAAGTACAGTTTTGTACCTACCATAAATGTAGATGTTCGAGGATCCACATTGCTGCAGTCATAACCTGTGGGTAGTCCGCTTTCCTCGGTCGGCCCGAATACCAAAGAGCTAGGCTGGCGTCGGTCATTGTCGCCTAGAGCTGATGTCAGTACGTAGTAGTACTTAAGCGCATGACCGACGCCATATCCTCAGTCTTTCTTGCCCCAGATGTCAGAAGGCCTAAAAATGAAAGGCCAGAGCTAAAATAGTAAAAGTCCAACAACCACCAGTGTGGAAATAAAGAGTATCCCAAAAAGAAACCCAGCAACCACAAACTATAGAGGGGAAGGAGGGAGGGATAATTGGACTGCAGCAATGTGGATCCTCGAACATCTACATTTATGGTAGGTACAAAACTGTACTATGTTCTTCGTCTCACATTGCTGCAGTCATAACCTGTGGGTAGAATCCCAAAGCAAAGGAAAAGGGAGGCTGGCAAACTACAAAGCATTAGGAGCTGCTAACATGCCCTGTAAAACTGCAGTGGCAAACCCAGCCCTGGACTTGGAATAAAGAGGGAGATGGTAATGCTTAGTAAAAGTGTGTACTGAACTCCAAGTAGCTGCCTCCAAAATATCCTTAGTAGCTACACCCCTCAAAAAGCAGTAGAAGTGGCAGTAGCCCTAGTAGAATGAGGTCTGATCCCAGCAGGAACATCCTTCCCATGATGAGAATAACAAAAAGCAATACAATGACCAATCCACTTTGAAATAGTCTGCGTTGAAACAGCTTTCCCTTGTGAACACAAAGCAAAAGAAACAAATAACTGTTGAGTCTGTCTGAACTCCTTAGTTCTGCTCAAATAGTAACGCAACTGCCTGTGGATATCCAAAGAATGCAAGACTTTTTCCCCTTTATTTTGGGGATCAGCATAAAAAGTAGGCAAATGAATGGACTGGTTCAAGGCCACATTAGAAATCACTTTAGGCATAAAAGTAGGGTTAGTTCGCAAAGAAACTCTATCCTTATGAAATATCAAAAAGGGTTCAACTGCCATGAGTGCCTGCAATTCAGATACCCTCCAAGCAGAAGTAATGGCCAACAAAAAAGCAGTCTTCCAAGACAAAAACTTCAGTTCAGACGTAGCTGCAGGTTCAAAAGGAGATAAAGTAAGTTTCTCCAAAACAAAATTGAGATCCCAGGAAGGAGTAGGAGCTCTACGTGGGGGTCTTATATTCTTTGCCCCTCTAAGAAATTGTTTGAACAAAGGATGAGAAAATAAAGGAGGGTCACAATCATAGTGAGCAGAAATGGCTGCAGCATGAACCTTCACAGAAGAGAATGACAAACCCTTGTCCAGTAATTCAGTAAGATACTGTAGTGCAAAACTCAAATTAGGCACTGAAACATCAAAACCCTTTGCAGTGCTCCAAAGAAAAAATCTCTTCCATTTATCAGCATAAACTTTTCTAGTGCTAGGCCTGGCTTCCAAAATGACATCCAAAACCTGTTGAGGAAGCTGAGACCCCACCGGCTCCATCACAGAAAACGCCAGGCTGCCAGATGGAGGGACTGCACCTGAACATTGAGAAAATGATTGTTTGACTGGGACAACAAATGAGGAACCTGTGGCAGAGGCCAAGGAGGCTCCTGGATTAAACTCCTCAGCAGGGGATACCAATGCTGACGTGGCCAATCTGGTGCTATTAGAATCATGCAAGGCTTGTCCCGCCTGACTTTCAAGAGTACCTTGGGGAGAAGAGGCAGAGGAGGAAAAGCATAAACGTGAAGGTTGTTCCAACTGAAAGATAGAGCATCCACTTTCCAAGCATCTGGGTGGAACATCTTTGTGCAAAATTTTGGTAGTTGAAAATTTCGTGGAGAAGCGAACAGATCTATGTCTGGAGTTCCCCAAACCACGGTCAACTGTTTGAATACCTGAGGGTCCAGTTACCACTCGTGGGGATCCACCATTTGCCTGCTCAATACATCTGCTAGGGAGTTCTGTGCTCCTGGCAGAAACCGTGCTTGAAGATTGATGTGCAAACTCAGAGCAGTCTCCCACAAAATCATTGCTTGTCTGCAAAGAGGATAGGAATGTGGGTTCCCCCCTGCTTGTTGATGTACCACATGACTGTTGTGTTGTCTGTTTGAATCAACACCTGTCCCGGCTGAAGTAGGTCCTTAAAGGCCATCAAGGCAAATTGGACTGCTAACATCTCCTTCATGTTGATATGCAAATGTAGTAGTTTGGGAGGCCACATGTCTTGTATCCATTTCCCATTGAAGTGTGCTCCCCAAGCCAAGTCCGAGGCATCCGTCGTTAGGATCTGACTCGCCTCTGGTCGGGTCACAGAGAGTCCCTTGTTTTTGTGACATTCCTGAGCCCACCACAAGAATTCCTTCTGGATGCAAGGTATAATCCGAATGACAGTGTCCAAACCATGGCAGTGTTGAGTCCACACACTTTTGAGATACCATTGTAGCTTCCTCATATGCAGTTTGGTATTGGGAAGTACTAGAATGCAAGATGCCATGAACCCCAAGGCTTGAAGGACTGTCCTTGCAGTCAGCCTGGACATTACTGATAACTGCTGGAAGTATAGATGAAGAGTTCTTTGTTTGTCCGGGGTCAGAAATGCCATCTGAGAAGCTGTATTCAGTCTCACACCCAGAAAGCACATGTCCTGAGAGGGTACTAGACTGGACTTTATTTCGCTCACAGAATACCCTAGGCACCTTAAAACTGCCATTACATACTGGAGATGTTGTAGTAATATGTCTTTGTTTTGAGCAAGAATCAGGCAATCGTCCAGATAAGGGTAAATTTGTATTCCTCTCTGTCTGAAGAAAGCAATCACAGGAGCCAGAACTTTTGTCAATAGCCTACGGGCAGTAGATAAACCAAAGGGCAATGCAGAGAACTGATAATGCAGTACCAGCCCGAAATCTCAGGAATCTCCTGCAACTGGGCCTGATAGGGATGTGAAGATAGGCCTCTTTGAGATCCAGGGTTACCATCCAGTGATCTTTGCCTAGCATAGGCAGAAGTTGTTGTAATGTTAACATCTTGAACTTTGGAATGTCTAGATAGGTATTGAGAATGGACAAATCCAGAATTGGCCTCCAAGTGTTTCCTTTCTTTGGCACTAGGAATAGACGGGAATAAAATCCTAGGGCTACTTCTGACGGAGGGACCACCTGAATTGCCTCCATCTGTAAAAGCAGAGAAATTTGCTCCTGAGCCTCCAGCCTTTGCTGAGGAGGCACATCCGGCATGCCTTTGAAAGGAGGAAAAGTGTGAAAATAAAACTTGTAACCTTGATTTATTATATCCAACACCCATTGGTCCTGGGTGACCAAATTCCAGTTTTGTTTGAAAAGTCCCAACTTTCCTCCTAGAGGAGCTGCCAGTAAAGAAGGGTCTGGCAGCGGAAGATACAGGTCATTGGGTCTGCTTACGAAAGGGCTGACCCCTGCCCTCACCAGAAGACTGTGCCGGAGAACTCCAAGCTCTAGGTCTGAAAGAACCCTGAGCGTGAGCCCTGCCTCTACCACGTCTAGACCTGCCCTTAGACTGATAATCCGAAGAAGGATAAGACCATCCTCTAGCAGGCCAATTCCTACTAAACTTAGGGGGCTGCACCTGCATAAAATCCTTGACCGTCTGCATAGACTTAGCCTTATCTTCCATCTTTTTCAAAACTGATTCCACAGGAGGGCCAAAAAGTACTTCAGATTGAAGAGGAGCATCCAAAATCCGAGCCTTAACATGCTCTGACAAATTTTGATCCTTAAGCCAGGCATGCCTACGAATAACTGAACCTGTAGCAGCCACCCTGGATGAAGCCTGAAGAGCATCGAAACCACACTGCAAAGAATGTTTTCCAACTTGATCTGATGCATGAACCAACTCCTGGAGCTCCTTACACTCTATACCCTCAGATAAAGCATCCACCTTAGACTTCAATTGGCCTAACAAAAAATTCTGATACTTCAGCATATGAAATTGGCAATTCAAAGCCCTCATAGCTAACGTAGAGGAGGTGTACACTTTTTTCCCCCACCTATCCAACGCTCTAGAATCCTTATCCAAAGGAACTGGATTCTTAGCCACAGAAGCCCTAACACCCTTCGGACCTTGAATAATAGTTTCCGGATCAGCTCTAGGACTCTTGTACAAATACTTATGTGCTTCTGGAACTCTGCAATACCTGTCTGGCTTAACAGGGGCCGGAGGCAAAGAATCAGGATTAAGGGAAGATTCAGAAAAAACATCCTGAACAACATCTAAGACAGGAGGAATAGCCAAGGGCCTATGTTGTGGCAGAAACAAAAATTCCCTAAGCCTTTTCCGAGAATCTGAAAATTCTTGACCTTCCCACTTGAAATGCTCCCTCATGGAATGTAAAGTCTCAGAAAAAGAAAAATCCTCTGGAGGAGAAGCAGACGGACAGGAGTCCTCTGCATCCGAATCTGAATAGGAAGGGAAATCCTGAATTTCTTCAGCTGAGGATTCAGAGAAGTCAGAGGAATGATCCATTCCCTCTAAATCTGCCTCCACCCTAGGCCTCTTTTCTGGGGGGGGGGCATAGAACCCCTGATTAAAGTAATCAAGTCTTCTGCCATTTTTCAACATATGCTTTTTAGGAATAGGGGCTGGAGAGCTAGAACTATGACCAGGGCCAACAGGACAAGGTTTGGCCTTAGCATGGCCTTTAGCCACTGAAGTAGAAGGCCTAATAACCTTTTGTAAAGCTGGAACTACAGACACCTGAGAAGCACCCTCAGCCTGGCCTAACTCCTGAGAGGCCAACTCCTGCAAAAGTAAAGGTTCCCCCTGGGATTCAGCCGAACCCTCGGCAGGATCCACAGATTCAACTGGAGGCTCCGTAGAACCGGCGTCCGCAACGGACAACTCATCCGGTTTAGACCTCAAAGATTTATCCTTACGCTTTTTAGCGGTAGCGGGCGTCGGAGGATCCGACGGCATGTTATAGTTACACCGTTTACCGAAAACAAGCCTGGCACAGTCTAATCTTCGTTTAATGGTGCGCTTATTAAATCTAGCACAAAGCGACACCCGACCGCGTGCTCAGGCCCCAAGCAAGGAATACAGAAAGAATGATAATCCCTATGAGGTATCTGTTTCCCACAAGAAATACAATTATTAACTTTTTCTGACATCCGGATAACTGAGGCAAGAAAAGACAAAAATTTCCCCAACGGGGTACTTAGCCCAACTTGGTCTTCGGTCTGAAACTCGATAAATGAAAATTTCAGAACGCTGAACGGCACTTGCAAACGCTGCTTCTGCTTCGGACCACGCGGCAAGAAAGACTGAGGATATGGCGTCGGTCATGCGCTTAAGTACTACTACGTACTGACGTCAGCTCTAGGTGACAATGACCGACGCCAGCCTAGCTCTTTGGTATTCGGGCCGACCGAGGACAGCGGACTACCCACAGGTTATGACTGCAGCAATGTGAGACTAAGAACATCATCCCTGTTCTGAAGTGGAATCAGAAGAAATAGAAACCTGGTCAGAGAAGTCATAGTCAGTGTCTTGCCTAGGCCTTTTATCAGGAGGGGGATGGGAACCCCTGATCAAGGTAAATAGGTCCTCGGCCATTTTAAGCATCTGTTTTTTAGGCATGGATGACTGTCCAGGAGAATGCTGCGCTTGTTTCTTTGTCTTTAAAGGTGTTTTAGACTTTGCCTTGGCTGCTGAAGTGGTCTTGATAGTAAGCTATGTAGGTCTGAAAACACCCTCAGAAGCCGATGCCTGCTCAGCAGCTCCGGACCCATCTGAGGGAATAGTGTCCGTAGGCCCAATACCTTGAGTTTCCAAAGGCCTAGTTGTCTCCACGTGGGAGTCGGAGGCGGCCTGTGGCTCTGAGGTAGCAGGTGTCAGGGGCTGCAAAAGCGCCTCACTGAGAACCGGCGACTGGCCTAGAAGAGGCTTTGTCGTCGGTTTTGGACCTCGGATGCCTGTCCTTTTCTTTGTCCTTGCGCTTTTTATGAACTCCGGTCGTCGGTTGTTCCGACGGCATTATATAGTTAAACCTTTGGCCAAAGTAATGTAAAGCAAAATCGAACCGACGCTTAATAGTGCTTTGGTTGAATCTAGCACAAAACCGACAACTAGCAACGTCGTGGTCAGGGCCTAGGCAAGGAATACAGTAAGAATGAAAGTCCTTATGAGGTATGTGCTTCCTACAAGAAATACAATTGTTAACTTTTACAGACATCGGTCTGGAGCAAGAAAAAGTTTCCCCAATGGGGTACTTAGCTTTATTGAAATCTTCGGATCTGAAATTCAATTTCGAAAATCTCAGGAGTCGGCCAACCGGCACTTGCGAACTGCTTTTGCTTCGGGCACCGCGCGGCAAGAAAGACTGAAGAAAATGGTGTTGGCTGCATCTTGTATACCCCTGGCGCTCTGATGTCAGGGAAGAGGCGACAGCAATTGATGCCGGACCAGGACTTTGGAATTCAGGCTGACTGCGGGTAGCCTGCCAGCAGGATAACCCAAGTGTAATGACTGCAACCGTGAAACACGATGAACATCGAAAATTTTAGGAGTCGGCCAACCGGCACTTGCGAACTGCTTCTGCTTCAGGCACTGCGTGGCAAGAAAGACTGATGTAATGGTGTCGGCTGCATGTTTTATACTCCTGAGGTCATGAAAGAAGGGACAGCAACAGATGCAGGACCCAGGATTTTGTAAATCAGGCCAACTGAGGGCAACCTGCCAGCAGATTACCCAAATGTAATGACTGCAACAGTGAAACACGAAGAACATCTACCTTTTACAAAATGTTATCTGTTTTTAACCAAGCTTCTATTTCAAGTTTCCCTGTACTGCCTTGTATGTCGTTTAATACTTGGTAGCCTACCTTTCCATAATATACAGTAGCTGCTGACATAAATGTAATGGTAAGTAAGAATGTATGTCTTTTTCCCCAATTATGAATATCTGCTGTAGTACTTTTGAAAATAATTGGGCGCAGAAGGTGTTTTGTGTGTTACATCATGGTATCAAACGAAAAATGTTGGGAAACTTCTCACACGTACCTGGTGTCTAACTGCCACCTGTTCGGCAATAAGTCTATATATGCCTATTTTAAGCAAATATCTTAACCAGTTGCCACAAAGTAGTATGGTGGATTAGTGTCTAGTAAGACAACTCAGTGCACAGATTAAGAATGGCTACTGCTTCAAATACAATGGGTCAGTAATTGAAAAAGTGACTTCTTTTTATACACAGTTATGAATGTGCCATATTCACATTTCTGTTAACTTGAAAGATCTATTACAAGCAGAGTGGTATCCCCACTTTTGGCCAGTAATCAAGGAGCCTGAATGCTCACCACTGACACTGGAGAGTGATGTCGACTTGGAATATTTTGTGGATGCACTCAGTGTTTCCAGATGCAGACCAGTCTGCATCAAGCACAATTTCCCTTAAGAGCACACAGGAAACACACTCAGGCCGGCATCTGGGGTTTTGTCTCTCCCCGGCTCCCTATTAAGGCTTCCCACTGACACAGCTGTAGGGCTAAACCCTCAGCCAAGTGCCCAAGCCAAGTTCTCCACCACTCTCTCTGTGAAACCAGTCCTTTGTGTCCCTGCTCCAAATATTTGACAAGCACACTGAGATTTGATTTTCACGCACACAAACACATACACACACACACACACACACACACACACACACACACACACACACACACACACACACACCTGGCTGGACTACAAGGTAGTTACCGCTGCCATCAGGCACTGCAAAAGCCAGTTGAGAGGTATGCTTTCACTCAACGCGAATCAAATCTAGAGGTCCCCTTCACCATATGGCAACTCAAAGGGTGAAAAACCTGTGGATTCCTGGGGCAACTCTCTGTAAGGAAACAGACAAGGCAAATATTTGCCCTACTCCCTCTTGAACTGGTCTGCAAATGCCCATAGCATGGTCTTTAGTGTGGAGTTTAACCTTTCCACCAGACCATTAGTCTGAGGATGGTAGGAGTGGTCTTTAGCTGCTTCACCCCACAGTGCTTCCACAAAAGAGCCAGCAGGTACGACATGAAATTGATACCTCTGTATTTCTTTTGGGAAGTCTACCCTACTGAAAATCTCTAACAAAGCATTTGTCACCTTTTCTGCCTCATTGGAGGACAAGGCCACCGCCTCAGGGCATCTGGTAGCATAATCTACTTACCACTAGGATATACTTCTTCTCTGTGTAACGTGGGATACTCAGAGGCCCCACAATATCCATAGCTACCCTCTGAAATGGCTCCTCAATCTCAGTCAAACACATCGAGGGAGCCTTGACCATGTCTCTTGCCTACTTTATGACACTGCTCACAAGACATGCAGTACCCTGTTGCATACCTTGCAATCCCAGGCCAATAGGTGTTCTGCATAACACATCTCTTTGTAAGCTTTATACCCATATGCCCTGCAAAGGGATTGTCATGGGCTATGGCTGGAAGTGCCAGAGAGTAGGCTCTGGGCACTACCGAAGTACAGTTGTGTAGACTTACCATAAATGTAGATGTTAGAGTGTATTCACTGCTGCAGTCCTCACACATATGGGTTATTCGGCTCCCAGTAGCCCTCAGTCAGCCCGAATACCATAGTCCTTGGTACATGATGTTGGCTGCCGCCAGTTGTAAAACTGATGTCAGTACGTCAGGGACAAAAGGAGGCAGCAGATGCCATTTCCTCAGTTTTTCTTGCCTTAACTGTCAGGAGCCCCCAAAAGAAGGCTAACCCAGGAATGGAAGTACCCCTGACACGTCATACAAAAAATAAAAATCTATTGTCTGTGCCTCAGGAAAAAAAGGGGGAATGGTGGGTGGGAAACCAGGACTGCAACAGTGAATACACTCTGACATCTACATTTATGGTAAGTGTACACAACTGTACTATGTTCTTCGTGTTTTACTGTTGCAGTCCTCACATATAGGAAGATTCCCAAAGCCCAGTAAGAAGATAAAGGGGGAGGAAGCATCACAGGTTAAGGGTTGGTAAGGAGGCCCTGTAAAACTGCAGAGGCAAAATCAGCCCTGGATTTAGAAAACAAAGATAGATTGTAATGCTTTGTGAAAGTATGGACAGAAGACTAAGTAGCTGCCTCTAGGATGTCCTAAGTAGGCACACCTCTAAGAAAGGCTGCAGAGGTAGAGGCTGCTCTAGTAGAATGGGTCCTAATACCCTGAGGGGGAACCTTCCCATGATGCAGGTAACAAAAGTGAATACAATGAGCAATCCCATTTGGAAATGGTTTGTTTTAAAATAGCTTTACCCTGAGCCACAGGAGCAAAACTAACCAATAACTGTTAGGACCAAATCCTTTTGAAAATCTGAAGTAAAATCTCAGCTGTCTATGCACATCAAAAGAGTGAAGAATCCTTTCCCCTTTATTTTGGGGATTATTGAAAAATGTAGGCAGGTGAATAGACTGGTTAAGGGTTAAAGTGGAAACCACCTTAGGCATAAAGGAGGGATTGGTTCTCAGAAAAACTCGATCTGAGTGAAAAATAATGAAAGGTTTTACTGGCATTAAGGCTTGCAACTCAGATACCCTTCTAGCTGAAGTAATAGCTAAAAGGAAAGCAGTCTTCCAGGATATAAACTTCAAATCTGCAGAGGCAGCTGGTTCAAAGGGAGGCAGAGTAAGTTTTTCCAGGACAAAATTAAGATCCCAAGCAGGAGTAGGAGCTCTTCTGGGAGGTCTAAGATTACTAGCTCCCCTCAGGAATTGCTTCATCAAGGGGTGAGAAAAAATGGGTTGCTCAAAAGAACAATGAGCCGAAATTGCTGAAGCGTGAAATTTAGATTGAAGAAAAGGAAAGTTCACCATTAAGCAATCCTGCTAGGTAGTCAAGAATGAGTGAAAGAGAAGGACGAGAAGAGTCTCCTCCTTTAGCTAGCATCCAAGAGCAAAATCTTTTCCATTTATCTGTATAGGATTTTCTTGTGTTAGGCCTCCTGGCCTAATGAAGAACTTCAACCACCTGTTGGGAAAGATTTAAATTAGCCAGGCAGTTAAATGCAGAGTTTGAAGATGAGGATGAAGGAACTTTCCCCCTCCATGAATCAACAGATCTGGTACCAGGGGAAGATGCCAAGGCTGAGCCTGGGAAAGGCTGCGAAGGAGGAGATACCAATGCTGCCCGGGCCAATCTAGAGCTATCAGAATAGCCTTTGGTTTTTCGTCCCTTATCTTTAGTAGCAACTCTGGGAAGAGGCAAAGGAGGGAATGCATAAACTGAGAGATGTGTCCATGGGAAGGACAACACATCCACCCTCCAAGCTTTGTTGTGAAACTCCCTGGTGCAAATGGTTGGAAGGAGATGATTGGTGTGAGAGGAGAAAAGATCCACTTGTGGGGTGCCCCAATGATGAGTGATGCGATGGAAAATGTCTCTGTTCAGTTGCCACTCATGAGGATCCGGAACACGTCTGCTCAAATGATCCGCCAAGGAGTTTTTCCTCCCTGGAAGACACCGGGCTATTAGATGCAAGCCCATGGATGCTACTATGGACCATAGTCTCATGCTTTGTCTGCACAAGGGGTAAGAGTGAGTCCCCCTTTGCTTGTTGAAGTATCACGACTGTGGTACTGTCTGACCTGATCAGCAGAATCCCAGGGCAGAGTAGGTCCTTGAAAGCCAGCAAGGCCTGTTCCACTGCCATTACTTCTTTTAAGTTTATGTGCGGATGAATCTGCTGGGTGCTCCAAGTCCCCAGTATGCCCCTGCCCTCCAAATGAACCCCCCATGCAACATCTGAGGCATCTGTGGTGAGAGTCTGGCTGGCAGGCAGTGGGCGGAAAGGCAGACCCTTGTTCTGAGAACAGGCTGTCGCCCACCAGAGGAACTCCATTTGTAGACAAGGAATCAGGGGAAGAATCAAGTCTAAGTCCTGTGTGTGTTGACACCAAAGATTCTTGAGGTACCACTGAAGTTCTCTCACATGCAGCCTTGCATATGGGATCATCAAAATACATGAAGCCATGAACCCCAGTGCTTGCAGGAATTGCCTTGCAGAGAGAGCTGGGTCATGCTTGCCAAGTTCATGAAGTAAGCGGAAAGATCTTGCTTCTGTTGAGGGAGGAATGCCATCTGGGTTGCTGTATTCAGACTCACTCCCAGGAAAACAATCTCCCTTGAAGGAATCAACTTTGACTTATTAAGAGGTGAGAGTGTTCTTCATGAAATCCAAATCCTTTTCTAGTTGTTCTGGGGAGTTTGCTTGAATGAGACAGCTATCCAGGTAATGATAAATATGAATGTTTCTCTGCCTGCAAAAAGCAATGGCTGGAGCTAGGCACTTCGTAAAAATTCTGGGAGCAGTAAATAAGCCAAAGGGCAATGCAGAGAATTGAAAGTGTTGCTCCCCAGCCCTGAAGCAAAGGAACTGCCTGCATCTTTCCCTAACTGGGATGTGCAGATAAGCCTCCTTGAGATCCAAAGTTACCAGCCATGAATCCTTGTCCAGCATTGGTAGTAATTGTTGAAGAGTGAGCATCTTAAATTTGGGAATCCCCAGAAAAGTGTTTAGAATGGACAGATCCAGAATAGGGCACCAAGTGCCCTCTTTCTTGGGTACCAGCAAAAGCCTCAAATAAAAACCTAGGCCTGCCTGTTTTGCAGGAACTGGCTCTATAGCCCCCATACTCAGTAGGGAAGAAATTTGAGTTTCTACCTCTGCCCTGAGAGTTCTGGGTATGTCTGGGTACCCCTGGAAAACTGGGAAGGTGTGAAAGTAAAACTTGTAACCTTGGTTTACTATATTGTACACCCATTTGTCATCTGTGATGATAGACCATAACCTTCCCCCCAAAGGATTCCCAGAGTCCGCAGATGTAGGCACAAGAAGGCCGGAGTCACTGAGAATGTTTGCTTTGGGAAGCTGGCTTAGAACTCCCCGATTTAGCAGAAGAATGCCATTGTTTAGCCCTTTGAGGGCAGAAACCTGCCCTCTGGAAGATCTGAAACCCCTAGGCCTAGAGTGACCCTGCTTGCCAGGATCAGGGAAAGACCAATTCTTGGAAAGATAATGCCTACTAAACCAAGGAGGCTGAACCTGAAGGAAGTCTTTTACAGCTTGCATAGATTTTGCCTTATCCTCCAACTTTTTTAGTACCTCCTCAGCCTTATTACCAAAAAGATTGTCCTTCTGCAAAGGAACATCCAGCAATTTAGATTAAACTGGTTCAGAAAGAGGCTGCTCCCTGAGCCAAGCATGCCTTCTAATTACGGAACCAGTGGCTGCTGCTCTGCAGAAAGCCTCCAAACTGTCAACACTACAATGAAGTGAATGTTTATTAACTAAAGTGGCAGAATTCAGTAAGTCTTGCAAATCTTTGTTCTCTGTCATGGAAGGAATATCCAGGTTTAGCCTTAATAGCTTCCAAAGTATGCTGCTGATACTTAAGCATGTGAAAAAGACAATTCATGGATCTAATGGCAAGAGTTGCAGAAGTATAGACTTTTTTACCCCACCTGTCCAAGGCCCTAGATTCCTTATCAAAAGGCACAGGGTTTTTAGCAATAGTAGCCTTAACACCCATGGGGCCTTGAGAAATGATTTCTGGATCAGCAGTAGGGTTTTTAAAAAGGAATTGATGAGATTCATGAACCATATAATATCTATCTGGTTTTCTGGGGGCAGGAGGAACAGAATTAGGAGTTAAAGAATTTTCCATGAAAACATCATCCACGACTTCCAAAACTGGAGGTATAGCCAGAGGCTTAGACAGTGGCAAATCTAAAAATTCCCTGACTTTTCTTAGACTGTGGAAAATCCTGACATTCCCATTTAAAATGCTCCCCAAGAGTATTCAAAGTATCCCCAAAGGAAAAATCCTCTGAAGGGGAGGCAGAAGGGATAGAGTCCTCAGCATCAGAATTCTCAAAGCCAGAAAAACGTTGACAATTTCCTTCTTCACCAGCAGACATACTGGAAATCTCAGAATCTGAGACAGACAAAACATCAGGAGATAATTCCCTAGCCATCTTTGAAGGGGGTGTGAGAGCCCCTAACCAGGGAAAGAAGATCATCAGTCATCTTTACCAACTTGGAATGAGGTACAGGAGGGGAGGCTGATGCCTGCTTTTGAGTAGGCTTGCAGCTGAAAGGTTTACTAGAAATCCGGAGTGACTCGGGAGGCCTAGCAACTGCAGAAGTCTGAATTAAGGTAGTCGGTCTGGTTCTGGTCTCATGTCAAAAAGAAGAGGCATCAGAAGCTGGGGCCAGCAAAGCGGCTCCAGACCCATCTGAGGCAGTGACAGGCGGAGGGTCTGAAGATGAAATAGCAGCCTGTGGCATGGAAGACTCCGTAAAGGTCTCGGCAGAGGCTTGCAGTTGAAAATCTGCGGACTGCAGGGGCTGCGAAAGCGCCTCACTGACTACCGCTATGCTGATGACCAATTTCAGCAGAGCGTCGTCAGCAGATTTAACCTTAGGTCTGTCGCAGTCCTTGTCTTTGCGCTTCCTAGGTATAGGCGAAGTCGTGAGACCAGAAGAAGCCATACCGATGAACCTAAGCCAGACTTTGAAATGCTTATACAAAATCTTAGCTCTGTGGTGTATGGTACGCGGGTTAAAAGAAGTACAGAGATTGCAGTTAGGGACATCGTGCTCAAGGCCCAAACAAGGTATACAATAGGAATGGAAATCACAGTGCAGAATCTGTTTTCCACAGGCAAGACAGTTATTGACTTTATCTGACATTCGTTAAAGCAAGAAAAGAGGATCCTCAACGGGGTACTTATCTGAAGCAGTCTTCAACTTGGTAGTCGGAAAGCGAGACAAAGGTAAATGGCCGACTGGCACTAGCGAGAATTGCATCTGCTTTGGGCTCCATGGCAAGAAAGACTGAGGAAATGGCTTTGGCTGCCTCCCTTTATACCTGACGTTCTGATATCAGTTTTAGAACCGGTGGCAGCCGACGTCATATACCAAGGTATTCGGGCTGACTGAGGGCTACCGGGAGCCGGATAACCCATATGTGAGGACTGCAACAGTGAAACACAAAGAACATCTGTTGTATTCTCTCAACATCTAGCCCTCCCTCAGGGGTCCATTCTCTACACAGTAGACCTCTGTCCCAGTACATAGATTACCCTTTTCCTTGAGAATCAGGTGCCTCACTAGCTACCTCCCTCAAGCCTTGTAATGTAAGGTCTGAGAGCTGACCCAGTCTCAACTCTCTCTCTGTAACCCTTCCCAGCTCCCCTTCTACAGGAAGTCTGGTATCGCCTGACAGCGGTGCCTCACTGTCAGGCTGGGTACTACTACTCACCTCTGCCCTTGGAGTTACTCTGTCCAAAGGAACATCAGTACCTACCAGCAGCTGTGGCTCACCTTCAGGCTCACTGCTACAGGGTAGCTCCCTCCCTGAAAAAGCTACCTCACCAGCCCTGGCTTCAGGTGTGGTGTCTGTATGCATCTCCCCAAGGCTACCAGACTCACATGCCTGTCTCCAAGCCTGAATGCAGGTAACCACAAGCTCACAATGTACTGCACTGTGAAAATCATTCCCTATCAAGACATCTGCAGGGACATCATCAAGCACACCTACTTGCTTGCTTCCTTTTCCAGCCTCCCAGTCAAGATGAACCCTGGCCAAAGACATTTGGAATGGGGTCCCTTCTAAAGCTCTGACTGGAGTGGATTGCCCAAGCAGTACTGCTCCTCTTTAACCACTGGAAACTTCACAATGGATATGTCAGAGACTGCATCTCTCTTAGCAGTGTCCTGTTTCCATCCACTAAGATGGGATACAACCTCTTGTGATAGCCTGGTACCCATGTTGTCTCTACACAATGTACCACTGGCATACTATCATTCCCACTTGCTGGTTCCCCACCTTGCCACAGTGGACATCTAGAAGACACATGGCCCCACTTGGTTACATTTAAAACATTTAACCCTTGATCTTGGCTGTGTACCTTAACTAGTGGCTTCCCCTGTTACAGGTGAACTCTGTTGGGGTGGTTTAGGCTACCCACCATGGCTTCCCTTATATCCATGTGCAGCACTGGGTATCGCCTTCTTGTGCAGTAATGGCCTGCTTGCTAAGTAGAAATCCCTTTTCTTCTCCAGCTCATCTGCAGAGTTACATTCTCGGTCTGCCAACCACATTTTCATTTCCTCAGGCAAAGTGCTAAGGGCTTGTTCCCTCACCAAAATGTCTGCCAGCCTTTCAAAAGTGGTGAGCTGACACCCACTCACCCACCTATGAAAACAGGTGCTTAACTCAGCAATATAAATCACACACACTTTCATCTGTCTTGCATCTATGCTCACAAAACTTTTTTTCCGTAAGCTTCATGTGTCAACTTAAAACATTCAAGTAAACATGTCTTTACTTTTTCATAGTTTAAACAATCAATATCAGACAATTTAGAAACAGCAGGTACAGCTTTACCATGGAATAAGGGGATCAGCAACCATACCCAGAGCCCTTACTCTTTCAAAGATAGGAATAAAACTATCAAAATGATCATCCTCTGTGGAAGAAATTTACTGAACTTTATTGCTTCTGGGGTTCAATCATTCCCTTCCCCATTACCTCAATGACCCTGGCGAAGAGTCAGCATCTCCCTCTCACGTGGACACTGGTTCTCATTATTTTCAGGCTCCAAACACCAGTCTCTCTTTTTTTGGCCTCCAAATGCCATGGTCTCTCAGCTGATTCTAATTCCATCTGTTTTCATTATATACATTTGGCCTTCAGTTAACTCCAGACAGATTTTTAAGTCCTCTGAGGAAAAGGTGAACTGTCTTGTTTCGAAAGGCTGCAAATTTCCATCACTATCCTCCTGGATGCTGGTCTGAGCTGTGACTAAGGCAGAAATCATTTCCTCTTTAGTCAGGTTGGCATGCACAAGTCCTTTGGCTTCACACACCTTGGCCAACTGGTTCTTTTCAGGCAGTGATAATCCTCTGCTGACATCTTTGCCTGCTATCCCTGACTAGACTAAACTAACAAAAAAAAATAAAAACTTTTGTGATATAAAACTCAATGTCTACTGTGTAGCTGCTGAGAGAATGCACAATTTTACTGACAACTGCTTAAAGGCTACAGATGTTCAATATCCACACCGCTGCTCAATAATATGTGAAGTCCCCACTCTGGGCCAGTAATCAAGGACTTTGAATCCTCACCACTGACACTGGAGAGGGACGTTCACTTGGAATACAAATGGATACACTTGCTTTTTTCTGGATGCAGACATCTCTGCAACAAGCACAATTTCCCTTACGAACACACAGGGAGCACATACAGCCCAGGGTCTGGGCTTCTTTCTCTCACTCTCTTCCCAGGTCCCCAGTAAGCCCTACAGCTGTGCCAGTGGGAAGCCTAAGTCCTCAGCCAAGTGGCCAAGCAAGTCCTGCACCACTCTCTGTGAGACCACTGCATTGTGTCCCTGCTCCAAGTAGCTGACACATACACAGTGAAATTTAATTTTCACGGGTGCGTGCACACATACCTGGGAAAGGCTGACAGATTTACCCGCTATGACACCTCCTGCCCAGACTATAAGGTAGTTATCACTGCCATCAGACACTACAAAAGCCAGCTACCTAAGGCTCTTGCAAGGGTATCCAATTACACTGAGTGAAATTAATATTAATACAAATAGCAAAGTTGACCAAAGAGCAAGGTTTGCAGGAATGGCCAGAGTTATCATCAAATAAATATATGCAAATACTCTCAAAACTTAAACATTTTTCTAAAAGGACCAGCCACAGAAGTTTAAATACATTTAATAATAAATAATAAAAAAACATGAAAATACTAAATATCTATTTACAGTAAACACCAGAGTTTCAATCAGTGGAAAGATTCACAAAGTTACACAAAAACTATTCTCACTATAATTTCCTGACTATCCTAGAGAGTACTATTTCGTGGTCACTTACTAGTACAAGGCAAGATGAAGTGGGTGAGTGGTCTTTCTCTTTTGTCAGGTTCCAAGAACAGACTGCCCCTGAGACTTCAGTCTCCTCTAATATTAAAACATTATTTCTGTACACAATGACATCACATATCTGGTCATCTGACTTTTGGTTCTCATGCAAACTCGACCGCTAGAAGCTGTCAGGATTTAGCAGCTATGTGTTACCATACACAAACAGAGCTTTGCTCAGATCTGCTGCTGCTCCTGAAATCATACAACCATTTTAACACTTCTACAACTCGTACAGAGCTACTAAGCTGTACTTGTTACAGACATTGGGTCTCTGGCTTCATTCAAAACTGTGAGATAACATCTTTACGGCCTAGGCTCAGTATTTAATTTCTTTGCTATTTCTAAGTTTGAGATTAACCTCTTCTCTTCCAGTATCCGCTGTTGAAACATATACATTTAAACAGTCACAGTAATGTATGTGCATTTCTTTTCTTTCCAGCAGGGCATACTGTTGATACATTTTAACACAAGTGGCTTTACAAATACATTTTTCAACACAAGCATCTGTACCAATCAGTTTGATACACAGATGACAATTTTTTTTACAAAACTCAAGCTAGCTGTGCTGGCCTATGTTACGCATCCACTGCCCTACTCCTGGCATGTCTGGCTGTACCAACTATCGTCACAAGCAGTACTTCCAAAAGTTGTCCTGAATACCTAATGTCTGCCTACTTCCACTTTGCAGGCATTCATAATTAATATAGCCATAAATATTACTGTGAAAATCTCTTACTCTGTTCACCAGGAAGCCCTGTGAAACAGCATTTCACATGCGCAATCACCACATAGGTCAGAAATGTCAACCCGGTAAATGTGGTACTTGGTACTTGCACAGAAACTACTGTGGACAGGAAGGTCTCCTCAGCAAATGTGGTACTTCGTACCAGACATCCATTTTTCAAACATATTATGAATATAGGGACATGTTAATATGTATATTACTAACTTGAACTGGAACTAGTACTCCAAGCTATTAAATGAAATCTTCAATGTTGGAAAAATTCTGTACAAATACTTGTTGTCTATACGTTTACATTTTTCTGTTAAATATGACAAGATGCATACAAACTATACAAATATCTCAAAAATGGACTGAGCTACAAAACTGCTTTGCACAAATTGAACATCACATAGTTTCATAGTTTAGTACTAGGCTATCTGCCCTGGGGCATTTGGAAGCCTAGCCATAGTGATGTGGCTTTCGCCACCCCATGAAATGGTACAAAAATGCACAGAATAGATTTAGAATACTGTGCCTCTGTCTAGTAGTGACACAATGAAGGTCCCCTTATATAACAGAATTAGTTTACTGTGCCTCTGTCTAGTAGTGACACAGATGTGACTCCTGGGGTAAACTTACGATCTCCCATCGACTCATCAAGATTTCTCTTGAAGAGAGTCAGTGAGGGGCTCTGCCTAACATGAACTGGGATCTTGTTCCAAAGCATGGGAAGCCTCTGGGTTATGAATCTATCCCTCCAGCATGTCCTATTCATACTTGTGCCGAGGTTTAAGTCTTTAGCTCTTGTGGTCCTGATGGATTTGGATTTTTTGAGGTGGAGCATGTCCATCAGTTCCTGATTGGACATGGCCATGTACGTCAGGCAGAGACCACCTATGAGCAGGCGGTATGATACTGAATAGAGCTGGAGTTTCTTTAGTCTGGCAGAATAAGACATATGTTAGAGACCCTTGATCCTCTTAGTGAGGTACTTTTGTGGTCTCTCCAGCTGTTGCAAATGCCGGGTGAGGTACATACCAAATGGGGCATTGTACTCAATCATGGGTCTGATGAGGGAGGAGTATAGGGGTACAATGACATCCTTGGATCTGGATGTGAATCCCTTCATGATGAGGTGTGCAAGGTAGAATGTTTTTCTAACCACTTTGACAACGTGGGTGTCAAATGAGAGGTCGCTGTCGACTTGGGTCCCTAGGTCTCGGATTACTTTTTCCGTACTCAATGGGTTGCTGTCTATGTGATAATTTGTGGGTACTTTGTTCTTCCCAAAAGGGATGACAAAATTTTTTGGCATTCAGTTTAAGGCCGTGACTCCGGCACCAGTTGTCCGTTTCTGTGAGGCCTTTTTGTAGGATGTATGTGTCCGCTGGTGTATCGACTATGGCACCCAGTTTGCAGTCATCTGCGAACTTTGTAAGCCACAACCCTCCCATGTTTGCTTTAACATCTGAGAAATAAATGCCGAACAAGAGGGGTCCCAGGACAGAACCCTGTGGGACACCACTTGTGACTGGCTTTGAGTCTGACACTGCTCCAGTGATTTTAACTTTATGGGTTCAGTCCTTTAGCCAGTTTGCAACCCATCTAGTGACATAAGGGTTTACGTTTAAGCTGTTAAGCTTATCTATGATGCCTGAGTGGGGTATTGTGTCGAAGGCCTTAGCCAAGTCCAGGTAGGCTGTATGGACTGCTTTGCCCTCATCAATGGCTCTAGTGACTGTTTCGAAAAAGTCAACCAGGTTCAAAAGGCAGGATCTGCCCTTTAAAAAAACCGAACTGGGTGGGGTCAAGTGTCTGTAGGTCCCCTATGTCTCTGTTTATGAGTTCCATAATGATTCTTTCCATAGCTTTGCAGACCAGGTTGGTTAAGCTTATGGGGCGGTAGTTCCCAGGGTCTGTAGAGGTACCCCCTTTGTGGAGTGGGACCACTGTTGCTGTACGCCAGTGATCAGGTACATATCCTGTAGTAAGGCTAAGGTTAAATAGCATTTTTATGTGCAGGTTTAGCTCCTCTTGGAGTTCACATAGCACGCAACCCGGGATACCGTCAGGTCCCATTGATGCTGTGTTTTTAGCTTTGTTGAGGGCGGTTCTCACTTGGACATCTGAGATGACAGGGAGATTACATTCAGCTGGGATAAGTATTTCTTCTTTTGGGGGTGAGGGAGGGGAGAAATTTGCACTGAACCTGTCAGCCAGAATGTTGGCAAGATCTGTGGGTTCAGTGTATTTTTTGTTGTTGTGAACTAACTCTGAGCATATCTGAGGGTTTCCGCTCAGGTTTCTAACATAGCTGAAGAAGGCTTTGTGGTTATCTTTAGTGTCCTTAGCGATTTTTCTCTCAAAGTTGGCCTTGGATGTTTTTATGAGAGAACGTAGTTTTCTGCTAATGTTGATCAGAGATGTCTTCCCTTTATGGGATTTTGCTCTGTCGTGCAGTAGCTTCCTCCTTTTGTTATACAATTTGTTAATGGCTGAGGTCCACCAGACAGGACGCTTTCCTTTGGTGGAGAGGGACTTGGATTTATTTGGGACTGCATGATCCATGCATTCTTGGAGATGTCCATAGAAAGCATTTGTGAAGGATTCGGCATTGTGGGATGTGGTATCCACTGGCCCAGTGGGCTTAAAGGATACCATCTCAGTCTTAAGAAGAGTGAAGTCTGCTTTTGAGAAGTTTTTCACTGTGGTCTTTTGTGCTGGGGGTGGAGGTGGTATATGTATATCCAGGGTGATTAGTTTGTGGTCAGATCTCACTAGTGAGGGGTATACCTCCGGTGTGGAGCAGTTTGTCCCCATGTTTGTGATGATCAGGTCTAGTATATTATCTCCCCTAGTGGGAGGGGTGACTAGTTGTTCCAGTGCATTTGAATTTATGAATTCCAGGAACCTTTGGGCTAGGGTGTTGGGGCTAGAATAATGTACCCAATCTATGTTTAGGTAGTTGAAGTCTCCCAGTATGATGGTATTTTGTGATACATTCATATCCTCCAATGTCTTCAGGAAAGCTGAGTGGGGTTCCTGAGATTGGGAGGGTGGTCTGTAACATGCTACCAGTTGTATAGCAGTTTTGCCTATGGTTAGTTGCACCTGTATGGTCTCAGATGCTTCATGTGTTGCTACAAACCTGGAGGTGTGGGTGTCCTTGATGAATATGGACACTCCCCTCCCTTTGTGGTTCGGCCTGGGTTTTGGGGCCGAAAAGCATGATACGAGGTATAGCCTGGTAGCGCTGGGGTGCTCTCAGGAGCCTTGAATCAGGTTTCAGTTACTGCACAGACGTCGATGTTCTCCATACTGAGGAGTGCATCGAGTGCCTGCATCTTGAGATTTAGACTTCTGGCGTTGAGCAGCATTACCCTTAGTTTGTTTCCATTTTTGTTTTCTAAGGAGGTGGGTTTGTCTTTTGAGCCTTGCCTAAAAAAGGCACTATGGGGGTGGCAAGAGCCTTAGCCAATATCCGGAAGCCCAGTGATGACAGATGCAAGCTGTCCCTTGCGAAGCAGCGTGGCTTGTCCAACATGTCATCCCTGGCAGACAGACATTGGATCCCCTCAGAATGACACCAGTACTTGAGCCAATTATTAAAGCTGATCATCCCCTTAGAATGACACCAGTACTTGAGCCAGTTATTAAAGCTGATCACCTTGTCTTTGTATTGTGGCATCATTCTTGGTGAGGGCAAGATGCTGCTCAGGGTCAGGGTCATACCAGCCTGGGCTACATAATCAGAGAGCTCCTCTATGTCTCTTTTCATGTAGTCTAGGGAGGTACGTCTCAGGTCATTCACGCCAGCATGGACAATGACGGAGTCATATTTGTACTTGCTTTGGAGTGACCTGAGTGCGTGTGTTATGTGGCGGATCCTAGCTCCCGATAGGCAGCTCACAGTCACCCTTCTCCTTGTTCAGCCTGGTAAGCGGGACATCAGTGCGTCTGACTATAGAGTCACCTATTACTAGTGTATCAGGCATGGTGTTTGGCCTTAAGGGCTGTGATTGGTTGACACACTGATTTATTGAAGTATGTGTTGCATGTGTTTTGTTTTGAGGTGGTGGATTTTTGGATGTCTGCTTTGGGAGCCTCTGTTGTTTTGGTAAGTTTTTTATTAGAGCCTCCGAGTATGTCTTTGTGTTTTTATGTGTTTGGTTTGCAGTTGTGGTAGGTCTATGTGGGACTGGGTTTGTTGTGTGTGTGGATACCATCTCCTCCTGTCTGGTCATGCCAGCCCTGAGTTGAGAGAGTTCAGCCTCCAGTTTGGCTATATAGTTGCATCTCTCACATGTATTTGTTTGTTGGTAAGAGGAGGGGGTTGTCTGCGTACATGAGACAACTGTAGCATTGTCTCAAGATACCCAGATTAACCAGCTGAACTGGAGAGGACGCCAGTAATCTACCACTCGACATGCTAGAACAATATAAGGGAGTGCTGTGCCTTTAAGGGAAGTGGATATTCACAGGGGTGGTAGGTGGATGCAGTGCTTACTTAGTACGAGAGTGCTTACTTAGTAGAGAATTTTTGAGAACAAGTGCTAGGCTTATAATATAGCGAGTAGTCTGATTATACTGAGTAGAGCTTCCTTATGGGAAAATTTGAAGAGCAGACTTGGCGGAGCCAGAAGAAGTTTAACCGGCGCTATCGCTTAACCAAGCACAAAAAGCCGCAAACGCGGATTTTAAACAGGGAACTACAAAAGAGCTAGAAATGGTCCAAAACAACCAATTACTACAGCTCTTGTGCTGAGGTCACTTCCTACAGGGACAGTTAGGCTGCTCAAGGCTCCCCACTCCCACTGGTGAACAAAGAAACTTCCCTCTATCCAAGTAAGGTAATGGACAACACAGGAACTACACCATAGCCCGGAATACAGCAATGCCAGTAAACTGGTCTAAACTAGTCGAGGAGAGGCAGGAAAACAAGGATAGTTTTTTTTGTTTTTAGATAGAAACACACAGAAAATGCAGAAACAGTGATAAATCAGTTACACAGGCTAGCACACTTTAGTGGGCGGCCTCAACAGTTAAATTAAACAAACAAACTTTCGATGAAATCTGCATGAACTCTCACTGATAGCGGAGGTCAATGTATTATGGGTAAATAAATATTAGTAGCCTGTGAAATTATAAAAACATTTATTTATATATTATCTACTTACTTGCTCAATATGCAAATACTACTGCACCTAGCTGACACCATATCACCACTGTTTAGAGGACTGCGTGCTGAAGAATCTTCACATTTCAACTTTCTTTGCAACTTGAATAGTTCTTGAAATACATGTATTTGTTCACAAACAGATTGCAAATCTGCATTCTCAGCAATTTATCTCAAGTGAACCCTGTCCAGCCAGGAAATCTGCAGGAGTCAGAAACTAAGCTGGAGTCAGAGGTTAACAAATTAAACTCAGGCTGTGTGTTAATGAGTTACAGTTCCTGTTTTCCAAAGACTCCACAATGGGGCTTATTTTCTTTTCCCTTTTCCTCAACAACTCCACTGATGATTACCATAAACTGATAACTACCCTACAGGTGGAGGATACACTGCTTTTGAAGATGGGCACCAACATTCTCAACACTCAGAATCCATACATTCCCCAATTACCTGCTTAATCCAATGCAAGGAGAGCCATAGCCTAATCCAGCAGTCACTATGTGGAAGTCACAGAAGCTCAACCTGAAGGGAGTGCTAAACTATCGCAAGATGCACAGTTACATTCACTCCCAAATGGCACCAACACCTACAGACAATGGTTAAAGGACTACCAGTTCACTCACAGATACTCAACAAAAGTCTTTACTGGGTCACTGACTGGCCTACAAGAAAAGTTCTATTAACCATAGAAAATCAACCTTAATGTCATTTGGCAAACGACTGCTGGATCAATCTTGATCAGAGACCTATTCGGAAACTCTATCCTTCAAGTGTTTCCCCAAAGGACCCTGACATAGTGCTGGACCTTTCTCTCTATTTTAATGCAGAAATAAAAGTCTCACGAGTCCTTATTCAACTTATGTTATGTTACAAACTACCCAACTATCTCACCTCAAAAGACAAATGCTTTACATCACAACTTACTAATGCCTAATCCTAGCCAGTCTATGCTCTCTTCATATTAAAACTCTCCAGACACTCAAATAAAAATGCTGTTTCTGCCTTCATGTCTATTCTAGAGAGTATCAATGTGCTCTACTTAAAGAGATGAACTGGCTGCCTATTAGTGGTATAAGCACCTGTCAGTTTGGCCCTTTTGCTCGCATGCACGCGCGCCCGCACACACACACACTCTCTTGGCACATGCTTCTGCAAGTGTGTCCAGGGAGCTCTGACTTGCTCTAATCACTGAACTATGAACACTGCCCCTTAATGATGAGTACACTTAAAACCAATAACTTTTTCACATCCTCACATCACAAGACCACACATCACTTACTTGCAAAGACCCCAAGGGTCTCAAAAATCTATTCAACCTTCTGGAATCATTCCCCAACTAAGAAATTAACACCAAACTCAAAAAAACATCAGTCTGCCCCAGAAGTGCAGATGTTTCAGGCTGAATATTATATCCTGTAGTCTAATTCTACGTTCATGTTTAGTTCTTAAGACTGTACGAGTACTTCCAAAGAAAATTCTAATTTGTGCATTCATAATATATACAGCATACATTTACAAGCCAAAGACAACGGTCCATACTGCCCATAAACATAGCAAAACAATTTTTTTTTTTTTTTTGGCCAAAATATAAATTCAGTTTACTTCACAGCTCTTATGTTTGCATAAGTCTTTAATTCAGCAGACAATAAACAATAAAATGTTCTTTGTAAGAGCTAATCAATAAGTTAGTTTTGTTTCTCATCGATCTAACTCCATTCCTAATAGGAGGCTGCAAGCCAAGATAATAAAATACGTTTATCTCTATTTTTCCCCAAGTACCTACCATTAGTTCTTTCCTAGCATGGAAGAAAGATCCAACTAGTACCATTGTTCAGTGGTATGTACCTCTGCTGGCACCCAGCAAAGGAGGAGTATGTAATGGTACCCATCTCCACTGGCTTGGGAAGGATGGAGTGTAGGATACCCATGTCACTGCAGTGTCCAAACATTTCTCTCTGTACAAATACACATTCCCATGCACTTGCAAGGAAGGTCCCTGCTGAAGCAGCTTGGTGGTTAAACAGTCATCCCAGGATTGTCCCTTTGCATCACTATCCCTCTTCCAAAGGACTGTGGCACTGTACAGTCTTAAACCTATCTTTCCTCTCTAGGATGGGCATACACATCTTCCCACACCAGCTCCAGTAGACACCTACACAACCCATCAAACACTTGTTATATCAAGGTTGTCATCAAGCTTTATTTTCTCTATGACAATGAAAGTGGCTGCAAGACATTCAAACATATAATCATTCTGAAAGGCACAGTAAAACAACAAATCTTCACTCGGTATGCAATATAAAACTGAAGAGATATCTAACTTCTGCAACCTAGCCTCATCATCTAGATCTCTGAGATTCTTAACTGCTTTTGTTCAACTTCTCTGAATATTTTCTAATTTTTTTTTTTTTTTTTTTGTTAATGTTTAGTGTGGGTAATCTAAGTGGGGCCACTATACTTGAGGTTAACATTTATTAAGCTGGTGTAACATCTTCCCATCTTCTAGTGCAAATAATCTTAGAATACATCATACAGTCTTGTATGCTGGGAACAAAGGCATCACAGATATACTTCCAAGATGAATATCAAGTCTGCAGAGATCTTGAATTTTTCAGCATTAGCACCATTTATGCTACACATTCTTAACTCTACCCAGTTCAAAGGGCACAAATGTGTGTTCCCCCTTCTTTCAACATTGATTACTCCATTGATTTTGGAACACCATGCTACTAAATCATATACAGCTGACTACAAATGTTTCATTATTCAGATTAGTAATTTTGCCCATTTTAATACATATGTACAGAGATAACGAAAAATAGATAAAAATTGATATCCAACAAGTAAACATTAAACAAAAAGATGCCCAGAAACAAGCTGCAATCTACCCAATGTCCTTTGCCAAGTTCTATTTCTTAACCATTTGCAAACCCACGCACTAAGCTTGTGAAGATAAATGTGTAGTAGTAAAGTCTGTGTTACAGTAAAATCCAAGAGCAAATCTGTTAATGGCAATAGAAAAAAAATCTAAAAATACACTCACTTACAAATCTGCAATTGTGACACTGTGGTAAAAAAATATATATGTAGCAAGTGGTAGCAGTGGTAAAGGGATGGCTTTTAATAAACATATGCTGATTATGCTTTACAGATTATTTACTTTCATTTCACTCTAGTTTTTACTGAAGTAGTCATTTCACTAATTTTGATATATCTAATAACATACAGCTGGACCTGTAACTTCCAACGTAAGTTATTTTTCCAATAATTTTGTATACAGGTTTAATTATGCCACATTTCCATGTTTCCTGTATAACACAGTTGTTACGACTTATCTGAAGCAAATACTGACACCAATATCCTTACTGCTGATGTTACCTGGTCCAACAGCCTTGAGCACTTTTAATGAAGCAATTTAATACAATAAATTACTAACATCTGCACTACAGTGATTTTCATTGTTTTAATTTTGCTTTTACCTTAAGGTACAGATGCACTTTTTGCCATTTCAAAAACAGTTACAAACAGGTTTAGCTGCGGCAGAAGTAGAATGCTTTATAACCAAACATGAGAGTGAGCGAGCGTATTGTTTGATGGGATACAGCTTCCTAGTACTTGACAGCGTCTGTTTTCTTGATTGCCATTTTTAATGACGCAGGAGAACTTAATTTTTGTTTTGTAGTGTTTAAGTGCTCAGACATCACAAATTGCACTTGGGGGGGGGGTAGATAAGGAAGAAGTAGAATGCTCTGCTAGCAGATGCATCGTTGCATGTTAGGAGTGTTAGGTGGGTGGACTAGGGATAGTTTAAGAAACAGTAAGCAAATGTTCTTAGGCATGTTTGTTGACTACTGATTTCTATTTGTAGCTATTGTACTGCTACTGGCAATGGAACAAAGAGATGAATTTTATCTCAAAGACATTCAAAAGGTTACTTAAGGAATTGTGTGTGTTTAATGCTCGGTTTGAATACTACATGCCTTGAAAAAATAGTACCAAGCTTTGTAATAATTGCATGACAAAGGAAACAACCAGGGAAAAAGAGAAATGTAATATCTTTCCTATTGTTAAAATTAAAAAAAAAAATCAGAAACACAAGTAGAACTTTTTAATAGTTGCAAAATATTCAATTAAGAGAAAGTGTTACTGAATAAAGGAGTACTTCAAGTTTGCAGCAGAGCTACACAATATGAAAATGGTGAATTGGGAATTTTCCCATATTGGTTAACAAAATATTGATGTAGGAGCACAAGTAGAAGTGAATGTTGATAGCAAACAGGATGTTGTTTTAAGGCAGAATAATTTAGTATAAGAGTAGATGGTGTGACTGAAGTTAACTTCAGAGTAAAGATAAATTGGCACTATATTGCAACATAAGTGCTTACAGCGTGAAATAGAATAAATACAAATGGAAGATTAACTTACACCAATTATGAAAAAAGTGCCAGCAATGGGCATTAAGAGGAAAAAAAAAGTTATGTACTCACCATAACGTTCCATCTGAGTTGCTGCTTTTCTTTTGTCTTCAACCTGTGGGACTTCGGATCCAGTACGGATCTGACTCAGACGCATTTTCCAGCATTGGATCCAAGCTCTAAGCTCCTCCCCTACCCATAATACCCCTGTCTTCCTCCTCCCCTCAGATCAAGTTTGCTGCAGACAGTAGCACACCAACCTAAACATATACCTAAAACCCTGGCATTACCACCCATTAGCTCAAAAAGGAAAAAAAATTGCCAGAGTAGAGGGCTATGCCTCTTCCATCCAGTCCACTACACAACCCACACAAGGCGGGGGGGGGGGGGAGAGGGAGGGATGGCTGAAGACAAATGAAAAGCAACAACTCAGACGGAACGTTATGGTGAGTACATAACTTTTTTACCTGAAGTTGTTACTTTTATTTGATCTTCAACTTGTGGGACAGAGTCCACAGCTACCACAGAGCCCTGGGAGGTCCTCATGAAAGGATGTTCCAGAGCACGGCTGAGCCAAAAGATGCCCTGCCTCTAGAAGGGCGATCCAGTTTGTAATGAAAGATAAATGTATGTGAATGACACCTAGATAGCTGTACAGCAAATATCATCTAAGGAAACCTTAGACCAATAGGGCGCATAAGTAGCTACAGACCTGATGGAATGCGCCCTGACATGACCTGGTGGAGATAACCCTTTGGCTCGATAGGCCAACGAAATGCACTCAGTGATCCAACGAGCAAATAGTCACTTTTGACACAAGTTTTTCTAAGAAGGGCTTAGAAAAGGAAACAAAAAGTCAATCAGATTTATGAAATAATTTTGTTCTACGCAAATAAAAGCGCAGTTGCCTGTGAACATCAAGCAAGTGCAATTTATACTCTTCCTTTATTCTGGAAGTTTGGGAAGAAAACAGGATTACTGATCACCTGGTTAATGTTAAACTCTGATGCCACTTTTAGAAGGAATGAGGGATTTGTCCTTAGGGAAACCTTATCTTTATGAAACACCATATAAGGGAGCATGACAGATGAGGCTTGGATCTCCGAAACTCTCTTGGCTGAGGTAATGATGATCAGAAAAGCCATCTTCCAAGACATGAACTGCAAGTCAGCTGTAGCTGCTGGTTTGAAGGGGGGAGAAACCAGAGCTTGCAGTACTAGGGTTAGATCCCAAGGGGGCGTTGGGTCCTTAACCAGAGGCCTAAGCAAAAAAGTACTTTGCAAAAAGTCTTTACAAAGCTTGGAAGAAGATAAGGAAGTCGAATTCTAAGTGAAAATTACAGATCGCTGCCAACTGTACCTTTACCGTAGAAAAACTAGTGCCACAATTAAAAATATCTGTCAAAAACTCCAAAATAGCGGGGACTGGAGTAGTAAAGGGGTTCAAATAATGCGGAGAAACCCATATAGAGAAACATTTCCACTTACTGGAATAAACCTTCTTGGTGGAAGATCTGTGAGCCACTATCAAAATCTTCTTGACAGGACAAGACAGCCTGGGAGCCCTAACTATCACTAGAACTGGAGCAGTCAAGCCATGAGCTTCAGACTGACTAAATATGGGTGCGGGATCCCAGAGGGATGCAAGATCAGATCCGGGACCGGATCTAGTGTCCAAGGAGGATGTACTGCATGAGACCACTGAGGGGGGAACCAAACTTGGCAAGGTAAGAAGGGGGCAATGAGGACCACTAAGCTTCCTGGCCGTTGAGTTTTCTGTATGAATTTCGGAATTAGAGGGAGTGGAGGATAAGCATACAGTAGACTGGAGGGCCAAGCATGAACTACAGCATCTCTGGGGACTCCCCCGTGGGCAGGTTCAGAGTGAAATACTCACTGCACTGAGTTGGAAGGAGAGGTGACGAGATCGCAGCAAGGCTGACCCCACTTTAGAAAAAAGAAGTTATGCACCTACCATAATGTTCCATGTTAGTTGACTTCATCTCACCTTCTTTCCTGCTGGTTGGGATCGGAGCCAATCCTCGGCTCCGACTCGGCCATCTTCTATAGCTCGAGAGCTGTTTACTGGCTCAAGGCTACCCCTTATCCCATGATGCCTAGCGATAGCTACCCAGATCTCGTTTGAAATAGCTAACCCAGACATAGCCAGAGAATCAACCTGTCCAAACAAACAGGTTGAGCATACCTGTCACACTCTCTTAGTCTGTAGAGGAAACAAACCAGAGAACACTCAGACAGTGAAACCAGAACTCCTCTCAGTCCAACAGGACAGGGGGATGGAGGGTGGGATGCAAGAAAGAAGGCAAGATGAAGACAACTAACATGGAACGTTATGGTAGGTACATAACTTCTTTATGTTAAGTTGTCTATCTCGCCTTCGTTCTTGCTGGATGGGACAGCGTCCCTAGCACCTACAATCCTAGGTGGCTCATTGGAACAGACTTTTCGGAACAGTGGAACCAAAGTCAGCTCTGCCCCTGGAGACCATATCTAGCTTGTAATGAGAAATAAAGGTATGAGGATTTGCCCATGTAGCAGCTGCACAGATAGAATCCATGGGCAACCTAGATTGGAAGGCTACAGAGGTGGCCAAGGCCCAAGTAGAATGACCTTTCGGTTTGATAGGCAACTCTCTGTTTCTTAATTGATAAATGAAAGTAATAATGCGAGACACTACCTGGGATAAGGTCACCTTGGAAACTGAGACACCTTGTTTGCCTAGAGCATAGGAAAGGAATAGTTGGTCCAACTTACTTATTTCCTTAGTCCTGTGCAAGTAAAAACGCAATTGTTTATGAACGTCCAATTGGTGTAATTTGTATTCTACCTTGTTGGTGTGGTTAGGGAAAAACACAGGAAGGTCTATAGATTGGTTTAAACTATTTTCTGAGCAGACTTTCAGAAGAAACGAAGGATTAGTCATCAGAGCAACCCTGTCCTTATGAAAAACCAAGTATGGAGGACAAACACATAGGGCCTGAAGTTCAGAGACGCGTCTGGCTGAAGTAATAGCTACCAGAAAAAGTGTTTTCCAAGACAGAAACTTAATGGAGCAGGACGCTGCTGGTTCGAAGGGGGGCAGAATTAAGGAGGTTAATACCAAATTAAGGTCCCATGGAGGAGGGGGATCTCTCACTGGAGGTCTAAGGAGAGTAGTCCCTCTTAAAAAAGCTTTACAGAGCTTATGAGACAAAATGTTTGAATTTGACAACCCAACATGAAAGTTAGAAATGGCCGCCAATTGAACCCTGATTGTAACAGAAACGGACCCAGAATGAAAAAGTTGTACTAGGAATTCCAAAATTTCATGGACTGGGGCTGAGAGAAGGGATCTACGTTCCTAGCCTCTGCCCAACAAGAAAAACATTTCCATTTGCTAGCATATGTTTGTCTAGTTGTGGACTTGTGAGAGAAGACAATAATTTCACGTACGGCTGGGGAAATGTTGGGAAGCCTGGCTAAGGTTGGAAGTGGAGCAACCAAGCTGTGAGCTGGAGTGTTTGGAGGGATTGATGCAGCCCACCTGATTGATGAATCAGTAGGTCTGGAATCGGATCCGGAGTCCAGGGCTGATCGAGAAGGTAATGGTACAGGAAAGGAAACCATATCTGTCGAGGCCAGTAGGGGGCAATGAGGATCATTTTGCAGCCCAACGATATTGCTTTCTGTACGAGTTTTGGAATTGGGGGAAACGGGGGAAAGGCATAAAGAAGTCCTTGAGGCCAATCGTGGACTAGAATGTCTCTGGGTGAGTGACCTGGAAGCAGAAGGGAGAAGTAGTTGCTGTATTTGCTGTTGAAGGGGGTGGCAAAAAGATTGCGGAAGATAAGATCCGCAACTACCTGATTCAGAGACCACTCATGAGGCATGAGAAAAGCTCTGCTGAGCCTGTCCGCTATGACGTTGGACCTCCCAGGGATGTGCGCCACAATCAGAAAACGTTGGGAGGCAATCGCCCACTGCCAGAGTCTGAGTGCTTCTCGACATAGGGGGTAGGGACCTGGTTCTGCCCTGCTTGTTGTTATACCACACACCACTGACATGTTGTCTGTTTGGACTGCAATGGTCCCAGAAGGAAGAGCGTCCTGAAGAGTTTGCAACGCTATGGCTCCCTGCCGGAAGCGAAGAAATCTCCTGGAGCGCCTGTCCATTCTGATATGGTAGTATGCATCCTGAAGATCTATGGAGCACATCTAATTGTCCTGACCCAAAAAGGGTAGAATGGACTGTAGCGTGACCATCCAAAACTTTGCTCTTTGAACAGACCTGTTTAGTCTGCTGAGATCCAGAATCCTTCTCCAGTCCCCTGTCTTTTTTTGGTACCAAAAAGACCCTTGAGTAAGTTCCGGATCCATGTTGGTCTGCCGGGACTTCCTGGATGACTTTTTTCTAGCAGTTGTGAAACTTCTATGACTGCTTGGTCCCTCAGAGTGGGTGGAACATCTGGAAGGGATTTCCTTGACGGTAAGGGGGGTTGAGAGAAGGGAATTTTGTAACCTCAGGATATAATGAACAGCACCCATTTGTCTTGCATTAAATTCTGCCAGGCTTTTGGGTACAGTGAAAGTCTTCCCCCAACTGCCTCCAGAGGCGGGCAGTCGGGCAATACTTCAGGGATGCTGAAAGGGCTTATCAGAGAAAGATTCTCTGTTGCCCTGGTTCTGCGGACCCCCTGTGCCATGAGGGCGGCGTCTGTTGTTTCCCCCTCTGCCCCTGGAGGAAAGATCGCTACGTGTGTCAGGCGAGGCTCCCTGGGATTTTTGGAACCACATTTTACCACTCTTCTGACCCTTGGGGTATGGTCTGGAAGGAGTGGAAAAAGAGACTCCCACGGGAGAGAGAGAGAGTCTTGCCTTCTTGCTCACACCTTGTCAAAGTGTCTTTCACCTGTGGTCCAAAAAGAAAGGAAACATCAAAGGGGGTGTTGGTGAATGACGCTCTAAAGGGTTCTGCAAAATTACACAGCCACATTCATGCATGTCTCCTAAGGGCCACACCCGTACCTGTGGCTCTACTCCCACCAACGGCTGCATAGGAAATGAGTCTCATGGAGGAGTTGATTACAGAATTAAGGGTCGCGAGCTGGGAAGTCAATTTAGCTTGAGCCCCCTCAGCTGATGGATCTTGAAGGGCATCTCTGAGCTCTTTAAGGAGATCCCCTCTGAAGCCAGGTAAAATGGCATAAGTAGTTCAGTGACCTCATAGAAAAGGTCGCTGAAGCAAACATTCACCTCCCGTATCTGCCCATGGTCCTAGACTCCTTGTTAGGAGGATGGACAGACGAACAGGTCTCCGCTCTTTTTTGGTGGCTGCTGGTACCACCATGGCATCAACAGGAACACCTTTGGTAAGGAACTGCTTATCATGGGGTGCTGTGATGAACTTGCCAGGTCTCCTCGGAGTTGATTCCACTGTATCTGGAGCTGACCAAGCCTTTTGAGCCACCACTGATATAAGTGGATCGAAAGGCGGAGAAACCCAGGAGGTGGAAGGTCGGGACCTGAACGCATCCAGGAATACAGACTCATCCTCGGTAGGGGATAAGGGATTCCAGTTCCCCCTCTGCTGAAGCATTTCTAGGATGTCCAAAAAGGAAACATCTTCACAGGGGGATCTCGGGGGACCCTTCCGAATCATCTAAGTCTGTATCAGAAGTGACAGACTCAGGGGAGTCAATGTGCTTCCTCTTGCACTTCTTCTTACGAGGGGGCTCCTCTGAATGATCAGGGGAGGCCTCGGAAAAAGAGGAAACACCCAATGGGGTGTCCTGGAGCGCCGGTTCCCTACGCTTGGGGTCTGGAGGAGGAGCAGAGGTTGGCACAGGCACTACAGGGGACGGAGCCAGTGGAGCTGACTCAGTGGCCAACACACTCCTCCTGACATCGACGGCGTCCCTGCCATGATGCAGAGAAGGTTCCGGTTCCGAGGAAATCGGATTACTTCTCTGCACCAAGGGAGATGGCTCCGAGGCAGATGTTGGAGCCGAGCTCACCTGCGCCGAAGCTCCGAGAGGGAGAACGGGGTCGGACAAGGGTCCGATGCCACTTGCCCCCTCAGAGCAGACGAGGGAGCCCCAGCGCCCAGATCCCTCGACAGACGGCACCATCAAGGGAATCGGAGCAGACGATGGAACCGAAGGTGATAAGAGTTATCGGAGCCGGCGGTTCAACTACTCGAACCCCAACGAACTCCAACTCCGAGCTCAGTGGAGTCGGAGGAGGAACATCGATAGAAGTGGATGGAGCTGACACCTGTTGAGGGCTGGACAACATCTTGGCAAGTGCCTGCAACTTTAGCAACCTACTGACCACTCTCTCCACAACGTGATCAGACAGCCTAGAGGATCGAGAGGAGTGAGAAGATCTGTGACTGCACTCGCTCTGAAGCAGGGGAGACCGAGGAGCCGAATGTATAGATTCCAAAGAAGGGGGCCTCAGCCTCTTGTGGCTCTGCGAAGGCTCTGAAGTTTCTGATGGAGCCAACGGGGAGATAGTCTGGAACTGAAGTAGCAGGTAGTCTCTGAACCAAAGACGGCTCCGAACTTAGAGCCGACGGCTTGGTAGATTTAGGGGATTTCACAGGCTGAGTCTTGGCTGGTGAATCCTGGGGCTTTAAAAGACCCCTAAGAATAAGCTTATTCTTACGCTCCTGCAGAACTCTTGGACTAAATGCATGGCAGATGGAACAAGAGTCCTGCAGGTGCACAGTGCCTAAATAATAGACGCAAGAAGTGTGCCCATCTGTCAGAGACATTTTCTGACAGCATGAGTCACACTTCTTGAACCCAGATACTTTGGATTCTTTTGACATCCTGTAACAAGAAATACAATAGCTAACAAATCAAAATACAGTCTACAGAAACACACAGTATACTACAGACTAAAGCTAAAGTTTTTTTTTTTTTAATAGGAGAGCCTCTAACTTAAACTGCTAGCCTATAAAGAAGGTAGAAGGAAAGCCTGTAACCTAAACGGCTAACCTGACAAGAAAAGGATAAGGGGGGGGGGACTCTCTAAATTAAACGAGTTCTACAAGGAAGGGAAGGAAGCTACAAATACACACTTAGCTAACACAACAAAAATAAGACTAAAAGTTAACAATAACCCCTAGGAAAAAGACTATTTCTAGTAAAAAAGTTCTATAAAGAAACTTTATACGAGCCTGAGCCAGAAAAACGACACCTCACAGCTGAAGTGGCAAACAAGATCTAGGTAACTATCGCTAGGCATCATGGGATAAGGGGTAGCCTCGAGCCAGTAAACAGCTCTCGAGCTACAGAAGCTGGCCGAGTCAAAGCAGAGGATTGGCTCCGATCCCAACCAGCAAGAACGAAGGCGAGATAGACAACTTAACATGATCTGTTTCACTACTGAAGAATTCAGACACCACTCGTAAGGCATCAGAACAGATCTGCTGAGCCTGTCCGCCAGTAGGCTGGACCTCCCCAGAATGTACACTGCCACCAGAAAACGGCCGGAGATCGCCCAATCCCACAATCTCATGGCTTCATGACAAAAGTACAGTTTTGTACCTACCATAAATGTAGATGTCCGAGAGGAATGCATCTGCAGTCTTTACAAATGGGTTGTCCTGTCGTCAGGCAGCCCTTCGGTCGGCCGGATTCCAAAGTCTGGGTCTGGCTTCGGCTAATGTCGCACTTCACCCGACGTCATTGCGGCAGTTATTCGGGTATAAAGGCATCAGCCGACGCCATTTTCCTCAGTGTTTCTTGCCCCAGATGCCAGGTGCCCTCTTGGATGGCTAAATTTGGATAAATGCCAAAGTTTCCAAATAGTAGAGAGCAAACACACAAAATAAGCATGTATGTACATATATACAAACAAATACACCATAATAGATCCCCCCCAAGCTAGCTGAAGATTGGCAAATACCCTAGGAGTACCTCAGAGGGGAAGGAGGGTGGGTAATCCTGACTGCAGATGCATTCCTCTCGGACATCTACATTTATGGTAGGTACAAAACTGTACTATATCCTTCAAGGATGCATCTGCAGTCTTTACAAATGGGTAGAATACCATAGCTAAACTAGGGGAGGAGGAAATGAGAAAAGATTATGGTGTAGTTAAGATCCCTTGCAAAACAGCAGTGGCAAAACCAGCACGGGATCTGGAGTATAGAGGTAAGTTATAATGCTTGGCAAATGTATGCACGGAGGTCCAAGTAGCAGCCTCTATAATGTCCTTGGTAGCCACTCCTCGTAAGAAAGCTGTGGTAGTGGCTGTAGCCCTTGTGGAGTGAGGCCTGATGTTCTCTGGAGTTTTCTTTCCATGGTAGGAGTAACAAAATCTAATGCAATTTCCTATCCATTTGGAGATTGTCTGTTTAGAAATTGGTTTTCCTTCCTTCCCTGTTGCATATGCTACCAGAAGCTGGTCAGTCTTTCTATTGTTTTTTGTCCTGTCCAGATAGTAGCGTAATTGTCTGTGTACATCCAAGGTATGTAAGAGCCTTTCTCCCCTGTTCTGCGGGTTGGGGAAGAATGTAGGGAGGTGGATAGGCTGATTTAAAGAAACTCTGGATACCACCTTAGGCATAAATGTAGGATTTGTTCTCATGGACACTCTGTCTTGATGGAAGATCAGGAAGGGTTGCACTGCCATTAATGCCTGCAGTTCAGAGACCCTTCTTGCTGAAGTTATTGCTCGCAGGAAAGCAGTCTTCCAGGATAAGTATTGTAATTCTGCTGTTGCTGCTGGTTCAAAAGGAGGAAGAGTCAGTTTTTCTAGTACAAAATTCAAGTCCCATGCTGGCAATGGAGGTTTCCTGGGAGGTTTTACATTTTTAATTCCTCTCAAAAACTGTCTGAGCAGAGGATGCGAGAAGACAGGAGGATCCAAGCTGTATTCTGCTGAAATAGCTGATGCATGTATCTTGATGGAAGAATAGGACAGGCCTGTATGGTAGAGCTCCGCCAAGTACTCCAGGATGTTGGCTATGTTCACCAGTGTCACATCTTGCCCCTTTGCAGTACTCCAGATGAGATATCTTTTCCATTTTGCTGCATAATTCTTTCTTGTGGAAGGTCTACGAGCCTCCAGGATTATGTATTTAACCCTTTGGGATAAATTTGGGTTAATTGCTGTTATGTAATGTTCCAGGCAGTTAACTGCAGAGTTTTTAGGTTTGGATGCAGGATGTTGTAGTTGTTCTGTGTTAGCAGTAATGGGATCAGGGGCAGCGTCCATATTTGTTCCCTGGACATGCTCCTCAGCAGCGGATACCAATGTTGTCTTGGCCAGTTTGGGGCTATCAGAATGATCCTTGGACGTTCCTCTTTGATCTTCAGAAGCACCTTGTGCATCAAAGGAAGTGGTGGGAATGCGTATGCTGTCAGGCTTTTCCAACTGAAAGAAAGGGAGTCCACCTTCCAAGCAAGTGGGTGGTAAGTCCTTGTGCAGAATTTCTTCAACTGGTGATTGAAAGGGGATGCAAACAAGTCTATTTGTGGTAATCCCCATTTTCTTGTGATGGTTTTGAAGATGTCCGGATGCAGCATCCATTCGTGGGCATCTGTTGTAGTTCTGCTTAATATGTCTGCTAGAATGTTTTCCTTCCCTGGTACATAAATTGCCTGTAACTGAATGTTGCAGCTCAGAGCCACATCCCATAGGTCCAGTGCCAGCCGGCATAAAGGGTATGAGTGTGTGCCTCCCTGTTTGTTGATGTACCACATAACTGTGGTGTTGTCTGTCCTTATCATCAACTGGCCTTCTTGGAGAAAAGGTCTGAATGCCTGGATTGCCAATTTCACTGCCATCATTTCTTTTAGATTTATGTGCAGATGCAGCTGGTCTCGAGTCCATAGGCCTTGAATGCACTTGTCCAGCATGTGTGCCCCCCCCCCCCCCATCTGAGGTCTGAGGCATCTGTCGTGATGGTTTGTTTTGGTTGACTTTTGCAGAAAGGCAATCCTGTGTTTGATTGGCAGGCCTGAGCCCACCATAGGAACTCCTGTTTCAGGCATGGGATCACTGGAATTTTGGTTTCTAGGCTGTGCTTGTGCTGGGACCACAAATTCTTTAGGTACCACTGTAGCTTTCTCATATGCAGCCTGGCATGAGGGACCTGTATTATGCAGGATGCCATGAAGCCTAGAGCTTGTAGCACTTTTCTTGCAGTCAGATGGTTCTGCTTTGTTAATGCCAAGAAGTAGAGAGGAAGTTGTTCTTTCTTTTCTGCAGTTAGGAATGCCATTTGTTTTGATGTGTCCAGTTCTGCACCCAGAAAGGTTATTCTTTGGGATGGAATCAGCCTTGACTTTTTTGTATTGACTGTATATCCCAGGGCTTGCAGCAGGTAGATGACTCTTTGTAAGTCTTCTGTTAGTTTGTTTTTGTTGTCCGCTTGGATCAGGCAGTCGTCCAGGTAGGGATAGATTTGAATCCCCTGAAGTCTGCAATGAGCTATTACTGATGCCAGGCATTTTGTGAACACTCTGGGCGCAGTAGATAAGCCAAAAGGCAATGCTGAGAATTGATAATGCTCTGATCCTGCAAGAAATCTGAGGTATCTTCTGCAAATTGGTCTTATGGGGACGTGCAGGTATGCCTCCTTGAGATCTAGAGTTACCAGCCAAGACTCCTTGCCCAGCATGGAAAGAAGCTGCTGTAGGGTCAGCATTTTGAATTTGGGAACAATAATGAATGTGTTTAAAGCGGACAGGTCTAGAATAGGCCTCCATTTGTTTTCTTTCCTTGGAACCAGGAAGAGTCTGGAGTAAAATCCCTTTCCTTGTTCCATAGATGGCACCTTTTCCACAGCTCTCATTTTTAATAATTGAGATATTTGCTTTAGAGCTTCTGTCTTTTGAGTAGGTGGTAGGTTTGGCATTCCTCTCTTTTCTGGTAGAGTATGAAAATGGAACCTGTAACCTTGGTCTATAGTTTGCAAAATCCATTTTTCTCTTGTAATGCAGTGCCAGTTTCTGGAAAATAAGGTTAGCTTTCCGCCCAAGGGTGCTTGCAGTTGTTCCCTGGTAGGCGGTACCACCGCCAAGTCACTGTGATTGAGTTGTTGTAGTGGTGGTGGCTGTATCCGTGCCTCGTTGGTTGTTACCCTGCCACTGGCGACCCCTGTAGGCACCCCTGGATTGGTTTCTGCCTCTAGAGAGCCTATTCCTGCCTCTTTGTGGCTTAGAGGATTCCAGAAAGGACCAATTCTTGGAGGGCCAGTTTCTGCTAAACCTTGGAGGTTGAACTTGAAGGAAATCTTTCACAGTTTGCACAGATTTTGCTTTCTCTTCCATCTTTTTTAGTACCTGCTGTGCAGGGGAACCAAATAAATTGACCTTGTCCATAGGTGCATCCAAAAGTTTTGATTTGACATGGTCTGGTAATGCCTGTTCTTTCAGCCATGCATGCCTCCTAATAACTGTGCCAGTCATGGCTGATCTAAAGGAAGCCTCCAGTGCATCATAGCCACATTTTAAAGAATGGTTACTAACCTGCTGTATGTTATGTACCATTTCCTGAACATACTTTTATCTAAAGATTCTTCAGAGGACAGCTTTTTAGTCAACTGGTCAAGCATAAACTCTTGATATTGAATCATATGAAATTGGCAGTTCAAAGCTCTAGCTGACAAAGTAGCAGAGGTGTAAACTTTTTTACCCCATCTCTCTAAGGACCTGGATTCCCTTTCAGAGGGGAGGGGGTTTTTAGAAGAAGTAGCTGCTACAGCTTTAGGGCCCTGGGAGATAGTCTCTGGATCTGCAAAAGGAGCCTTATATAAGTGGTGATGAGTGTCCGGGACCCTGTAGTACCTATCGGGCTTAGCAGGAGCCGGAGGTAAAGAATCAGGAGCAGTGCAAGCATCATTAAATGCATCATCAACAACAGAAAGAAAGTACAGTTTTGTACCTACCATAAATGTAGATGTTCGAGGATTCCATTGCTGCAGTCCTTACTATTGGGTATAGTCCGCGTCCAGTCGGCCCGAATACCAGAGTATAAGGCTGACGTCGGTCATGGCGCCTTAGACTGACGTCAGTACGTCAGGGTACTAATGCGCATGACCGACGTCATATCCTCAGTCTTTTCTTGCCCCAGATGTCAGAAGACCCTAAAAAGACAAGGCCCAAAATACCTGCACCAAAAACATGTACAATATATACAAGAATATATACAAAAATAGAAACATGTAAACTCACCTACACAACCACCCCTAAACACAGAGGGAAGGAGGGAGGTAATTGGACTGCAGCAATGGAATCCTCGAACATCTACATTTATGGTAGGTACAAAACTGTACTATGTTCTTCGTTTTCCATTGCTGCAGTCCTTACTATTGGGTAGAATCCCAAAGCAGAGGTAAGGGAGGCTGGCAAATCATAAAGAAGTAGGAGCTGACAACATGCCTTGCAAAACAGCTGTGGCAAAACCAGCCCTAGACTTAGAGTAGATAGGAAGGTGATAATGCTTAGAGAAAGTATGCACTGAACTCCAAGTAGCTGCTTCCAAAATATCCTTAGTTGCCACCCCTTAGAAATGCTGTTGAAGTGGCAGTAGCCCTAGTGGAATGAGGCCTAATCCCAGCTGGAATCTCCTTGCCATGATGGGAATAACAAAATGCAATGCAAAAGCCAATCCACCTAGAAATAGTTTGTTTTGACACAGGCTTGCCCTGTGAACTCAAAGCAAAAGAAACAAACAACTGCTGAGACTGCCTGAAATCCTTAGTCCTGCTTAAATAATAACGCAATTGCCTGTGTACATCTAAAGTGTGCAAAATCTTTTCCCCTTTATTTTGAGGGTCTGCATAAAACGTAGGCAAATGAATAGTTTGGTTTAAAGCCACACTAGAAACCACCTTAGGCATAAAGGAAGGATTAGTACGTAATGATACCCTATCCTTATGGAAAATCAAAAGGGCTCTACTGCCATAAGGGCCTGCAACTCAGACACCCTTCTTGCAGAAGTAATAGCCAACAGAAAAGCAGTCTTCCATGACAAGTATTTCAATTCAGCAGTAGCTGCAGGCTCAAAAGGTTGTAGAGTAAGTTTTTCCAACACAAAATTGAGATCCCAAGCAGGAGTAGGAGCTCTACGGGGGTCTTATATTCTTTGCCCCTCTAAGAAACTGCTTGAACAAAGGATGCGAAAACAAAGGTGGGTCACAATCATAGTGAGCTGAAATTGCTGCAGCATGAATCTTAATAGAAGAGAAGGACAAACCTTTGTCCAATAACTCAGTAAGATATTGAAGAGCCACACTCAAATTAGGCTCAGAAATCTCCAAATTCTTTGCTGTACTCCAAAATAAAAATCTCTTCCATTTTTCTGCGTACACTCTCCTTGTACTAGGTCTTCTAGCTTCCATAATCACATTTAAAACTTGTTGAGGAAGTTGAGACCTGCTGTGTTTCAACACAAAATATGCCAGGCTGTTAGATGAAGAGAGTGAAGCTTGACATTGAGCAGATGACCGTCCTTCTGAGATAACAGATGAGGAATCAGAGGTAAAGGCCATGGAGGCTTCTTTACCAGACTCCGTAGTAGTGGGTACCAGTGTTGCCGAGGCCAATCTGGAGCTATCAAAATCATCCTTGGCCTGTCTTGTCTGACCTTTAATAGTACCTTTGGAAGAAGAGGCAGAGGTGGAAAGGCATACACATGAAGGTTTTTCCAACTGAAAGACAGAGCATCCACTTTCCAAGCTGTGTGATGAAACCCCTTTGTGCAATACTTTGGCAGCTGGTGGTTTAGTGGAGAAGCGAACAGATCTATGTCTGGAGTTCCCCATGACACTGTCAATTTCTGAAATACATGAAGATCCAGTTTCCACTCGTGGGGATCCATGATTTGTCTGCTTAACACATCTGCTAAGGAGTTCTGTGCTCCTGGCAGAAACCTTGCCTGAAGAGTTAGTTGCAAGCTTAGCGCAGTCTCCCATAAAATCATTGCTTGCCTGCATAGAGGATAAGAATGTGTTCCCCTTGCTTGTTGATGTACCACATGACAGTTGTGTTGTCTGTTAGAATCAACACCTGCCCTGGAAGAAGTAACTCCTTGAAAGCCATTAATGCAAACTGGACTGCTAACATCTCCTTCATGTTGATATGTAGATGCTGTAGTCTGGCAGGCCACTTGTCTTGTATCCACTTTCCATTTAGATGAGCTCCCCAAGCAATGTCCGAGGCATCTGTCGTTAAAATCTGACTTGCCTCTGGCCGGGTCACAGAGAGTCCCTTGTTTAGGTGACATTCCTGAGCCCACCACAAGAATTCTTTTGAAGGCAAGGTATTATTTGAATGACAGTGTCCAAATCCTGGCAGTGCTGTGTCCATACATTTTGAGATACCATTGTAGCTTCCTCATATGCAGTTTGGCATTGGGAAGCACCAGAATACAAGATGCCATGAACCCTAATGCTTGAAGGACTGTCCTTGCAGTCAGCACGGACTGATGAGATAGTTGATGGAAGTAAAGTGACAGACTCTTTTGTTTGTCCGGGGTTAAAAAGGCCATCTGGGCTGCTGTATTCAGTCTCACACCCAGAAAGCACATGTCTTGAGAGGGTACTAGACTGGACTTTATTTCGTTCACAGAATACCCTAGGCATCTTAGCACTGCTATAACATATTCCAGATGCTGTAGAAGGTCTTCCTTTTCTTGAGCCAGAATCAGGCAGTCGTCCAAGTAAGGATAGATTTGAATTCCTTGAAGCCTGAAATAAGCTATCACTGGAGCCAGAACCTTTGTGAATACTCTGGGCGCAGTAGATAAGCCAAAGGGCAATGCAGAGAACTGATAATGAGAATTTCCAGTTCGAAACCGCAGATACTTCCTGCAACTTAGCCTTATAGGCACATGAAGGTAAGCTTCCTTGAGATCTAAAGTTACCATCCAGTGATCTTTGCCCAGCAGAGGTAAAAGTTGTTGTAACGTCAACATCTTGAACTTGGGAATGTCCAGATAAGTGTTGAGGAGAGATAAATCCAAAATTGGTCTCCACGTGTTCCCCTTCTTTGGTACTAGGAACAGGCGAGAATAAAATCCTAGGCCCCTTTCTGATACAGGGACTGGCTGAATGGCCCCCATCTGGAGTAACTGAGAAACTTGCTTGTGAGCCTCTTTTCTTTGTGGAGGAGGAACGTCTGGCATGCCTTTGAAAGGGGGCATTGTGTGGAAATAAAACCTGTAACCGTGGTGAATGATATCCAACACCCATCTGTCTTGAGTAATTAAATCCCAATTTTCTTTGAAAAGAGACAGTCTTCCTCCCAAAGGAGCTGCCAGACGAGAATCCACTGGCAGCTGAAAAGGCAGGTCATTGGGTCTGTTTACGAAAGGACTGACCCCTGCCCTCACCAGAAGTCTGAGCAGGTGAACTCCTGATCTAGGCCTAAAAGAACCTTGAGCCCTGCCCCTACCACGTCTAGACCTACCCCTAGACTGGGAATCATAAGCAGGATATGTCCACCCCTTAGCAGGCCAATTTCTACTAAACTTCGGTGGCTGCACCTGCAAAAACTTTAACAGTTTGCATAGACTTAGCTTTGTCCTCCATTTTCTTTAAAAGTGCTTCCACAGGCGATCCAAACAACACATCAGACTGTAAAGGAGCATCCAAAATCCTTGTCTTAACATGCTCAGCTAAATTCTGATCCTTCAACCAGGCATGCCTGCGAAGAACAGAACTAGTAGCAGCCACCCTCGAGGAGGCCTGTACAGCATCAAAACCACATTGCAAAGAATGCTTACCCACTTGTTCAGACACATGAACCAAATCCAGCAACTCTTTACACTCAATACCTTCCGCCAAAGCATCCACCTTAGATTTCAATTGTGAAAGGAGATAATTTTGATATTTTAGCATGTGAAACTGACAATTCAACGCTCTCATGGCTAGAGTGGAAGAAGTATACACTTTCTTTCCCCACCTATCCAAAGCCCTTGCCTCTTTATCAGTGGGAACAGGATTTTTAACCACAGAAGCTTTAACACCTTTAGGCCCCTGAGAAACAGTTTCTGGGTCCGCCCTAGGACTCTTAAACAAATACTTATGAGCTTGGGCACCCTATAATACCTATCAGGTTTAACAGGAGCAGGAGGCAAAGAGTCAGGGTTCAGGGAAGCCTCTGCAAAACATCTTCCACCACATTCAACACAGGAGGAATAGCTAAGGGCCTATGCTGGGGCAAAACAAGAATTCCCTAAGCCTTTTCCTGGAATCAGAGTAATCCTGGCCTTCCCATTTAAAATGCTCCCTCATGGAATGCAGAGTCTCTGAAAATGAGAAATCCTCAGGAGGAGAAGCTGTAGGAGTGGAATCATCCACATCAGAATCAGAATAAGTAGGATACTCCTGCAAGTCTTCCGCAGAAGACTCTGAAGCCTCTGAACATTGTTCAAAACTATCAAACTCGGTTCCACCCTAGGCCTCTTATCAGGCGGGGGCATAGAACCTCTAATCAAAGTAATCAAATCTTCTGCCATTTTAAGCATATGTTTCTTAGGTACAGAACCCGAAATGCTAGGAGAAGCCCCACTGAAGCTGAACTAGGCCTACCTCTCAAAGAAGTTTTGGCAACAGAAGGAGAGGCTCTAACTACCTTGGGAAGAGAGGGAAGAACAGTTACCTGAGAAGCCCCTCAGCCTGGCCTACCTCCTGAGAAGGCACATCCTGTAATAGTAAAGTTTCTGCCTGAGACTCCATGGAAACTCCTGGCAAAACCTCTGGCTCCACTGAGCCTTCTAAAGAACCGACGTCCGGGACTGCCGGTTCATCAACCCTAGGCTTCACTGATTTGTCCTTGCGCTTCTTGACGAAGCGGGCGGAGCATCCGGCGGCATTTTATAATTGCAACGCTTCCCAAACACTAACCTGGCACAGTCTAACCTCCTCTTAATAGTGCGTTTGTTAAACCTAGCACAAGAGCGGCAACCAACAACGTCGTGCTCAGGCCCTAAACAAGGTATACACAAGGTATGGTAATCCCTATGAGGTATCTGTTTCCCACAAGAAATACAGTTATTCACTTTTTCTGACATCCGGTAAAATACTGAGGCAAGAAAAAACCAAAATGTTCCCCAACGGGGTACTTAGCCAACTCTGTTTCGGTCTGAAACTCCGATTTCGGAAATATTTCAGAACGCCAACCTGCACTCGCAAAACTGCTTCTGCATCGGACCATGCGGCAAAAAAGACTGAGGATATGACGTCGGTCATGCGCATTAGTACCCTGACGTACTGACGTCAGTCTAAGGCGCCATGACCGACGTCAGCCTTATACTCTGGTATTCGGGCCGACTGGACGCGGACTATACCCAATAGTAAGGACTGCAGCACTGGAAAACGAAGAACATCTGGAGGTATAGCTAAAGGTCTATGTTGTGGCAAATGTAGAAAGGTCCTAAGCCTTTTTCTAGAGTCTGAGAAATCTTGGCCCTGCCACTGAAATTGTTCCCTCATAGCATGCAAGGTTTCCCCAAAGGAAAATTCCTCAGGAGGAGAGGCTGAAGGGATGGACTCCTCAGCATCAGAGTCTTCGTAAGGAGAATAAGAAGCCTCAGGAGGGTCTGAACGTTCTGAGTCATCAGAAGAATCATCTGCGGATACTGGCTCAGGGGGCTCTGCTCTAGGTCTCTTTTCAGGAGGAGGGAGAGAGGCCCTGTCAGGATGAGGCTGGGCTCCACGGATTAAAGAGATGAGATCCTCAGCCAAAGAAAGCATGTGGGAGCTGGTGCTGGGCCTGTGAGAAGGGGGCTTGGCAGGCACAGGCTTTGATGTTTTGGCTGGTTTAGCCCTGGCAAAGGCCTTAATAGACATAGCTGGAGGAGGCCTAGCAGCTCCACGTGCAGGGGTTGAAACATCCAGGGGAATGGTGTCTGATAAATCCTGTGAAACCGCAACAGAAGGTTGGATTTCAGAAGCCGTCTCTACCAGGTTAGAAGAGGCCTCGGTAGAAGGCAAGTTATCGGCTGAAGAAAGAACCGCTTGCTTGGTTTCGGCCGAAACCGAGACACTCGTGGTTTGCTTAACCGCGGTTTCGGCCGAAACCGCGGACCGCGAGTGTCGGTCCTTTTCTTTGCGTTTTTTGGTAATTTGTGTAGTCGGAGGATCCGACAGCATAATGTAGGCAAAATCGGAGCCGAATATCTGTTCAGCAAAGTCCGACCGACGTCTAAGCGTCCGTCGGTTAAAAGAAGCACAGGCTAGACAAGCTGCTACGTCGTGGTCTGGGCCTAAACAATGTATGCAATAGGAGTGGAAATCTTTATGAGGTATTTGTTTCCCACAAGATAAACAGTTATTAACTTTCTCTGACATCGGCTGAGGCAAGAAAGAGTCCCCAACGGGGTACTTAGCTTTATAGAAGTCTTCGAAGTAGTATTCGGTAGTAGTAATCTCTGGATCTGACCGACCGGCACTTGCGAACAGCTTCTGCTGCGGGCGCCACACGGCAAGAAAGACTGGGGAAAATGGCGTCGGCTGATGCCTTTATACCCGAATAACTGCCGCAATGACGTCGGGTGAAGTGCGACACCAGCCGAAGCCAGACCCAGACTTTGGAATCCGGCCGACCGAAGGGCTGCCTGACGACAGGACAACCCATTTGTAAAGAATGCAGATGCATCCTTGAAGGACATCGAGGTAAGATATGCCCCACCACCATTTGTTGATGTACCAGACTACAGACACTTTCTGCCTGGATGGCAATATTCCCTTGGGGATGATAGGCATGAAGAGCTTCCAATGTCAACAGCACTGCTCTCATTTCCAGGACACTGATATGCAGATGGGTCTCCAGGGAAGACCACGTGCCTTGGACTGTCGTCCTCATGCAATGCCCCCCCATCTGAGCAGGGAGGCATCCGTGATCACAGGGGTGGAAAAGATTAACTGCCTATCCAGAAGATGATCCCAGGATAGAAGCCACCATAGGAATGAATCCTTGTAAGCTTGAGACAGCCGAACCAGATGAGATAAGGGCATGGTCTAGCAATGACCAATGAACTGCCAGAGTTCATTGGAGGACCATCACATGAAGATTAGCCATAGGAATAAGGGTGACTATGGCTCCAATGCCCGAAGAACCGACTCCGCAGGGGGACACTGGGCCTGAACAATTTAAGAAACGTTGTCAGAGAGAGAGAGTAGTCTGTCCGGAGTTAGAAACACCTTGTTTTGACTGGTATCTAAGTGAGTCCCAATGAAGTTGAGAATTGTACTGGTTCTAACTGGGACTTGCTGATATTTATGGTTATGCCTAGATGGTGAGGGGTCTTGAGAAGATCCCTATCTTGACAGAGTCAATGTCTGGAGGGAGCGGAAAGGAGCCAATTGTCCATGTAGGGAAAGGCCTGGAACCACTGCAACCGCAGGTGAGCTGCCACTCCTGCCATCACTTTGGTAAACACCTGGGGCCACTGGTGAGCCTAAAGGGGAGCACTCTAAACAGATAATGATTGGTTCCCAGCTGGAAGCAGAGGAACCTCTGTGTATGCCTGTCCATCTTGATGTGATAGTACGTGTCTTGGAGGCCCACCCAAGCACATCCAGTCGTTTATCGGCAAAGAGCAGAATGGATTGGGGAGTGACCATCTGAAATTTTGTCTTGGCAACTGACAGGTTTAGGGGTGAAAGATCCAGGATGGGTCTCAAGTCCCCTGTTTTCTTTGGCACTAAAACAAACCTGTATTAGAAGCCTGATTTGGACTGGTCTGGGGGGATGGGCTGGATGACTCGCTTTTTGAGCAGCTTGGAAATTTCTACTGCTTCCCCCTCCCGTTGCACTGGTGGGACGTCCAGGAGATGTTTGGGAAGGACTGGGGGTTGAAGGACGGGATTGAGTACCCTCTGGATATTATCTGCAACACTCAACGATAGTCTGTGATTGACTTCCAGGCTCTTGGGTGCAGAGAAAGACATCCCCTGACTGCCGCCAGAGACGAGCAGTCAGGCAACCCTTCAGGGCTGCTGCAAGGGTCTGTCCGGGGAAAAATTCCTAAGACCCTTGATTTCTTTGACCCCCTCTGCCTCTGGGGGAAGGACAGTCCTGAGCATCATGGGAAAAACCTTGAGTATTTTGGAACCACATCTTCTTCACCCCACGCTGATTCCAGGAAAAGGATCGCTGTGGGGCTGAGAAGCGAATCACGATGGCAGACAAGGTCTTCCCGTCTTTCTCACTCTGGACTAGGGTGTTGAACGGTTTTACCAAAGAGAGTGGAACCATCATAGGGGGAATTGGTAAACGACACCTTGAAGGGCTCCAAGGAAGCACAAAACCGAAGCCAAGTGTGACATCTGATGGCTACGCCTGCTCTGGCCACCCTTAAGGCACATTCAGTAGCGTGTGACAAGAGCTTCATGGAAGTATTGGATATAGAAGTTAGGGTGGTCATTTGGGAGGAGAACACCTTTGCTGCCGACATGGACCTTGGGGCAGACTCAGCGACATCTTCGACCAGGTCCTGCTGCAGTCTGATGACATGTGCCATGTAATTCACCACATGCAAGGCAAACATGGCTGAGGCACAAGTCCACTTACTGAAACAGTCCATGGCCCACGGTCCGGAGGATGGACCGTAGAGCTCTCCTGAGCGAGCTCTTTCTTGGTGACAACCATGGCATCTACCGGGGATCCCTTCGACCAATGTTGTCTATCCGATGCAGCACTGAGAATTTTGTCAGGGTGCTTGGGGATGGGCTCCACCGTGTTCTGTTCCCTTCCATGCCCTGGATGAAATTAAGTTCACAAGAGGATCTGCAGGAGGAGACATCCAGAAGGTAGAGGGTCCTGTACCAAATGCCTTCAGGAACACGGACTTATCTGGGTTGGGTTTTTGGGTAGTCCGCCCCCCATGCTGCCGGAGGATTTCCATGAAGTCTCAGAGGAGACATCATCTGGGGGTGACCGGGGGGAACTCACCCCTTCCTCCAAGTTTGTCTCTTCTGTGAGGGATTCCAGTGAGGAGTCCAAGTGCCCCCTTTTGCATGTATGTTTCTGAGGGAGCTCCTCTGCGGGCGGGGGGGGGTGTTCTCTAGGAAGGACTATGAAACCTCAGGAAGCTCCCAGTGAGGGAGGGCCCTCTGGGGAGGAGTGATGACAGGCTGTCCCCTGAGGGGGCAGGATGGTGGATTCCAGACCAGAAAGAGAGGGAGCCAGGATGGACTCCAAGGAAGACAGAATCAAGGGTCTCAAAGGAGCTGACAGAACCCTCTCCACTACATCGAAAGCAAAGGGCGAACAAATCCCAGAAGCAGAGGAGAGTAGAATTGGATCTATTGCCTTCTGTGCCAAAGGGGGAAGCCAGATCCGAGCCTCCAGGTGCTGAGACTCTAAGTGGAAGGGCCGACTCCAAAAACCTCGAAGCCAACGCCATCCCCTTGGATCTGGTGCCGACACTATGGCTCCAAGAGAACAAAGTTTTTCTTTTTTTCTTTAAGGCAATAATTGGGGGGGGGGGGGATTCAAATTAGGTTTTCAATTTGCAATGGTTTTTCATGTGAAAGCGCATAAGCGCGCAATGTTTTAAATCTGAAGAAGTTGGTGCAGGGCGTCGATGAAAAGCAGAATTGCTGTGCTTAATAAAGATTGCAGTTTTACCGTTCATTGGCGTCTTGCTTTTTCATCCTTTGGGAGTTCTTCGACCTGCCTCAGTGAGTTACACTATCTGGCTGTGTCTATCTTTTGCGAGTTTTACTATTTGGCTGTGACTGTTTGAGGTGTTCGGCTTCTCTGTTTTGTAGGAGAGCGCCAGGCTAGCCCGGTAGCAGTTTGTTTTCATTTTGTCTTTTGGCCATCCAGTCGTTTTTTTCTTGCGATGCCTAGCTCTACATCCAACAGCAGAGAGAACAGGGATCCGAGTAAGCTCACTATGCTCATTAACCTTCTTACTTAGAAAGTTGATAGGTTGTCCCAACATTTAGATGTGATAACTGAAACCTCGCAGTCTATTAGCGGGTCTAATCGAAGGCTTCACGGCCCCCCAGTACCAATCATTTTGGATCATAGGTTCTGTTACCATTGAGTGGTGAACTAGGTACTACGATGGACGACCCAGATGCTCCAGCTGTTCGACAATGCCAGGTGTTGGAAGGAGCCGAAAGGGGACCATCCAATGGAATTATGAATGGAGACAAAGGAGTTGGATTATCATTTAATAATCCCCCAGATGTGAGGGGGAAAGGCAATGCACACCTTAATTTGAACCAATGGCTGAGTCGGCCGTTCCAGCTGTCCATTTGCCATGGGTCGGCCGGTCCAGGACTCAATACATCTGAAGGTAGGTAACGATCTTTCCTTTAAACTTAATGCCTTTGATCAAAAATTAGTTAAGCTCAGAAAATTGTAACTGGAGGTATCATATTTTGGAACATAATACCCAAGGGTCTGCATTCTTGGCAGTACCCCACGGGTTTAGAGGAAGGTTCCAAGTTTCATTCAGACCTCCTCACCATGTTTGATAGACATGGGTCTGAATTGATAGAGCTAATTAGTATACACCATCAAGAAGCAATTTCAACATTAACCAGAGAAATTGCAGAATTAGATGAGGTGATCACGTCGGATGTTAACTTTCTTAGATATAAATATGATTACGAGCGGATATATATGAGTATTGATGAGTACATGTCCAAAATCACCTCAACTAAGATTAAAAAATTACATCGAGACATCAAAGCATACAAGGATGGGGTCGCTTATCCAAAACCACCCAAATCACAAAGCAACTTTAAGGGGCGTGATGGTGGTGCCCCTGGCTACTCGAATGGACCTACCCACTCTGGATTTCTATCAAGTAGCCAAGCACAAGAGGAAGGGGCCAGTGGTAGGAGAGTTGATTCTGTCAACTCTGAAGGTATACGAGACCCTTCAGCACCAACAATTAACCCAGTGAGTCCAATTCCTGGTATGGATGGGGCAAATACTCGGGATCAAGCCTCCTTCTCCACAACAGTCTTCGAATCGAAAGACCAGATTCAGGTACAAGACCAGAAGGAACCAAATGTGACTGGAGAAGGGTTTCCTGGTTTAGATTTGGATTCATTTGAAGTCATCTCCAATTCGGGGAGGGACTTCCATATTTACAATTTTTCTCATTTTGAGTTCCCCCAGTTACTGGTTGATTTCCTGGCCAAAGGTATTTCCTTTGTTCCATCTAGGTGAGCCTGTGTGGCTAGAACTATTTTGGACCTTAAACTTTTTGTCAGGAAATTGAATTTAACCTTGTTAATGGGGGACCAAGACTATCATCAGAACCCTTTCCATGTTCCTAGCCCGTATAATCCACCCTTGTATCCCATTCTGGGGGTATTTGAACAAATGTGTGACCTGGATATTCGTCATATATTACGGTCCAAGTCCGCAATGCATTTTAACATCACTAAAGAGGAAAGGGTGCTATTCAACGAATTGTGCTCCTCCCCGGTGAGACTTATGCAGCCAGATAAGGGAGGTGGTTTGGTTGCTATGGACATAGATGATTATAATAACAGAATGCTAGAAATATTGACTTCTGGAATTTATCAGAAGGTGTCTAAGAATGAGTTGAATGGCAATGTGACCAGGGTTCGGTCCTATTATGAAGATATGTTTATTAACGGATCTATTGACCAGGAAGTTTTCAATTTTATTTCTTGCCCAGCACCGAGAATACCTGTTTTGTTTGGGAACCCGAAAATTCACAAGAACATTCAAGACCCTCCTATGCACCAGTTGGTGAGTGCTAGAGGGAATGTAACCTATGCAGCAGCCAAAGTTGTGGACCACATCTTAAAGAAATATGTAGCTAGTGAAACATACATTTCTAAAGATTCTTGGTCTATTTTGAGGAAGGTTAAAGACACTCAGTGTAGTTCTGACAGCCATTTTTTGATGGTTCATGTCATTGATCTGTATTCGTCCATTCCCCATGATGTAGCAGTAGAATGGATTAAGTTGGAGATGACTGCTAAACAAGCACCAGCAGGGGAGACTTCAATGGTGAAAGATTTGTTGGACATAATTTTAACATGTAATTATTTTTCCTTCAATAACAGATGGTTCCACCAGCTGGTTGGAGTTCCTATGGGTTCACCTTGTGGGGCCAGTGTAGCCAACTTGGTTATGGCCCATTGGGAAAAGGAATTTGTGTTTTCCAACACTATTATACTAGAAAGAGTCTCCTTATATACTCGCTTTTTGGATGATATTTTTATCATCCTAAAGGGCGATTCTGTGGTGGCTAATGAATTGGTGGAGATGTTCAACAATTCTACAGATTTTTTTAAATTTACCTCAACCTTTGCCGCAGACAGGATAGCATATTTGGATGTGGAACTATTCAAGGGCAGTAATCAAAGCCAGTGTTTAGGTAAAATCCATCGTAAGCCCACCTTTTCCAATTCTTATTTACATTTTAACAGTGAACATCCGGCCCATCAGAAGAGCTCTATAGTTAAAGGCCAATTTGTGAGGGCGACTAGAATGGTCTCTAGGGATAGCGATTTCCAGGAAGAGTGCCAGTTTATCTCAAATTTGTTTTTTTGCAGGGGTTATCCAGAGGACCTTGTAGTGGATTTGTGCCTAGAAGTTAAATCTAAAAGGGAAAAGGGTTATTTTCAACCAATTTTGGGCCACTGTTTCAGAGACCTGTAACTTCAAGGATGACAATTCACTTAGAGGTGTATATCATTGTAGTTTTATCACCTCTTTCAGTTTGGATGCTAGAGCCATAGTGTCCATCACCCAGAAAAATTGGGGTTTGTTGCCAGTTGTACTAACAGGGCCCTCTAACTTAGGGCTGGCCCCAAAGATTACATTCAGGAGGGGTCTTAATATTAAAAACATGTTAGAGAGGAAAGTTAGCAACATAACTCCTAGATCTGGCATGTACAAGTGTAATATGTGCAAATATTGCACACATGTGAAATCGGGCACATTTTTTATGATCAGGGACATCAAGTACCTTATTAAAGGGAGATATAATTGTGCCTGTACACATGTGGTTTATCTTGCTTCTTGTTCGTCATGTCCAGCATTTTATATACGCAAGACGGACAGGAGATTGAACGAACGCATGTATGAACACTTGTACGCCATGAAGAAGATTAAACTGGACAATGCCCTTGCAAAACATGTTTATGACAATCCTGGTCATGGGTTCACCTTTATGGTGATCGACCATTTAAGCCATGACAATTGGGGGGGGGGGGGTTGAATCTGTGAAATTGGAAATGAAGGAGTTATTGTGACAGTTGAGACTGGAAGCTTATCACTATCCCGGTCTTAACAGTATGTTATCCATTAGCTGTGTCCTCAAGTTGAGGAGTTTGGAAAGGTAGGGTTAATGTGGGGGGTATGTTTTGGGTATCTGACTAGCCGACTGATTTGGTACTGGCATTGTATATATATTTTCTTACAAGCTTGTTGGTGAGGGAATGAATGTCATTTGAACAATGTATTTTTTTAACATTGCATAGTTTTAATATTGCATATTGTTCAAAACGTATGGCTATTTATACGCTTGCATTTACCTTATTGTTTTTCTTATGTGGTAATCTATACATGGGCATCATTTTTATATTAGCCAGTTTTAATTACGAATTTCATGTGATAAGATCCTCTATTGGTGTTTTTAACAGAATTAAGTTTTTCTTTCCTTTTTTCTTTAAGGCAATAATTGGGGGGTGTGTTCGAATTAGGTTTTCAATTTGCAATGGTTTTTAATGTGAAAGCGCATAAGCGCGCGGTGTTTTAAATCTGAAGTTGGTGCAGGGCGCCGACGAAAAGCAGAATTGCTGTGCTTAATAAAGATTGCAGTTTTATCGTTCATTGGCGTCTTGCCTTTTCATCCTTTGGGAGTTCTTCGACCTGCCTCAGCGAGTTACACTATCTGGCTGTGTCTATCTTTTGCGAGTTTTACTATTTGGCTGTGACTGTTTGAGGTGTTCGGCTTCTCTGTTTTGTAGGAGAGAGCCAGGCTAGCCCGGTAGCAGCACTGAGAATTTTGTCAGGGTGCTTGGGGATAGGCTCCACCGTGTTCTGTTCCTTCCATGCCCTGGATGAAATTAAGTTCACAAGAGGATCCGCGGGAGGAGACACCCAGAAGGTAGAGGGTCCTGTGCAAAACGCCTCCAGGAACATGGACTTATCTGGGTTGGGTTTTTGGGTAGTCCACCCCCCATGCTGCCGGAAGATTTCCATGAAGTCTCAAGGAGACATCTGGAGGTGACCGGGGGGAACTCACCCCTTCCTCCAAGTTTGTCACTTCTGTGAGGGATTCCAGTGAGGAGTCCAAGTGCCCCCTTTTGCATGTATGTTTCTGAGGGAGCTCCTCTGGGGGGGGGGGGGTGTTCTCTAGGAAGGACTCAGAAACCTCAGGAAGCTCCCAGTGAGGGAGGGCCCTCTGGGGAGGAGTGATGACAGGCTGTCCCTGAGGGGGCAGGATGGTGGATTGCAGGCCAGAAAGAAAAGGAACCAGGATGGACTCCAAGGAAGGCAGCATCAAGGGTCTCAACGGAGCCGACAGAACCCTCTCCACTACATCAAAAGCAGAGGGCGACCAAATCCCAGAAACAGAGGAGAGTAGAACTGGATCTATTGCCTTCTGTGCCAAAGGGGGAGCCAGATCCCAGCCTCCAGGCACTGAGACGCTAAGTGGAAGGGCCGACTCCAAAAACCTTGAAGCCAACGCCATCCCCTTGGATCTGGTGCCGACACTATGGCTCCGAGAGTTGGACAGCTCTGAAAGGTCAGAGCCAAGCCACTCAGGGCAATGGTCAGTGTTGACCCCTTGATGCCCGGAAACCTCGGACCCGATGACTGTGAAGCCGGGTGTACCCGCAGAAGGAGCAATGGGAAGGAAAGTGGACTGCATGCTCCTAGCCCTGGAGGGAGAGGGAGCAGCCAAGACTCCCATCTGAATCTGGATCCGGATAAACTTCCTCATCATCCTGTCCACCTTGGCTTCAGAAAGACTACTGGTGGACAAGAAAGGAAGAAGCCACTGACCTGAGCCTGGAGTGATGCTGCGGGGAGGCAGAAAGGGGGGAACAGCCCTGGGAAACCTCCGGCTCCGGTGAAAAACACAGAGACTGGAGTCAAGGCAAGCCTTGGGTTGGATCTGGCAAAGACTTGGCTAGGGGTTCAACAGACACGTGGCCAGGGGACCGCTTCTTAGGCCTGTCTCTATCTTTGGAACGAGACTTCTCCCCATCCCTGGACTTCGTAGAAGGAGGTTGAGTCTCAGAAGCCGGGGTGGAGGAAGTAGGAGGAGTAGCTGCCTTCGGAGGAAGGAGGCCCTTGAGAATTAGCTTGTTCCTCCTGTCGATCAAAGCACGGGGGTTGAAACCCGCACAGATCAAACAGGAGGTATCTAGGTGCTCTTCACCTAAGCACACAACACACAGAGTGTGGCCATCAGAGGGGAGCAGCTTGTGACCACACTCAGCACTCTTCCTGAAGCCTAGCTTTGGGGGTTCTGCCATGGCTAAAAGAAAAACACAGACACACACAGATTGGGGGTTCTGCCATGGCTAAAGGAAAAACACACAGACAGACACACACACACACACACACACACACACACACACACACACACACACACACACACCATAAAGAGAGAACACAGGAAGAGAAGACAGAATTTTTTTTTTTTTTTGGGAACCGATGCATTAATGCACAGGGATAGGGTAAGATAGGTAAGAAAGGATAGGACAGAGAGTTATAAAAAGTAGAAAGACGGAAAATACTCACAATAAAGCACACTAACAATGAGGAAACTTGGAGCTGCAGTCTACGCTGCTGACTCTTATAAGCGGCAAATGAGATTTAAGGGGAGGAGGGAGACAGGGGTATTATGGGTAGGGGAGGAGCTTGGATCCAATACTGGAAAATATGGCCAATTCGGATACATTCCGCATCCGAAGTCTCACAGGTTGAAGAGCAAATGAAAACAACAACTTCAGATCTCTAAGCTATAAAAATATCTGCTCTCTTGCAACAAAGCAAGTAAGAGTTGAAACAAGTCAGTATCACTGGTGATTCGATGCAGAGAAGTTTGAGAAATACTGTGCCAAGAATAAACAGATGCAGCAACATTTCTATCTTTGAGGTGATTAAAGATGGTTGATACAAGAGATAGTATCACATATATATTTATTGATGGATTGAGGAATGATGTTATTATAGTAGTAAATGGAAACAATGATGTAGCTACCACAAATAAGGAGTCTTTTTAAATGACAGTGAGACATCTAATTGATTTAAGTAAAATCCTTGCTTTTGAGTTGGTCTTTGTTGATATTTTTTCCAGCGGCTTCTTTTCAAGGTGGTATAAGATTGCAGGCAAGGTTATTTACAAACATAAAGGGTGAATCTTTAATTCAGTAAAAGTATTTTTTTTGGGGAGGAGGGATATTTTTGACACTAAGTTTCTATTTTAAGCAAAGATAAATTGCATTTGAGTCACATTGGTAACAAGAGTGTTGAGACTTCATTTACCAAACTACTTAAATGTTCTTAGAACTAAATGTACAAGTCCCTTAAGCCAAAATAACATTAAACAAAAAATGCCTGTCAGCAAATGCTCACAGTATACATAATAAATTGGTGGCACTATTATAGAGAATGATTCAACTGATGTATTACTTACTACAGAAACATGGTTCAGGAATAACCACTCAACAAACCCATAAATTTTGTGCTCATCATATTTTCAGATCTGATCACAGAGGTGGAGGGGAATCGATTCATGTTTCTAAGAAATTTGACTCTGTATTAACATTTAGCGATGAAATTATTCAGTCATTAATAGTAAAAATTGTACATTGGGAAATTTTGCCGTAAGGTAGCTTTATTCTAGTGGCCACCAAATAAAGGTGAAAAATCTGACAACGGGCTGACGCAATTTATTAGTAAATGCTTTGTAGGCAAAGTTGTTTTTACTGGGGGCATAAATGTTTCTAATGATGACTGGACAGCTCCCATTGCAACAATTGAGATAATAAATTGACAATTGATAGTAAAACAAATTGCTACAAACAAAAGTGTTATCCATCAGAGGTAAAAATATGTTGGATGTTGTATGGACAAGTCAAAGACTGAAGTTAAATAGCTGTGATGTTGGTCCACAGTTAGGGAAATCACATCACCCGTGTAACCTTCGAGGTTACAGTCTTTAAACCCCCTTTAAACGTAAGAAATTAGTTATATTTTATCAAACTGATTTTGAATCTATTATTGATGATGTTCATTTATGGAACTGGAAAAAATGTCTTGAAAATAATAACAGAGGAGATAAGGGGGCTGTTTCCATACTTATATGAAATAAATGATTTAAGAGAGCATTTAGGGCTACAAGGGTTCAAACTCTAGGTATAGAGACTGCAGTCAACTATGATAGAACAAAACGTTACCTAAGTTGAGAAGATTTCTATTTTGAACTATTACAAAGATCACCCTACAGATAGTAATACAACTAAATATAATACACTTAGAAGGCTTTATTTAAAGGAAATAACAGAGAAAATGTTACAAATAAAAATCATGTTACAAATATGAAGAACAATAATGAAGGGTTATTTAACTATTTGAGAAGTTATGGACTTGAAGCTTCAGGAACTATGCTAAAAGAAGGATTACTGAACATAATTAGCTGGTACACCTATTTGCAGAAATTTTAATTGAGAATATACTATAAGTAACTTGCACAATTTGTTTCCATTGTCAGTGAGAATTGCTCACAACTGCAGGATTACACATGTCAAGCTTTATAAAGTACACAGTCTAATTATGCTGCATGAGCAAATGGTCTAAATGGCTTCTCAATGAAAGGGATGGCTAAGACATTGTTACCTTGTTCGGTATATTTCACAGGACTTAGTGAGGCATGTGTGCCAGATTTCTGGAAAGAGGCAACTGTGTTTCCTATTCAAAAAAAGTAAATCAGGTTATACAGTTGACAATTACAGACATTTAGCCTCATATGTATATTGGGAAAGTGCTTTGAAAGGGTAATATATTTACAATTTAGACAAACATTACATTTTAGGTTGGATACATACCAACATGATTTTCTTTCAGGAAGATAGAGTATAACAAACTTGACAAGTTTTTTTTTTTTTTTTTTATGAAAATGGTATTTGTTCCTTGGACGAAGGTCTTGAAGTGGATGCTAGCAGATTACCCAAATGTAATGACTGCAACAGTGAAACACGAAGAACATGTGGATGCTTTCTATCTGGATTTTGTTAAAGCACTTGAGACTGTTCCCCATGCTGTGGTTATTGAGACTCTCAGGCAAGTTAATGTTAAAGCATATATAGTTTGATGAATTTTATAGTGGCTATCTAACAGAAGATATAGAATGAGGATTAAAAACTTACTCACACAAGTATCAGTATTGAGACTATTGTTAGTTGGACTGATAATGTCATCTTGTTCTACTTCAGAAAAAGTTTGACTAAATTTGCAGACAATAAAACTGGAAGTACAGTTACTGATGTAAATGAGTATTTTCAGTTACATAATTACTTGGGCAAACTATATGAGTGGGTATTATTAAAAGGTATGAGTTTTAACATTTAAAAAAAGTAAGGTTCTGGATTTTCGGTCTAGTAATAATGTTTATTCTTATTTTTATTATTTATGTTTGTACAACTGACCTATGTGACAAAAGATCTAGGTATAATGGAGGATATTTAACATTTGATGTAAATGTTACAAACCTAATTAGAAAATGTTAAGGACTTGTTAAGAATGTTCTTCATTTGTTTTCAAGCAGAGACAAGTATTACTTTAAAAAACACACACACACACACACACATATATATATATATATATATATATATATATATATATATATATATAGTGCACCCTATTATTGAATATGGAGAATCTTTGTGTGCATTAAATATTGCACAGCAAGAATATATATATATATATATATATATATATATATATATATATATATATATATATATATAGTGCACCCTATTATTGAATATGGAAAATCTTTGTGTGCATTAAATATTGCACAGCAAGAATGTACACAGAAAACAATCACTAACCGAATAAATGGTTGTAAATATTTACCATATACAGAGAGACTAACATCTGTCTTTATATTCGGATGCATATAGGTTTTTGAGGGATGATTTGAGAATGATCTAAAATGTTTAAAAAATTCTACTATAGTCGCCATGTTAGCTACAGACTTTGTTGATCATATTACTGATACCAAAAACAACTTGCAGGTTAGATTACCTTCAGCACCACAAAGTTAAAAGGTTCATTCTTTCACTCAAAGGCTAGTCGAGTTTGGAATTCATGACTAAAGTCAATCAGAATGGTTGAAGATCTTACATCTTTTAAGATACCACTAGATAAATGGTTCACAAAAATTATTTTTGCATTAGGGACACTAATAAGGCAAACTCTAAAATGGCCTATGTAGAGCCAAAGTTTAGAAATTAAATCAATGGATCAGTGTAGGCTATGCTGAAAAAAAAGTTGTTATGCACTCACCATAAAGTACAGTTGTGTACACTTACCATAAATGTAGATGTTCGAGTGTATTCACTGTTGCAGTAATCACATTTGGGTTATCCTACCAGAGGTGGCTTTGTGCTGTAATGAGCAGAGATGGCAGAGGCATGAATTTTAATAGAAGAGAAGGACAATTCCCTGTGTAGTAGGTCTGCTAGCTAATCCAGATGAGAGGTAGGGAGGGCTGTGCTGTTTTGGCTCCCTTAGCCTGGATCCAGGTGCAAAACCTTTTCCACGTGTCAGCATAGGAGTTTCTAGTGCCGGGGTGTCTGGCCTCATGTACAACATCTAGGACTTGTTTGCTTAGGCTGGCAGCTTGAGGAGACGTCAGGGAATAGGCCAGGCTGCCAGGTTGAGGGTCTGCAAATGGGAATGCATGAATTCTCTATTCTTGTGGGTCAGGAGTGTTGGAATCTGAGGTAGGTGCCATGGTGGCAGGGGTGACAGGCTGTACAGCATTGGGTACCAGTGCTGGCATTGCCAGTCTGGAGAAATCAGGACTGCCCTTTTTTCTCCCTTATTTTGAGAAGTACCTTTGAAATGAGCGGTAGAGGGGCAAATTCATAGACCGAGAGGTTTACCCACTGGAAGGATAGAGCATCAACTTTCCAGGCCTTGCTGTGAGGCTCCCTGGTGCAGAATTTTCTGAGCTAATGATTGGAGTGGGAGGCAAACAGGTTCACCTTTGGTGTGCCCCATTTCTGGGTTACAAGGGTGAAAGTTCTGTGGTCTTTCTGCCACTCATGTAGGTCTACAGGTTTCTGCTTAAGTTGTCTACCAAAGAGTTTAGGGAGCCTGGCAGGAATTGTGCTAGTAGGTGCAGTTGCATGGCTGAGGCTGTGTGCCAAAGGGTCATGACGAGCGTGCAGAGAGGATGAGAGAGTCTCTACCTGCTTGTTGATATACCACATCACTGTGGTGTTGTCTGTTTTGATCAGTGAAGGCCCTTGGGAGAGTAGGGGTCTGAAAGCTGTCAGGGTGTGTTCAATAGCTAGCATCTCTTTTTGGTTGATGTGCAAGTGTATTTGATTTGGGCTCCAATGGCCGTGAATGCACCTCACATCCAGGTGTGCACCCCAGGCATAGTCTGATGTGTCTGTGGTGAGGGTCTGGGTGGCGTGGGATTGTGAGAAGGGAAGTCCCTTGTTGTGGTTGCATGCTGCTGCCCACCAAATAAATTCTTTCCTTATGTCATCATTGGTATGATAGTCTCCAGGTCTTGACAGTGTTGACACCAAAGGCTTTTTAGGTACCATTGTAGTTTCCTCATATGCAGTCTGGCATACGGAATGAGTAGAATGCAGGAGTCCATGAACCCTAGAGCTTGCAGGAGTTTCCTTGCGGGTTAACTGGGTTCTGGTGGCTAGTTGAGAGAAGTAGCCTGTCAGGTAGGCTTGTTTATCTGGAGTACGGAATGCCATCTGGGATGCTGTGTCCAGGCTTGCTCCCAGAAATACAATTTTTTTGCGTGTGGACTTGTTTTGATTTTGTTTCGTTGATAGTATACCCCAGGGAGGTCAGTAGGTCCTTTACAAAGGTCAGGTGCTGTAACAGCTTTACCTGTCTGCCTGAATCAGGCAATCATCTAAGTAGGGGTACATTTGAATATTTCTTTGTCTGCAAAAAGCAATGGCTGAAGCCAGGCATTTTGTGAAAACTATGGGAGCAGTAGATAAGCCAAAGGGAAGAGCAGAGAACTGAAAGTGCATAGATCCTTTCCTGAAATATAGATATTTCCTGCAAGACTCCCTGATTGGGATGTGTAGGTAGGCCTTTTTTACGTATAGGGTGGCTAACCAAGCATCCTTGGAAAGCATAGGAAGAAGCTGCTGGAAGGTGAGCATTTTGAATTTTGGTATCACCAAAAAGGTGTTTAGAATGGACAGATCGAAGACTGGGCACCAGGTGCCCTCTTTTCTGGGTACCAGGAAGAGTCTGGAATAGAAACATTGGCCTATCTGGTCTGCAGGAACATGCTGTACTGCCCTCATGGAGAGCAGGAAAAGGACTTGCTTTTTGGCCTCTGCTCACTGGTTGGCGGAAGACCTGGGAACCTTTTTCGTGGTTGGCAGTCTGTGGAAATAAAATCTGCATCCCTGGGACACTATATTGAGGACCCATCAGTCGTTGGTAATAGAGGCCCAGTTGTTTGCATGGAAGGACAGTTTTCCTCCTAGGAGACAAGCAGGTGGACAGAGGTAAGGGCTGGAGGTGTGAAGTCATTGTGAGTTCTTACCATAAGGGGGTGGCTTGGCACTCCATGTTTCTGAAGAGGAGGAACTCCCTTCTTAGATCTCTGCATTTCCTGGGGCTGCTGTCTGGGGTGCGGGTCTGCTTGCCCTGGGACTGGGCTGAGTTGGCCTGGAGGGGTCAGGAAAGGATCAGTGCTTGGAGGGGCAATGCCTACTGAACCTCGGAGGCTGGACCTGTAAAAAGTCTTTACCTGTCTGCATAGGTTTAGCTTTTTCTTCCAACTTTTTTAAGACGACTTCTGCCTTGGTGCCAAACAAATTGCCTTTGTTCAATGGTGCGTCCAATAATTCTGATTTGACATGGTCTGGCAAGGTCTGTTCCTTAAGCCAAGCACACCTTCTAAGGACAGAACCAGTGACTGCTGCCCTACAAGATGCTTCTAGGGCATCAAAGCCACATTGCAAGGTGTGCTTAGTAACTTGGCTTGCAGAATGCATAAGCTCTTGTAATTCTTTATTTTCTGCACTAGCAGGAAAGGAAGATATTTTTTATTTGAGGAGTTCCATGGTATGCTGCTGATATTTCAGCAGGTGGAAATGACAGTTTAGTGCTCTAATAGCAAGAGTAGCAGAGGTGTATACTTTTTTACCCCATCTGTCTAAAGCTCAGGAATGCCTATCTGAGGGGGTGGGGATTCTTCACTGAGGTTACTTTAATTCCTTTAGGTCCTTGAGAGATTTTTGAAAATGAATTTGAGAGAGTAAGGGACTCTGTAGTACCTGTCAGGTTTCCTGGGAGCAAGAGAAAGGGTGTCAGGAGTCTAACTGGATTCCATATAAACATCATCCACAACATCCATGACAGGAGAAATGGCCAAAGGTCTGTGCTGAGGTAAATCTAAGAATTCCCTGAGTCTCTTTTTTGACTGAGGACAGTCCTGACATTCCCATTGGAAATGCTCCCTTAAAGTATGAAGGGTTTCACCAAATGAAAAATCCTCGGGTGGAGAGGCAGAAGGAATGGATTCTCTGCATCAGAATCCTCATAAGCAGAGAGGGGGGTTGTATGTCTTCATATTCAAAAGCATCACAGTCATCGGACTTCTGTTCAGATAAACTACTGGGGGCAAGTCTCTTTCTTTTAGAAGGGTTAGCCCGGCTTCCCCTAATAAACATAATAAGGTCTTCCACCATTTTAAGCATTTGAAATTGAGGCAAGGAAGCAGGTGCTTGAGCTTGGGTCGTCTGTTTTTTGGGCGTAGTTTGTACCCTGGGCCTTAGAAACTCAGTAGTTTTGGAAAGAACTGAAAGACGCGAAAGTCGTCGTTGGTCTGTGTAGAGTATCGGTAGTGCAAAGTACTTCCTCGGAAGCCGGTGCCTGCTCAGCGGCTCTGGACCCATCCAAGGGAGAGACATCCGCAGGATCTTTAGTCGAAGAAGAGTCTTGCGGCATACAGGACTACGAATGGGTCTCGGTAGCAGTCTGCAAATCCACAGAAGCAGGCATCCAGGGCTGCGAAAGTGCCGCACTGAGGACTGGAGAACTGACGACTAGCTTAACAGAAGCTTCATCGGCAGTTTTGGACCTGTGCGGTCTGTCTCTGTTTTTATCCTTACGTTTTTTGGAAGATCAATAGTTGGATGACTTACTGAAGCCATATCGCAAATCGAGGACTGACAGCGAAAATATCTAGCTACAATAAGGGCCTGACGACATATAGTTCTGGCATTGAACAAAGCACAAAAGCAACAGCGGGGGACATCATGGTCTGGGCGTAAACAGGTGACGCAGCAAGAATGGAAGTCTTGGTGTGGTATTTGCTTTCCACAGGCGAGACAACTGTTAACTTTTTCTGACATCGGTTAGAGCAAGAAAAAAGGATCCCCAATGGGGTTACTTAGCTTTAGAAGACTTCAACTTCAATTCGGAAATGAAAACTTGGGTAGCGGCCGACTGGCACTCATGTGAACTGCTTCTGCTTCAGCCTCCTTGGCAAGAAAGACTGATGTAATGGCATCGGCTACCTGATTTTATATCACTGATGACCTGACGTCAGTCCTGGAGTGACAGCAACCGACGCAGAAATAATAAGCCTCTGGTAGTCCGGCCGACTGAAGGCTAACCCTGGCAGGATAACCCAAATGTGAAGACTGCAACAGTGAAACATGAAGAACATTGTTCCATCTGTGTTGTCTACCTTCAATTATCCTTGAAAAATGAGTTTGGCTCGATATCGGAACCAACTCAGCTGTTATTACAGCTTGCACCAGCCAAAAACTCTTGAGCTTCACCTCTACCCAGAACCCCTCTCTCAATTACCTCAGATCGAGTTTGCAGAAAATATGTAAACATAAGAAACACACAAACACACAGATATATATACATATATATATATATATATATATATATATATATATATATATATATATATAGATAGATAGATATAGATACACACACACACACACACACACACACACACACACACACACAGGAAGTAAGCCAGATGGAAGCTTCATCTACTGTGCTTCAATAATCGTAATTCAAGGATATACAATCCGCTCCACCAAAAAAAATCTTAAATGTGGGGGGGGGGGGGGGGTCAAGGACAAATGATGATAGACAAAGATGGAATGTTATGGTGTGTACATAACTTCTTTATCTGATGTTGTCAATCTTCATTTTATCCTTGAGAGTCCCCAGCTACCTACAATCTTGGGCAAACACATGGAAGAATACTCCCGAGCACCACCGAGCCAAAGGACAATCTTGCCCTAGAGATCAAGTCCAGTTTGTAATGAGCAAAAAAGGCATGGGGAGAAGCCCAAGTAGCTGCTGCACATATATGATCCACTGAAGCTCTAGATTGGAAGACTGCTGAAGTGGCTACAGACCTTTGTAGAATGTGCTGATGGGCTTAGACACAGTTAATTTATTCTTATCATAGATGAATGAAATGCAATCTTTTAACCACTTGGAGAGAGTTGTGTTGCAGTTTCTTTTTCCAGTACCAAGTTGGGCAAAAGCAAACACTTGTCTTGATTGTCTAATGTCTTTTGTTCCGTGAAGTTAGAAACATAACAGTCTATGGACACCTAATAAATGCAAGGCATATTCCCCTTTGTTGGAATGACTTGCAAAGAAAACCAGCAAATTTATCATCTGATTAATGTTAGTCTCTGATACTACTTTGGGTATAAAGGAGGGATTTTGTTCGCAAAGAGACCCTATCCTGATGGAAAATTAGATAAGAAGGTTCTGACAAGGCCTGGACCTGTAAAATCCTCCTGGTAGATGTTAATGGCTATCAAAAACAGTGTCTTCCAAGATAAAAACTTTAGATCACATTCCATAGAAGGCTCAAAGGGAGAATGTATTACGGGCTTGTAGTACTAAGTTCAGGTCCCAAGGAGGAGTGAGATCTTTGAACGAGGATTTTAATAAAAGCGTGCCTCTTAGAAATTATAAAGCTTGTGAGAGGCTTCTAAAACACTGTGAGAATTAGAAACTGCAGCCACTTGTAGTCTGACGGTGGAAGGAGAAGCTATAGCATTGAACAGAGAGGCTAAGAAATCTAAAACCTGCTCTACTGAATCAGAAAAAGGATCAATTTACTTTTCATGGGCCCAAATTGTAAATCTCTTCGACTTACTTAAATATAGTTTTCTAGTGGAAGGTTTATAAGTTGACAAAAGGATGTGCTGTACTGGAGAGGAAATATTAGGACACCTGGCAACTAGTGGAATTGGAGGAACATGCAATTATCTTGAGGTTCAAAATGTCTGGGTGAACAAGACAGTCCAGATGGGACAGAAGATCTGGTACTGAGGTCCACAATCCAAGGCTGTTGAATAAAGTAAGGCCAAAGAAAGGGGAACCAAATTTGTTGACACCAAAAGGGAGCAATGAGGATTACTGTGCTTTTCAACATGAGTGATTTCTGTAAAAAATTTGGAATTAGAGGTATCAGGGGAAAGGCATACATGAGACCAGGAGGTCAACTGTGGAGAACAGCATCTCTGGGCGACTACCCGGATGGGGACTGAGGGTGAAGTAATTGCTGCATTTGTTGTTCAGGGGGAGGAAAACAGATTGCAGCAAGGTTGACTCCAATGATGGAATATCAACTTCTCCACTTCTAGACTGACAAACCACTCGTGAGGCTAAAGGATGCATCTGCTCAGCTTGCCTGCAATCACACTGGAAATCCCTGGAATGTGCATTGCTATTAGGAAGTAGTTGGAAGAGACTGCCCATTGCCACATTCTGAGGGCTTCTCGACAAAGGAGGTAAACTTGGTTCCTCCCAGCCTGTTGATGTACCAAACCACTGACATACTGTTTGAAATGCAATAGTCCCCTGAGGGAGAGCTGTCTAAAAGGCCTGCAATGCTAGAAGCAATGTTCTTACTTCCAGGACACTGATGTGCAAATTGGTCTCTAATGGGGACCAAGTGCCTTGGACTGTCTTGCCCAGATAATACCCCCCACCTCATCTGGGAGAGGCCACTGTGGCTGTGAGCTCTGGAAGAACAATGGGTCGATTGTGAAGAATTTGTTTAGAATGTATCCACCAGAGAAGATCCGTTTTGCAGAGACTGGTGATCAGGACTCGATCTGACAGCAGTTGGTGAATGATACACTACTGGGAAGCTAGCAGCCACTGCAGAATCCTCATATGTAACCTGGTTAATGGTACCAGAGTTATAGAAGCTGCCATCAACCCTAGAGCTTGCAGGACTAGTTGGGCTGGAACCATCTTTCTGTGGATTATCTTTTGAACCTGTACCACTATTCTCTGATGTCTTTCTGGAGGAAGTGATGCTACTGTTGTTTGAGTACTCAGAACCGCCCCCGTAAATTCTAAATTTTGTGTAGGGATTAAATGAGACTGTCTTCGACTTACTGTAATTCCGAAGTGGGCACAGATGCCGAGGGTGTAATCTCTGGCTACCATTAACTGATGCTTGGTCTAAGCGGTTATGAGACAGTCATCCAAATATGGAAACACCTGGAACCCTTGCTGTCTCATGTGAGCTGTTACTACTGCCATGCACTTGTTGAACACTCTAGTGGTCGTAGAGAGACCAAAGGGCAGTACTCTGAATTAGTAACTATTGGCTCCCAGCCGAAGTGGAGGAACATTCTGGAGTGAAATATGCATCCTGAAGGTCTATTGAGTACATCTAGTCATCTTTCTTCAGAAAGGCGAGAGTAGACTGTACCATGTACCATGACCATCCAGAACTTTGTTTGCCGGATAGATTTCTTCAACACACCTTGATTCAAAATCGGTCTCTAGTCCCCCGTTTTCTTTGGCGCTAAAAAGAACCTTGAGTAGGTTCCGGATCCTTTCTGGTCTGGTGGAACTTCTTGGATGACTTTTGTCCAGTAGTTTTTTTAACTTCTTCCACTGCCGAATCTCTCTGATTGGGTGGAACATCGGGGATTTTCCAGAGTACAGGGGGAGGGTGAGAAAAGGGAATGATACAGCCTCTGAATACAATCCATTGCACCCAGGAATCTGTAGTTATGTTTAGTCAGGCATTTAGGTGCAAGGACAGGCAGCCCCCAACTACCTCCAGAGGAAGACAATCAGGTCACCCTTCAGAAATGCTGAAAGAGCTTCCCTAGAAAGGAATCGCTGAAGCCCTGGTTTTGCAGACAAGCTCTGCCATGAGGGTGGAGTCTTCTGTTTTGGTTCCCCCCTCTGCCCCTTGCAGAACTCCCTCCACATGCGTTTTGGAAAGGCCCTTGGGATTTTTTGAACCACATTTTTTCACTGCTGCTCTGGTTCCTAGAGAAGGAAATTTGGGTGGGGTGGGGTGGTGAAACAGTATGCCCATAGCAGAAAGGGTCTTACCATCCTTCTCACATTTGGATAAAGTCTCTTTTACTTTAGGGCCAAACAAGGATGTTTCGTCAAATGGAGCATTGCTGAAAGAAGACCTGAATGGTTCTGCAAAGTCACACAGGCACATCCAGGCATGTCTCCTTAGGGCTATGCCTGTACCCACTGCTCTAGATGTTCCTTTGGCTGTATGAACAATCAGACTAATGGACGAACTGGACACAGACTCCAGGTGGCTAAATGGGAAGCCACTTTCTCTTGGACTCCCTCAAATACAGCTCCTGTCAGGGTGTCTAACAACTCTTTAATCAGATCCCATTGGTGTCTGGTAAAATCTGCCAAACAATTCAAGGACCTTATGGTGATGAAGCGTAAACCCAATTCCCAAATCTGTTCATAACCCAAGACTCCTCTGATGGACAGAGGAACTCTCCTCAGCAAGCTCCATTTTAGTGGCGGATGCTACAACCACAGCATCTACATCCAGTCCCTTAGGTCAAAACTATTTATCTTTGGGAGCATAAAGTATCTTTATCAGGTCTTTTGGGGATGGGCTAAATGGTGTTTGGAGCCTTCCACGCCTGCTGTGAAATCAACTGAATGAGTTAAATCAGACGGTGGTTTCACCCAAGAGGTATACGAGCGTGTGCAGAAAGCTTGCAAGTAAACCAATTCCTCAGAAGGGTTTTTGGGACTTCAAGCCACCCCAATTAAATTGTCCAGGATGTCTCCAAATGAGACATCTTCAGGAGGTGACCATGGGGACCCTTCCCCCTCATCAAAATCAGTGTCCTTGGTGACTAATTCCTGGGGGGAATGCAAGTGCTTTTTCTTGTACTTCTTTTTCTGAGGGACCTCCTCAGGGGGATAATCTGGGAAGGTATCAGAAGAGGACAGTACCAGAGCCTGTGACACCTCAGGTTTCAGCACCTGCTGTCCCAATGGAGAAGCAGGAGGAATAACTGAACTAGAGGGAGGTACCTGTTCCAAGGCTGAGTCTCTGCAAGAAGAAGGGCTCTGGGCAAAGCCTCGACGACCACCTGCCTAGAAGAGGGAAGGGGGCCTGGAAATGAGAAAGAATGCCTTGGAACTGGGGTCACTCCTCGCTCTGAAGAACCGACCCTCGAGACCAAAGTTAGAGCCAGACTAACTTGAGACGAAGCTCAGAGGAGAAGGAATGGCTCCACAAAACCTGAAGTCGAGACCTGCCCCCAGAACCAACAGGATAGCTATGGCTCCAGGAGTTCTCAAGTTCAGAAATAACTGAAGAGCTCAGGGTAACTACTGGCTCTGAAAAAACGAACTCCAGGGCTGGTACAGTTGGTGCCGGGAAATCTGGAACAGAGGATTCTAAGAACTCTGAGAAGGTTAGATGAGTAGCTGTTAGTGGTGTGAAGGAAGTTTTGGTGCCAAGACCCGAAGGGGGGCCTGAAATCCCTCTAGACCATAAAATTTTACTCACTAACCTCTCATCTAGTTCAGAAAAACTTTTGGTGGAGCAGACTGATTATGTAGAAGAGGCCTATACAAAAACACTTCAGGGAACTCCCCAACGAAATGATCAATTGAAGGTGAGTATGTATTTCTAGGCAATGTAGTCTTAGTAGGTAAGACAGCAGTAATTTCTTGTATTGAGGCCTTCAACGTTGAGAGGCTTGAAATGGGAATCGATGCCGGAATGTCTGTCGGTACCAGACTGCCCACAACAGAGGCCTGCGGTTCTGTGAAAACTTTACGAACAGAGGTCTTCATTTTTAAATGGACAAGGAGGTCGGAACCGAGAGACTCCATTTCTTACTTTTCCCAGGGAAGAGGAGGATGAAAAAGATGAGACATCTGTCTTTGCTTTATCTGCAGAAGATGAGACTTTGCCAAAGGCTGAAGGAAGTAATCCTTTTAATACAAGTTTATCACACCTTTCCACCAGAGCTCGGTGGCTAAAGGTGTGACAAATGCTGCAGTCTTCCTGTAAATGGAGTGGACCAAGACAATAAACAGAGTGAAAATCTGACGAGGGAATTTTACGGCCACACTTTTGGCATTTTTTGAAACTAAAGGGGGCCTTTCCTTTCTCAGCCATGTCAAAACAAGTAAAACAGGCTAGAGAAAAATAGCTACTGAAAAATATCACAGTACTAAGAAAAAGACTTTTTTTTAAATATATTTTTAAATGTATCTTTATATATTTAAAGGAAAGAAAAGGGGGAAGGGACTATCAGCAATGACAGTCGCAGAAATAAACAAGCGTGCACAGTGACGGGGAAAAACTACTAAAGAGATGGGGGAACTATCAACAATGACAGTGGGAAATGCATCAAAGGTGTAAAAGGAAAATGCATCAACAATGATACTTAAGGAATACACAAAGTTTAAAAGGAAAGATTAAAGGAAGCAGAAATTGTATGAATAGGACAAAAAAATTTATCTAAACCCACTGACACTCGAGAGCAGTAGCTAGATGCGACCGCTTCAGAAAGCGGCAAATGAGATCTGAGGTAACAGTGTACAGGTGAAACTCGATAATTTTTGGCTGGCACAAGCTGTAGTAATGGCCAAGTCGGTTCCAATATCGAAAATGAACCCATCTGTCACGGATAAAATGAAGGCCGACAACATCAGATGAAATGTTTTCTCCCAAAGAATCATTTTTTTTAATACAACTATAAAATGTTGTTATCTAGTCTCATATTTTTGAGCAGGTTCTCAGGTTACATCTCAAATTACTGACCAGCTTATTTACAGAAAAAGAAGTTATGTCTTACCATAACGTTACATCTGTATTGTTGATCCTCGTTCAGTCATTACGTATGAGTATCAGTTCCGACCTCGGAACCGAGCAGGCCATTTTCCAAGCTCCCGTCAGCTTCCAACCCTCGAGCTAAACTCTAACCCAGAATCCCCCTCTCTCTGTTACCTCAGATTGAGTTTGCAAGTCAAAGACGGTAGAGGCTACCTCTGGTCAAATAACCTAAGAGAACCGAATGATGAGATCCACTAGAAACCACAGAAGGGGGAAGGAGGGAGGGTCGTAATGACTAAATGAGGATCAACAATACAGATGGAACGTTATGGTAAGGCATAACTACTTTATCTGATATTGTTAATCCTCGTTCATTCCTTACGTATGGGACACAGTCCCCAGCTACCTCTATTCCTGGGAGGCTCTCATGGAAGGACATTCCTAAGCACCATAGAACCGAAAGATGTTCTTCCCCTGGAGGACAAATCCAATTTGTAATGATTGATGAAAGTATGAGGCGTAGCCCAAGTTGCAGATGCACACGTCATGTAACGAAGCTCTGGCATGGAAGGCAGCAGAAGTTGCCACCGACCTTGTTGAATGAGCTTTCATGGTAGTAGGCAACAAGATATTACGTTGTGTATAAATGAAGGTCACACAGTCCTTCAACCATCTAGCTATGTGACCTTAGCAACAGCAGATCCTACTCTAAGTCCAGAAAAGGCCAAAAATAACTGGTCAGATTTACGAAAGGACCAAGTCCTGTTTAAGTAAAATTGGATTTGCTTGTGGATATCTAGGGTATGTAGGCAATACTCTCCTCTGTTTGAATGATTGGGAAAGAAAACTGGCAATTCAATGGCTTGATTAATGGACATTTCAGAGATCACTTTAGGCAGAAATGGTGGATTAGTTCTCAGACGCACTCTCTCTATGAAAAATCAAGTATGGACTCAATACATAAAGCTTGAAGCTCAGAAATACATATTGCAGAAGTAATGGCGACCAAAAACAAGGTTTTCCATGACAAATACTTGAGGTCGCAAGAAGAGGCCGGTTCGAAAGGTGCCATTGTCAGAGCTTGTAGAACTAATGATAAATCCCATGGTTGAATAGGCTCTCTAAAAGGTGGCTTCAGATGATTCACACCTTTTATGAAGGTCTTGCACAATTTGTGGGACATAAGACAGGAATCTTGGACATCTTCATGAAAATTAGAAATTGCAGCCAAATGAACTCTAATGGTAGAGGCCGATAGACCCAATTGAAACAGGTTGGCCAGATAGTCTAGTATTATCGACACTGGTGCTGAAAAGGGGTCTAACTTGTTTATCTTTCAGCCAACAGGTAAATCTTTTCCACTTGCTCAGATAAGTAATTCTAGTGGAACACTTCTGAGATGCAATGAGAATATCATATACTGGTAAAGATCATTCTGCCTGGCAATCAAGGGAATTGGAGTAGCCAAGCAGTGAGCTTCAGGCTGTTCAAGTTGGGATGAATCAGGTTCTGTGGATGTGAGATCAACTCCAGGGTTGGATGGAGAATCCATGGTCAATCTAGTAGGTGAGGCCAAAGGAAGGGGAACAAAATCTGTCAAGGCCAATATGGTGCTATGAGGATCACCTTGCTCTTCAACCGAATGAGGGGAAAGGGTGGAAATGCATAAAGACCACCCGAGGGCCAAATGTGGACTAGAGCGTCCCTGGGTGACTGTCCCGGTGGGGGAATCAGGGCGAAGTAGTTGCTGCATTTGTAGTTGGTCGGGGATGCAACGAGGTCGCAGCAGTGGAAGATCTCTGCTGCTATCAAGGGATTCAGGGACCACTTGTGACGTTGAAGAATGCACCTGCAGAGTCTGTCTGCTATGACGTTGGAACTCCCGGGAATGTGCGTTGCTAGAAGAAAATGGTTGATAGCCATCACCCATTGCCATAACCTCATGGCCTCTCGACAAAGGGGGTAAGATTTGGTTCCACCTTGCTTGTTAATGTACCAGACCACCGCCATGTTGTCTGACTGAATCGCAACTGTCCCAGACGGCAGCAGGGGATGGAATGCTTGCAACGCCAGAGGCACCGCCCTCAGCTCTAGAACATTTATATGCAGATGGGCCTCCAGTTCGGACCAAGTGCCTTGGACTGTCTGTCCCTGACATAGCCCCTCCCCACCCCATGGGGGATTGTGGGTAAGAGTTTAGCTGGAGAGTTTGAAGCTGACGCGAGCTTGGAAAATGGCCGGCTCAGTTCCAAGGTCGGAACGATACCCATACGTACGGAATGAACGAGGATTAACAATATCAGATTATCTCCTTTTTATGCTAGTATTTTACGTTTCAAGATTTGATATAAGAATTTCTTTTGTAAGTGTCTTATTACGCTCTAAAACTTAACAGCTTTTCTGTCATACATACACAAGACCAGACTTTTTTTCTCCCTAACAAAATTCATTATGTATTAAGACCCAACTTAAGTAGTGAATGAAAAAAGAAATATTGTAATCTATAAAAAGTGTCATACATACATCCAGGGTGAGCCCGAAAATGGCTATAACCCAGGCAAAGAATAAATAAAAATTAAATTAAAAATAGAAGTGCGGTTAGAATGACTATTCATTTTGAGCCTAAATAAGGTCCACTCGAATTGATGCCCTAACACTGTCAACAAAGAATAACCAGAAAAAAATAAAAATGCGGTTGGACTGGCAATTAATAAAATATTTGACAAAAATGTATTAATGATACGGTATTAGTCACTAGCACCAGTAATAAATCAAAATACTTCCAAATAGCAGCAGTTTCAATAGTTCAATAGGTAGTGCACTCTGCTTTGGTCCTGCAAGATCAGAAGGCTGTAAGTTCTATTCTCAAACTAGGTAATTGGATTAATGCTCCAGTACTGTCACTGCAGTGCAGCATAAGGTGGGTGCTGCATTTCTCAGTTTGCCACCCTTCGGATGGACATTAAACCAAAGCTTCATATGCTTGAATTGGTTATAGCCAGCTGGATATAAAAGATCTTACGGCACTTAAGAGTAGTGGATGCCTCCTTATGCCCAGGCCAAATTTACCTTAGTTAAAACAAACACCAAACACCAACTTGGGTCTCCTCCTGAAAAGCAGTCACTGGCCTAGTGGGACTAACCTGGTCAACAAAGTGTAACTCAGTCAATCTAGCTAGCCTTTGCATTAGCAAAGATTAAAGCCCTATTCCCGCTGGCCTAAAACCATCAAAATTGGATTCTGATCTTTCAAAAATAAAGATCTTTCTACATTCTGATGGAGAGTCAAAATAATTCCATATCGTATTTGGAAGGTTAATTCCACAAAATATCTGAACAGTTTATGATATGAAGATACAGAACAGTTTGTCTAACATAATGGCCAAATTCTGAGGACCTACAGCTCCTAACAATTAACCTCTGATACTTAAATCTTGCTATAAATCAATACACGTGTATATACACACACAAAAACACTCACACACAGTACATAAATATTTACATATATTATACAGACAGAGAGAGAGAGAGAGTGCAGAAAAACTGTATAAGAGATGATTAAACTGATGACACTTGTTTAGCAACACTGGTTTGTGTATTAGGAAAAAATGGTCTAATAAAACCCTATAGGATTCATTTTTTGACTGCAGGATATCTGCTTGTGTGTGTGTGTACACACACACATACATATATATATATATATATATATATATATATATATAGATATAGATATTATACACACACAAAAAGACTTTTTCATTGATTAATTTTTTTATATAAAAGCTAATGCAGAAAGTGAGTCATTTGCCTAGACTATGACCACAGCCAAGTGTGTAGAAGGGCAATTCTGAAACACCAGGGTACATAGTATTTGCTGATGTGTTATACTACTACTACTGCCAAAATCATTTACGCTTGTATGCTACTTTGTTTCATTATGATGTTCTGTTACTTCTTACAATTTTCACTGCATTATTCTAATTAGCAAAATTTGTTTTTTTCCCTGTACTACCACTGTGATGAGGCCTTTTTTTTACCAGGTTCATTTAACCCATCTTGGTCACTAAGGGAAAATAAACGAATGAATGATTTGAAACTTTTCAGTGATAAAACCCAATACTTTCAGGTAACCAAGTTTTTGGTAATTTTCCATACATCACCACCAATTACTAATAATTAAGATCCTCAAATAAAAAAGAAGTTATGTACTCACCATGACATTCCATATTTGTTGTCCATCTCGCCATTCATTCTTACAATGATGGGTTCAGAGCAGAGACTCGGCCGAATACTTAGCTGAAAGTCTCAAACCTGGCTTGTGGCAAGAAGGTATCCCACAATGCAGTGCTGTAATTCCCCAGATCTTGTTTGCTGCTAATACTGAACAATATGTACACTATATACTTATCGACAAACATATACATATATATCAAAGTCCATACTAGTTGTACTGGAAGGAGAAACAAGCTGAGACAAAGCACTCCTAAAAGTAGTAAAAAGTCTACCAGGTCCACAAGGCGTCTTCGGCAGGGGGAAGGAGGGAGGGTTCGTAAGAATAAATGGCGAGATGGACAACAAACAAGGAACGTTATGGTGAGTGCATAACTTCTTTATGTTATGTTGTCCTATCTCGTCTTCATTCCTACAATGATGGGACAACGTCCTTAGCACCTTTTCCCTGGGTGGCTCACAGGAGTACACCTTTAAGCACCGTGGAACCAAAGGATGCCCTGTCCTTGGAAGCCAAATCCACTTTGTAATGAGTGATAAAAGTATGTGGAGCAGACCAAGCAGCTGCTGCACAAATATTATCTATGGGAATTCTGGCTTGAAAATCAGATGACGTAGCCATTGCTTTAGTGGAATAAGCCTTCACTTTGAAAGGTAAATCTTTGTGATTTGAGTTACAGATGAATGGAATACAATTTGAAAGCCAATTGGAAAGACTAGTTTTTGAGAATGATGATCCTGTTTTTGCATCAGAAAAGGATACAAATTAATTGGTCAGATTTTCTGAAGTCTTTGGTTCTATGCAAACAGAATCAAAGTTGTCTATGCACGTCCAGTTGATGTAATTTGTACTCTGCCTTGTTGCTATGATTAGGAAAGAACAATGGAAGTTCTACAGATTGGTTTATGTTGTTTGGAGAAGACACTTTAGGTAGAAAGGATGGGTTTGTATGTAAGGATACCCTATCCTTATGAAAAATCAAATATGGTGGTTTAATAGAAAGAGCTTGCAATTCTGACACCCTTCTAGCAGAAGTTACAGCCACTAGAAACAAGGTCTTCCAGGAAAGGAACTTGAGGTCTGAAGATTAAGAGGGCTCGAAGGGAGGTAACGTGGGTTGCGACAAAACAAAATTTAGACCCCAAGGAGAAAGGGGTTCCTTAAAGGAAGGTCTTAATAAGGAAGCACCTTTTAAGAAAGCTCTACACAACCTATGTGACATTAAGTTGGAAGTACAATCACCAATATGAAAATTTGAAATTGCAGTAAGTTGAACCTTGATGGTCGCTGCAGCTGAGCCTTGTTGAAACAGTTCCGCCAAAAATTCCAAAATAGAATGAACAGGTGCAGAGAAAGGATCAATGTTCCTATCTTGAGCCCAAAAGGAAAATCTCTTCCAACTAGAATACAGCTTTCTAGTGGAAAATATTTGTGCGAGGACATTAAGATATGTCTAACTGTAGGAGTGAAATGGTGAAGCCTGACTAAATTTGGAAGTGGAGAAGCCAAGCTGTCAGTTTTAGGGTGTGGAGAGAATGATGAAGATCCCCTGACATACGAGTCAGCAGATCTGGCACTGGGTCCAGTATCCAAGGCTTCTCCTGAAGATGAGGCCAAAGGAAGGGGAACCAAACCTGGCGAGGCCAGTAAGGAGCAATGAGAATTATCCTGCTTTCTGAATTACTCTGGGTATGACAGAAAACGGTGGAAAGGCATACAGAAGTCCCAAGGGTCAATTGTGAGCAAGAGTGTCTCTCGGTGTCTCCCCCGGAGGGGGGGGGGTTATGGTAAAGTAGTTGCTGCATTTGGCATTCATGAGAGTGGCAAAGAAATCGCAGCAAGGCTGTCCCCCATGTTTGGAAAATCATTTCCGCTACATTGTGACTGAGAGACCACTCCAGAAGTCTAAGACCCAACGCCAGAAGTCTAAACCTCAAGATGCATGCACTCGAAAATCTCCTTAGCATGGAGAACATCGATATCTGTGCAGTAATAGAAACCTGGTTCAAGGCTCCCGAGACCACCCTAGCACTACCAGGTTATACCTCATACCATGCTTTTTGGCCCCAAAACTTGGACCGAACCACAAAAGGAGGGGGAGTATCAATATTCATCAAAGATACCCACACCTCCAGGTTGGTGGCACAGCACGAACCATCAGAGACAATCCATGTACAACTAACAGTGGGTAAAACTGCCTTCCAGTTTATAGCCTGCTACAGACCACTCTCCCAAACCCAGGAACCCCACTCGACCTTCCTGAGAACACTGGAAAATATGAAGGTCTCTCCAAACACCATTATATTGGGCGACTTCAACTACCCAAACATAGACTGGGAGCATTACTCTAGCTCCAACACCCTAGCCCAAAGGTTCCTAGAATTTATAAACTCAAATGCTATGTAACAACTTGTTACCACTCCCACAAGAGGGGAAAACATACTGGACCTGATCATCACCAACATGGGGACTCTATGCTCCAGACCAGAAGTGTATCCCTCACTGGTAAGATCAGACCATAAACTAATCTCCCACATCCCGACCCCACCCCCTGCCCAGAAAACCACAGTGAAAAACTTCTCTAAAGCAAATTTCACACTCCTCAAAACCGAGGTGGAATCCTTCAAAGTCCCCGGGCCTGTGGAAAATACGGCCCAGACAGCAGAATCCTTTATAAACGCATTCTATGAATGCCTTCAGGAATGCATGGATCATGCAATCCCAAATAAAACCAAGACCCAATCCTCCAAAGGCAGACATCCTGTCTGGTGGACCCCAGCCATAAACAAACTATACAATAGAAGGAGGAAGCTACTACATGATAGAGCAAAATCCCAAAAAGGGAAGACATCTCTGATCAGTATTAGCAAAAATCTACGGGCACTCATAAAATCGTCTAAGGCCAGCTTCGAGAGAAAAACTGCACAGGACACTAAGGATAATCACAAGGCTTTCTTTAGTTATGTTAGGAACCTGGGTGGGAATTGCCAGATATGCTCAGAATTAGTCCAAAATGACAAAAAATACACAGAACCCACAGACATTGCCAACATCCTAGCTGACAGGTTCAGCGCAACCCCCCCCCCACACACACACACACCAAAAGGGCAAATATCCATCCCAGCAGAGTGCTGCCCCCCTGACATCTCAGATGCTCAGGTAAGAGCCGCCCTCTCCAAAGCAAAAAACACAGCATCAATGGGACCAGACGGTGTCCTGGGCTACATCCTACATGGACTCCAAGAAGAGCTAAACCCAAACATAAAACTACTGTTCAATCTCAGCCTTACTACAGGATATGTACCCAAAGAGTGGCGTACAGCAACAGTGGGCCCTCTCCACAAAGGTGGTGCCTCAACGGATCCTGGAAACTATCGCCCCATAAGCCTGACTAGCTTGGTCTGCAAAGCTATGGAAAGGATCATCATGGACCTCATAAAGAAAGATATTGGGGACCTACAGACACTGGATCCTACCCAGTTCAGCTTTGTTAAGGGCAGATCCTGCCTCTTAAACCAGGTCGATTTCTTTGAAACAGTCACCAAGGCCATTGACGAGGGGAAGGTGGTCCACACAGCCTACCTGGACCTCGCAAAAGCCTTCGATACAATACTCAACTCGGGCATTATAGATAAGCTCACCAGCTTAAATATAAACCCCTATGTCACTAGATGGGTTGAAAACTCGCTCAAGGACATGACCTACATGGTTAGAATTGCTGGAGCCATGTCAGACTCCAAACCAGTTACAAATGGCGTCCCACAAGGCTCAGTCCTGGGACCTCTCTTGTTCGGTATATATTTCTCGGAGGCACAGGCCAACATTGAACGACTGTGGCTGACCAAGTTCGCAGATGACTGCAAACTGGGCGCCATAATCGACTCTCCAGCCGACACAAGCATCCTCCCAAAAGGGCATCATAGAAACAGACAACTGGTGCCAGAGCCATGGCCTCAAGCTAAACACCAAAAAGTGTTATAGTCATCCCCTTTGGCAAAAACAAAGTGCCCACAAATTACTACATAGGTGGTAATCCATTAAGTACGGAAGAAGTAATTAGGGACCTGGGGACCCAAGTTGATAGCAATCTCTTATTTGACAACCACGTGGCCCAAGTGGTTAGAAAAACATTTTATATAGCCCACCTAATCATGAAGGGATTCACATCTAGATCAGGGGAGGTCATCGTGCCTCTTTACTCATCTCTCATCAGGTCCATAATTGAGTACAATGCCCCTTTTGGGATGTACCTTACCAGACACCTGCAGCAACTGGAAAAACCCCAAACGTACCTCACCAAGAGGATCAAAGGGCTCAAACAGATGCCATATGCTGCCCGGTTAAAGAAAAGTACAGTTTTGTACCTACCATAAATGTAGATGTCCGATAGATATGCAACTGCAGTCATAACATATGGGTTGTCCTGCCTCAGGCAGCCCTCGGTCGGCCGGATTCCAAAGTCTGGGTCCGACGTCGGCTGATGTCGCATTTCTCTCCGTCAGAGCGGCTGGAGTACATAAGCATCAGCCAACGCCATTTTCTTCAGTGTTTCTTGCCCCAGATGCCAGGTGCCCTCCAAGGAAGGCTGTAATCAAATTGGAAGACAAAAACAGGATTCCAGACAAATAAGTAAGCAATAAACAGATACACCATAACAGATATCCCAAGCTAAGAGAAACAGGGATAGGAGTGGACCCAAGGCATAGAGGGGTATGGAGGGAGGGAAAATCCGACTGCAGTTGCATATCTATCGGACATCTACATTTATAGTAGGTACAAAACTGTACTATGTCCTTCAAGAATGCAACTGCAGTCATAACATATGGGTTGAATACCATAGCTTAGCTGGGGGAGGAGGAATGCTCTAGGAAAGAGATGGTGTGGCAATCAAACCCTGCAGGACTGCCGAAGCAAAGCCTGCTCTGGATCTGGAGTATAAAGGGAGATTGTAGTGTTTGGAGAATGTATGCATGGAGCTCCATGTAGCAGCTTCTAGAATGTCTTTTGTAGGCACCCCTCTTAAGAATGCTGCAGAGGTGGCTGTAGCTCTGGTGGAGTGTGGTCTGACATTGGCTGGAACATTCTTCCCATGGAAGGAATAACAAAATCTGATGCAATGTCCAATCCATTTTGAAATTGTCTGTTTGGAAATTGCTTTTCCTTGTACTCCAGGGGCGTAAGCTACAAAAAGCTGATCAGACTTCCTACTGGTCTTGGTTCTGTCCAGGTAGTAGCGAAGTTGTCTGTGAATGTCCAAGGTATGCAACAGTCTTTCCCCTTTGCTCTCAGGATTGGGGAAGAAAGTAGGCAGGTGAATAGCTTGATTTAAAGAAACCCTAGATACCACCTTTGGCATAAAAGTAGGGTTGGTTCTTAAGGAGACCCTGTCTCTGTGAAAGATTATGAATGGTGGTATTGCCATTAGGGCCTGTAGTTCCGAAACCCTTCTTGCTGAGGTAATTGCCAACAGGAAAGCTGTCTTCCATGAGAGAAATTGTAAGTCCACTGAAGCTGCTGGCTCAAAGGGAGGTAGAGCCAGTTTTTCTAGGACAAAGTTGAGGTCCCAAGCTAGCACTGGAGCCTTTCTTGGTGGCTTAATGTTCTTGATTCCCCTGAGGAATTGCCTTAACAAAGGATGTGAAAACACAGGTGGATCAGTGTTATATCTAGCTGAAATAGCTGAAGCATGTATCTTTATGGAAGAATATGAGAGTCCATTCTGTAGCATATCTGCCAAATATTCCAGGATGAGTGGGATGTTCAATAATGATGCATCATGTCCCTTGCTGGTATTTCAAATGTTGCATCTCTTCCATTTTGCTAAGTAAACCTTTCTGGTGGATGGTCTTCGAGCTTCTGTTAATATCCGCTGAACTTCCTTGGAGAGCGATAGATTGAGGTTATTCATGGGATCTCCCAGGCTGTTAGCTGCAGCATCTGAAGGTTTGGATGCACTGTTTTGAAGTTGTGTTGGGTCAAAAGTAGGGGCCATTGGGGAAGGGCCCACTTTTTGTTGTGACATATGCTCCGTAGTAGTGGATACCAGGGTTGTCTTGGCCAGTCTGGAGCTATTAGGATCCCCTTGGGCCTCTCTGCTTTGATCTTTAGTAATACTGTGGTCATCAGTGGCAGAGGTGGGAATGCATAGATTTTTAGGAAGTTCCAGTTGAATGAAAGAGCATCTATTTTCCAAGCTTGTGGATGATATGTCCTTGAACAGAATTTTTGTAGATGATGGTTGAGGTGGGAGGCAAATAGGTCTACTTCTGGCCTGCCCCATGTCGAGGTGAGTTGTGTGAAGATTTTCGGATGTAACCTCCACTCGTGTGGATCTATGAAATTCCTGCTTAGGCTGTCCGCCAGCACATTGTCTTTGCCTGGAACAAACTGGGATTGCAACTGTATGTTTAGGCTCAGTGATTTTTCCCAAAGATTCCATTGTCAGTCTGCAAAGGGGATAAGAATGGGTGCCCCCTTGCTTGTTTATGTACCACATCACAGTGGTGTTGTCTGTCCGTATCAGTAGATGGCCTTGCTGAAATTGTTGTCGAAAGGCCTCGATGGCATGCATTACTGCCAGCATTTCCTTTTGGTTTATATGCAGATGTGTTTCCTTTGGAGACCATTGTCCTTGTATACATCTGCCCTCCATGTGCGCCCCCCATCCAAGGTCTGAGGCGTCTGTGGTGATGGTCTGTGTTATCTGAGGTTTTTTGAATGACATACCTGTGTTTGCCTGGCTTACCGAGGCCCACCATAGGAATTCCTTTTGTAGGCATGGAATGAGCGGTATGGTTGTCTCTAGGTTGTTGCTGTGCTGAGACCATAGGCTTTTTAGGTACCATTGAAGCTTTCTCATGTGCAGTCTTGCTAATGGAACCAGGAGAATGCAGGATGCCATGTAACCCAGGGCCTGTAGGAATCTCCTTGCAGTCATCTGGGTGAGTTTTGCCAAACCTTTGAAATAATGAGTTAACTTCTCTTGCTTGTCTTCTGTCAGGTAAGCCATTTGAGAGGCTGTCTAGATTGGCTCCTAAGAAGGTTATTTGCTGGGATGGCTGAAGTCTTGACTTTTGGAAGTTGACTGTGCATCCCAGAGCCTGTAGCAATTGTATGACATAGTTCAAGTTTTTTGTCAAAGTCAATTTGTCGTCCGCTTGTATGAGGCAGTCGTCCAGGTACGGGTAAAATTTGGATCCCCTGGAGCCTGCAATGAGCAATTACTGAAGCCAGGCATTTTGTGAATACTCTGGGCGCAGTAGATAAGCCAAATAGCAATGCTGAGAATTGATAATGCTCTGGCCCTGCAAGAAATCTGAGGTATCTTCTGCAGCTGTGTCTGATAGGGACATGCAGCTATGCCTCCTTGAGGTCCAGAGTAATCAGCCAAGACCCCTTGCCCAGCATGGGAAGGAGTTGCTGTAGAGTCAGCATTTTGAACTTTGGTACTATGAGAAAAGTGTTTAATGCGGACAAATCCAGTATTGGTCTCCATTGAGTTTCTTTTCTTGGAACAAGGAACAGTCTTGAGTAAAACCCCTGGCCTTGTTCTTGTTGTGGAACTCTTTCTATTGCTTTGATCTGAGCAAGCAGAGAAATTTGCTTGATAGCCTCTGCCCTCTGGTTTTGTGGTAGGTTTGGCATGCCTTGTTTTCTTGGTAAGGTATGAAAGTGGAACCTGTAACCTTGGTCTATAATGTCCAAAATCCATTTGTCCTTTGTCAATCTGTGCCAATTGTCTGAAAACAGAGATAATTTTCCGCCCAAGGGAGCTTCTATTTTCTCCTTGGTCAGCGGAAGTAGAGGAAAGTCACTGAGATTGTCCCTGTGGGGCAGGGGAGACCCCTGTGTCACTTCTTTGGTTTGCTGGTTGCCATTGTCGTCCCCTGTAAGAACCTCTGTATTGTCCTCTTCCTCTGCCACGCCTGTTTTTACCCCCTTTGAAATCTTTCAGGATTAGGAAAGGACCAGTTTTTAGAAGGCCAATTCCTGCTGAATCTGGGTGGCTGAACCTGGAGGAAATCTTTGACCGTCTGAACTGATTTTGCTTTTTCCTCGATGGACTTTAACACATCTTTAGCATTAGCACCAAAAAGCTTGTTCTTTTCCAAGGGTGCATCAAGAAGTTTTGCCTTAACATGATCTGGTAGAGGTTGTTCTTTTAACCATGCATGTCTACGAATGACCGCCCCTGTCATAGCTGCCCTACATGAAGCTTCCAATGCATCATATCCACACTGCAGAAAGTGATTGCTGACTTGCTGAGAATTATGTACAGCTTCCTGCAAAGACTTCCTGTCTAAAGGTTCAGGAGAGGAAATGTTTTCTGTAAATCATCTAACAGGTAATCCTGATATTGAAACATATGAAAGAGGCAATTCAGAGCTCTCATAGATAAAGTAGTGGAGGTGTAGACCTTTTTCCCCCATCTCTCTAATGACCTAGCTTCCCTGTTGGAAGGCAAAGGATTTTTGGAGGTGGATGCTGAAACCCCTTTAGGTCCCTGAGAAATAGTTACTAAATCAACAGCATGGGCCCTAAAGAAATGAGAATGTGTTTCTGGGACCCTATAATATCTGTCTGGCTTGGCTGGAGCAGGAGGAAGAGTATCCGGGGTAACACTGGAGTCAGAGTATAGGTCATCCAAAACATCAAGCACAGGAGGTATAGCCAGGGGCCTGTGTTGGGGCTTTTTAAGGAAGTTTCGAATGCTCTTTCTGGAATCAGAATATTCCTGGCCTTGCCACTTAAAATGTTCCCTCATGGTATGCAGAACTTCCCCAAAAGAAATATCCTCAGGAGGGGAGGCCGAGGGGATGGAATCCTCTGCATCCGAGTCCTCATAGGTCTGGAAGAGCTCTTCCTGGCCATCGGAGTGAACAGAGTCCTCAGAATCTTCATCTGAAGGGATAGGGTCAGAGGGTTCAACCTGGGGCCTCTTATCAGAAGGAGGCTGGGATCCTCTCTCAGGATGGGCCTGTGAACCTTTAATCATGGAAATTAAGTCTGCGGCCATAGTCATGATTTGTGTTTCAGGAGTAGGCTGAGGTAAGGCTTTAGCAGTAAGGTGCTTGGTCTTGCTGGCTGCCTTAGCACGTGTGTAGGCCTTAATAGACATGGCCACAGGAGGCCTAGCAGCTCCACGTGCAGGAGTGACCTTATCTACAGCAATGGTCTCGGGCATTTCCTCGGTTTCAGTATCCGGAGGAAAATCTATAACTGGCATCGGTGTGGCCTCCGGTATCGGAGGTATCGGTAATGCGGTGTCTTCGGTTCGGAGCGGTGAAATAACCGTCTCAGGGGGAACCGGAGCACTCGCGGTAGGTTTTGGCGTGGAGTCGGTGGAAGACGCGGGCCGAGGATGTCGGTCCCGGTCTTTTAGTTTCTTAGGAGTCTGCGATGTCGGAAGTTCCGACGGCATTGTATAAGCAAATTTATCGCCGAAAAAGTCTTCAGCGAACTCCGCCCGGCGCCTGAGAGTGCGCTTATTGAAGCGAGCACCGGCGACAGAGGCCGAGACGTCGTGGTCTGGGCCAAGGCAAGGAAGACAGTAAGAGTGGAAATCCTTATGAGGTATTTGTTTACAAGACAGACAATTGTTAACTTTTTCAGTAATTTCTGACATCGGCTGAGGCAAGAAAAGGTCCCCAACGGGGTACTTAGCTTTTTTGATGACTTCGGATTCGAAGAATACAGGAGCTGACCGACCGGCACTTGCGAACTGCTTCTGCTTCGGGCACCGAGCGGCAAGAAAGACTGAAGAAAATGGCGTCTGCTGATGCTTATGTACTCCAGCCGCTCTGACGTCGAAGAGAAATGCGACATCAGCCGACGTCGGACCCAGACTTTGGAATCCGGCCGACCGAGGGGTGCCTGAGGCAGGACAACCCATATGTTATGACTGCAGTTGCATTCTTGAAGGACATCTCCAGCTCTACTCAGTGGCATACCGCCTGCTCAGAGGCGATCTGTGCCTGACGTATAAAGTCATGTCCAACCCGGAATTAATGGACATGCTGCACCTCAGAAAATCCAAATCCCATCGAGCTACGCGCTCGAGAGACATGAACCTCAGCATTGAAATAAATAGGACATGCTGGAGGGACAGATTCATAACCCAGAGGCTCCCTTCACTCTGGAATAAAATCCCAGTCCAGGTTAGGCAGAGTCCCTCATTGACTCTCTTCAAGAGGAATCTTGATGAGTGGATGAGAGATTGTAGGTTTACCCCGGGTATCACTTCTGTGTCACTGTTAGACAGAGGCACAGTATACGAACCTCAAAAAAGGGCATAGCAAAATTAATTTAAAATGGGTGGCGAAAGCCAAACACACTCTGGCTAGGCTTATAAATGCCCTAGGGCAGATAGCCTAGTATGAACCTATGAACTCATGAGGTATTAAGATTGTTCTGCTCAGCTTGTCTACTATCACATTGGACTTCCCCAGAATGTGAGTTGCGATTAGAAAGCGCTGGGAAGAAACTACCCATTGCCATACTCTTAGGGCTCCTCAACAAAGGGGGGTAAGAGATCTGGTTCCCCTCTGCTTGTTTATGTGCCAAACCACAGACATACTGTCTGACTGAATGGCAATAGTCCCTAGAGGGAGACAGTCTTGAAGTGCTTGCAACAGAAGAAGCACTGCTCTCATCTCTAAACATTTACATGCAAGTGAGCTTCATGTTCTTGCCATGTACCTTGGACTGTTCTTCCCAGATAATGCCCCCCCCCATCTGGGAAGCGTCCGTGGTCACTGTAGCTATTGGTTGAAGTTGAACAAAGGATCTGTCCATTGTCACATGAGTGGAGTGTATCCACCATTCTTGCAAGATTCTGTTATTCTGATCAGATGAGACATTGGAAGCTCCTGAATTGACCATTGGGAGAATAGCCATTGAAGGATCCTCATGTGCATTCTGGCAAGAGGGACCAATGTAATCGTGGAGGCCATTGTTCCTAATAATCTTAGAATTATCTTTGCTTTCACTTTGTTCTTGGGAAGGAGGTGAAATATCTGCTGAGTGCTATAACTGTTTCTGTTGGAAGACGTGCCACCATAGATGAAGTGTCTAGATCTGTGCCTAGGAGTGCAATATGTTGACAAGGCAGATTTCTGAAAATTTACTGTAATGCCCAGCTGATTGCATATGTCCAAAGTTAGGTCCCTGGCTTGTAGAAGCAGTAGATGCATGATGGTGGCAGATAGGAGCCAGTCTAGATAGGGAAACACACGGAATCCTAGATATCTCAAGTGAGCCATGACTACTCCCATACATTTGGTGAACACTTTGAGGGTTGTAGTGAGACCAAAGGGCAGAGCTCTGAACTGGTAATGGCTGGCTCCCAGCCAGAAGCCTAAGTACCTTCTTGATATCCTGTCCATTTTTATGTGGAAGTAAGCATCTTGAAGGTCTATCTAGCACATCCAATTGTCTTTCCCTAAAAAGGGAAGTATAGACTGCAGTGTCACCATTCGGAACTTTGACTTCTTGACAGATTTGTTTAACTTGCTTAGGTCTAATATGGGCCTCCAGTCTCCTGTTCTTTTTGGCACCAAAAAGAATCTTGAGTAAGTTCCAAATACTATTTGGTCTGTGGGGACTTTCTGGATGATTCTTTTGTAGAGCAACTTTTGAATCTCTACAGTTGCTTGTTCCCTTAGATTGGGTGGAACATCTGGGATTGTTTTGGTCTGTGGAACAGGTTTGAAAAAAAGGGACAGAGTACCCTCTGGATATTATATTTAGTACCCATTTGTCATTTGTAATATTTTGCCAGGCTTCTGGGTAAACTGATAAATGCCCCCCCAACTGCCTCCAGAGTAGAGTAGTCGGGCCTCATTTAAGGAGCACTGATAAGGGCGTCCTCGAAAGGAATCGCGGCCACCCTGGTTTTGTGGGCCCCCTCTGCCTCTGGGGAGGCGTCTACCATTATTACCTCCCCATTTGCCCCTGGGGAAGGTATCACTCCATGCTTCTTGGAAAAATCTCTGGGATCTTTTCAACCACATCTTTCCACTCTTCTGACCTTTAGGATAAGGTCTTGAAGGTACAGAAAAACGTACTCCAACGGCAGAGAGAGTTTTCCCTTCCCTTCCTGATCGCACCGGGTTAGAGTGTCTTTTACTTTCGGTTCAAAGAGCGAGGAACCATCAAAAGAAGCGGTAGTAAAGGTAGACAAAGGACTATGCAAAATTGCACAAGTGCATCCAGGAGTGTCTCCTAAGGGAAACTCCAGAATCCGCTGCCCTGCTCGCTCCATCATCTGCTGCGTATGATTTGAGCCTCATGGAGGAGTTGACAATGGAATTTAAGGTGGACAGCTGGGAGGAGACCTTTTCATTCACCCCCAGAGCTAATGAACCTTGTAGAGTATCTTCTACCTCTTTCAGATCATCTCTTTGTAGCCTTGTAAAATGGGATAAGTAGTTCAGCGATCGCAGTGAGAAAGTTCCCGAAGAAAAGATATGCTTCCCATATCTGTCCATCATTCGAGAGTCTTTATTCGGAGGATGAACAAATGAGGAAGTCTCTGCAAATTCCTTCTTGGTGGTCGCTGCCACCACCATAGCATCTACAGGTACTCCCCTTTGTTAGAAATTCCTTTTAGCATTTAAATATTTTGAAATGATTAACAAAATGTATTTAATATAGGATTATATGATCGTTCTTTTTTATATATGAAATGTGTATAAATGGACACATTGAACTGACAGTACCTATGACTTGATGAAAAAGTTTGGAGAACAGTCTATAGTATTTTACTAATTATGACCATTGTAAATGATGAATCTAATTTTTAAATTGACATAAATTGTTTTTACCCGCCAAAATACTTGTTAATTAGGGCGTGTTTTAGTATATAAAGAAAACATTCACTTCAGTATAATGTAACCTGATGAAGCGCACTAGTTGGGTGCGTGAAAGCGCTTGTTCTGTTATAAAATAAAATAAGTTTGCTGTTTTATCCATCGTGGTGGTTCCAGTGATTTGTCGGATTAGAAATTCCTTGCCCGAAGGAGCTGACAAAAATTTGTTTGGCCTCCGAGGGACCAGTTCCATAGTGTCGGGCGACTCCCACACCTTTCGACTAGCCAGGTCCATTAGTTCATCGAAAGGCGGGGACACCCAGGAGGCTGAACGTTGAAACCCAAAAGCCTTCAGGTACACTGACTCCTCATCAGAAGGGGTGGTGTTCTGCCAGCTGCCTCTTTGCTTGAGGATCTCTAGAATATCTGCAAATGAGATATCGTCAGAGGATGACCAAGGGGACCCTTCTGACTCATCAAGGTCAGTGTCTGAAGTGATGGACTCATCCGGGGAGTCAACATGCTTCCTCTTGCAGGTTCTCTTCTGAGGTGGCTCCTCAAAAGGATATTCTGGGGAGGCCTCAGAGGAGAGGGGTTCGCCTAATGGGGAAACCTGAGGCTCTGGGTCTCTACTGTCTTGATGAATGGGTGGTGCTGAGACAGTAGCCGGTGCCTTGGGGGGGGGGGACTACTGGTATCCCCCTGTGGTGCTGAATGGGTAGACAACACGCTCATCAGCTCAAAGGCAGATCTCGATGGCTCCGAAGACTCCCCTGGCTCCGAGGAGACAGAGGAAGTCAATGGAATGTACAGGTGTGTACACTTACCATAAATGTAGATGTTAAGAGTGTATTCACTGTTGCAGTTATTACATTTGGGTAATCTGCAGGCAGGTTGCCATCAGTCGGCCTGATTAACAAAGTCTTGGGTCCTGCATCGGTTGCTGTCCCTTCTTCCATGACGTCAGGGGTATAAAACATGCAGCCAACACCATTACATCAGGTTTTCTTACTCCAGATGTCAGGTGCCCCCCAAATGGGGAGCAAAATAGCAAAATATATAAAATATATAAAATATATATATATATATATATATATATATATATATATATATATATATAAACACACACACACACATATATATATATATATATATATATATATGTATATAATTTAAAACACAAAATATACCTCCAAACAAAAGCAAATACACCAAAAAGGCTTTTAAGCATAGTAAAAGAAAGGAGAGGTATAGTAAAAGAAAAACAGGGGGCTGGAGGGTGGGTAAAGTACAGTTGTGTACACTTAGCATAAATGTAGATGCTCGAGTGTATTCACTGTTGCAGTCATTACATTTGGGTAATCTGCTGGCAGGTTGCCCTCAGTCGGCCTAAATAACTAAGTCTTGGGTCCTGTGTCGGTTGCGGTCTCCTCTTCCATGACGTCAGGTCATCAGGGGTATAAAATATGCAGCCGACGTAATTTTATTCAGTTTTTCTTGCCCCAGATGTCAGGTGCCCCCCAAATGGGGAGCAAAAAAAAAAATTTTCTATATATATATATATATATATATATATAAACAACAATATATGTAAATGCACTTTTAGCAACATAAACTTTACCTTCATCTGAAAGCAAATAAACCACAAAAGCTTTAGTATACAGTGAAGGGAAGAAAAGGTATTGATAAAAGGAGGATGGTGGGTGGGTAACCCGGACTGCAACAGTGAATACACACGAACAACTACATTTATGGTAAATGTACACAACTGTACTATGTTCTTCGTGTTTCACTGTTGCAGTCATTACATTTGGGTAGAATCCCAAAGCTATGGATGGGAGGATGGAACTAGATAGCATTAGGAGCGGCTATAAGACCCTGCAGAACTGCAGTGGCAAAGCCTGTCCTGGATTTGGAGAAGAGAGGCAAGTGATAATGCTTTGTGAAGGTATTAACTGAGCTCCAAGTAGTAGCCTCTAGAATGTCTTTGGTTGGAGCCCCTCTGAGAAAAGCTGCTGAGGTAGAGGCAGCCCTGGTGGAATGTGACTTGATTCCCTTGGGCACAGGTTTACCATGGTGCAAGTAGCAGAAACAAATGCAGTGGCTTATCCACTCAGAAATAGTATACTTTGATGTAGCCTCTGATCCTGCAGCAAATGCCACCAGTAGTTGCTCGGACTTTCTTAGAGATTTGCTCCTGTTTAAGCAGAATCTTAGCTGTCTGTGTACATCCAATAAATGCAGAATCCACTCCCCCTTGTTCTGCGGATTTGGGTAAAATGTTGGTAGGTGAATTGTCTGGTTAAGAGCCACACTGGATACCACACCTTAGCATAAAAGGATTGGTCCTGCGGGACACCCTGTCCGGGTAAAATGCAATAAAAGGCTCCACAGCCATGACAGCCTGTAGTTCTGAAACTCTTCTTGCTGAAGTGACCGCCAAGAGGAAAGCTGTTTTCCAAGACAGAAATTTTATATCCACAGTAGCTGCTGGTTCAAAAGGAGGCAGGGTGAGTTTCTCCAGCACAAAGTTGAGGTCCCATGCAGGAGTTGGTGATCTTCTGGGAGGCCTTAAATATTTGGCCCCTCGAGATGGCAGAGGCATGGATTTTTATTGAAGAAAAAGATAGGCCCTTGTCAAGCATCTCAGTCAAATATTGCAAAATCTGAGGGATATTGGGCTTTGCTGTGTCCATTCCTTGTGCTTGGTTCCAACCACAGAATCTCTTCCATTTATCAGCTTAAGATTTTCTATTACTAGACCTTCTGGCTTCAAAAATGACATCCATCACAGATTTACCGAGAGGTGTTGTTTGAATAATTAAATGATCAGCCATGCTGCGAGGTTCAAAGTTTGGAGCTGGGTGTGCAGAATTTGATTGTTCTGCTGAGACAGTAGATGAGGTATTTGAGGTAAGTACCAAGGAGGAAGTTGAGACATATTCCTTAGAATTGGGTACCAGTGCTGGCGAGGCCAGTCCGGAGCAACTAGGATCTAGGATCGTTTTTTCCTAGGATCATTTTTGTTTTTTCCTGTCTGACTTTTAGTAAGACCTTGGAGAGAAGAGGCAGAGGGGGAAAGGCATAGACTGATAGGTTTTTCCAACTGAAGGATAGGGCATCCAGAAGCAGAAGGAATGGAATATTCTGCGTCAGAGTCCTCATAAGTAGGTATAGACAAATCCTGTTCAGTAGAAGAACGAGAAGAAATAGAATCCTGATCAGAAGATTCATAATCAATGTCTTGCCTAGGCCTCTTAGCAGGGGGGGGGGGGGCATGGTTACCCCTGATCAAGGTAATTAAATCTTCTGTCATTTTGATCGTTTTTTTAGGCATAGGGGCCTGCACATGTGGCCCAAGCGTCGGTTTTTTAGACATAGAAGATGATTTTGGCCTTAGTTTTGAAGATGGCGTTGGTTTAATATACAAATCTTTAAGCCTGAAAACACCATTAGAAGCCAGTGCCTGCACAGTGGCTCCGGACCCATCTAAGGTAAAGACATCCACGGGTTCAATACTTGAAGCATCTTGTGGCATACCGGACACCGAATGGGTCTCAGTAGAGGCCTGCAAATCAAAAGTAGCGGGCATCAGGGGGCTGCAAAAGCACCTCACGGAGTACCAGCGAACTAGCAACTGGCTTAGGAGAAGCGTCCTTGTCAGTTTTGGACCTCGACGGCCTGTCTCTGTCTTTTTCTTTGCATTTTTTAAGTATTCCGGTAGTTAGATTGCTAACCAACATCATTTCTGGATAGTTGAATCGTGAGCCAAAATATTTAGAAGCAAAAATGTTCCGACGTTTAATAGTGCGTTGATTAAATCTAGCACAAAATTGACAAGGTACATTATGATTAGGGCCTAGGCAAGGAATACAGTACAAATGAAAATCCTTATGAAGTATTTGCTTCCCACAATAAATGCAATTATTAACTTTTACTGACATCGGTAAGGAGCAAGAAAAAGTTTCCCCAATCGGGTACTTAGCTTTAAGTTGAAGACTTCGGTTCTGAAACTCGAAAACGAAAATTTCAGGGGTCGGCCGACCGGCACTTGCGAACTGCTTCTTCTTCGGGCACCACGCGTCAAGAAAGACTGATGTAATGGCGTCGGCTGAATGTTTTATACCCCTGACGTCATGGAAGAAGGGACAGCAACCGACGCAGGACCCAAGACTTTGTTAATCAGGCTGACTGAGGGCAACCTGCCAGCAGATTACCCAAATGTAATGACTGCAACAGTGAAACACGAAGTACATCCAATGAGATCGGACCAAAGGCTGATGTGGGAGCAGAGCTAACCCGAGCCAACGCTCAGACAGGTAGACTCAGCACCGAAGTATATCAGGGCCAAGAATCCCCACCCCCACCCGGGGCCAACCAGGGAACCCTGGCTCCCAGACTCACCTGACGGTGCCGACAGTCTGAGCAGATGTCGGCTCCATAAACACCGAAGGGGGTCCCAGAACCGATGGGTCCACAGTAAGTGGTACCAAGCACTCCAGCTCCGAAGGACCAGCTTGGCCCAGAGGAGGAACAACAGTGGGAACAGTAGGCTCAAAGATCAAATGGGTGGGATCTGAGAATAATTTAGTCAGGGCCGGCAACTTGAGGAGTCTACACACCACCCGTTTCACATCATCATCAGAGAAGCTCCTTGTAGATCTAGAAGATAGGGAAGGAGATCGAGACCTATGAAAGATTGGCGATCTCAAGGTCGGAGAAACAAGCGAAATATCAATGGACCGGCTCTGAGTGGAGGTATTTTGCAGCTCTGAAGGCTTTGGAGGCGAAGTACCAGGCCTAGCAACCAAAAGGACTTCCGATGGCTCCAAGGACTGTGGAGCTGAGGAAGTAGCAGCCTTGGAAATTTTAGGAAGTTTGACTTGTGGCTCCGACTGAGCCGATGTTGCAGGTGAATGTCTTTTGTGAGACTTATCCTTTTTAGAGGAAGGAGACGAAGAGGAGGAAGAACTATGGAGGGCTTCTTCAAAAGAAGGCTTTAAGAGGCCTTTCAGAATCAACTTATTTCTCCTTTCCTGAAGTACTCTAGCACTAAAAGAATGACAAAACGTGCAGTCTTCTTGGAGATGAATGGCACCAAGCCAATAAATACATATAACATGTCCACCCATGATGGACAATTTTTGCAAGCACTTCTGACATTTCTTAAAGCCCGAAGGCTTGTGTTCTCTCTTTTTCTGGTCTTTAGACATTTTCAAGTTAAGACCCTAAAGGCGACAACAACAAGAAACATTTTTGTTAAGGCTAAAATAGCTAAAGCTACACCATGTGAGAGATGCAACTATATAGCCAAACTGGAGGCTGAGCTCTCTCAACTCAGGACTGGCAAGACCAGACAGGAGGAGAAGGAAACCACACACACCACAAACCCAGCTTCACATAGAACTATCACAACTGCAAAACAAACACATAAACACACAAAGACATACTCGGAGGCACTGATCAAAAATCTACCAAAACTACAGAGGCCTCCAAAGCAGACACCCAAGCAACTGCCACCTCAAGACATAAGACATGCAACACACAGTTCTCAAAGTCAGTGTGCTAAACAGTCACAGCCCTTAAGGCCAAACACAATGCCAGACACACTTGTTATAGGTGACTCCACAGTCAGACACACTGACGTCCCTCTCACCAGACTGAACAAGGAAAAGATCACAGTTAGCTGCCTGTCAGGCGCTAGAATCCGCCACATAACACAAGCACTCGGGTCACTCCACAGCAAGTACAAGTATGACTCAGTCATTGTCCATGCCGGTGTGAACGACCTGAGACGTACCTCCCTGGACTACATGAAAAGAGACATAGAGGAGCTCTCAGATTATGTAGCCCAGGCCGGTATGACCCTGACCCTGAGCAGTATCCTACCCTCACCAAGAATGATGCCGCAATACAGAGACAAAATGATCAGCTTTAATAATTGGCTTAATTACTGGTGTCATTCTAAGGGGATCCAATGTCTGTCTGCCTGGGATGACATGCTTGACAAGCCACTCTGCTTTGCAAGGGACGGCTTGCACCTGTCACCCCTGGGCTTCCGGATATTGGCAAAGGCTCTTGCCACCCCCATAGTGCCTTTTTTAGGCAAGGCTCAAATGATAAACCTACCGCCCTAGAAAACAAAAATGGAGAAAAACTAAGGGTAATACTGCTCAATGCCAGAAGTCTAAACCTCAAGATGCACGCCCTCGAAGCCCTCCTCAGTATGGAGAACATCGATGTTTGTGCTGTGACTGAAACCTGGTTCAAGGCTCCTGAGAGTACCCCAGCACTATCAGGTTACACCTCATATCATGCTTTCCAGCCCCAAAATCCGGACCGAACCACAAAAGGAGGGGGAGTATCCATATTCATAAAGGATACCCACACCTCCAGGTTAGTGGCAATGCACGAAGCATCGGAGACCATCCAGGTGCAATTAACCATAGGTAAAACTGCCCTACAGTTTGTAACATGCTACAGACCACCTTCTCAAACTCAGGAAACCCACACAGCCTTCCTGAAGACACTGGAGAGTATAAATGTCTCTCCAAACACCATCATATTGGGTGACTTCAACTACCCAAACATAGACTGGGAACATTACTCAAGCCCCAACACCCTAGCCCAAAGGTTCCTTGAGTTCATAAACTCAAATGCTATGGAACAACTAGTCATCATTCCCACAAGAGGAGAAAATATACTAGACCTGATCATCACAAACATGGGGACAAAATGCTCCACACCGGAAGTATATCCCTCATTGGTGAGATCAGACCATAAATTAATCTCACTGGAGATCCACATCCCGCCCCACCCCAGCAAAAAGACCACAGTGAAGAACTTCTCAAAAGCAAACTTCACACTTCTTAAGACTGGAGTGGTATCCTTCAAGGCCCCCGAGCCAGTGGAAACCACAACCCACGCTGCTGAAACCCTTACAAATACCTTCTACGAGCACATCCAGGAATGTATGGATCAAGCAATCCCTAATAAAATCAAGACCCTTTCCACCAAAGGCAGGCGCCCGGTCTGGTGGACTCCAGCCATAAACAAACTCTACAAGAGGAGAAAGCTACTACATGACAGAGCAAAATCCCTAAATGGGAAGGCATCTCTGATCAATACTAGCAAAAAACTACGATCACTCATAAAATCATCCAAGGCCAACTTTGAGAGAAAAATCGCTAATGACACAAAAGACAATCATAAAGCCTTCTTTAGCTATGTTAGAAACCTGGGTGGAAACTCCCAGATATGCTCAGAATTAGTCCAAAATGATAAAAAATCACTGAACCCACAGACATTGCTAACATACTGGCAGACAGGTTCAGTGCAAATTTCTCCCCCCCCTCCCCAAAAGGAGAAATATCTATCCCACCAGAGTCTAGCCTCCCAAACATCTCAGATGCCCAGGTGAGAGCTGCTCTCTCTAAAGCAAAAAACACAGCATCAATGGGACCGGACGGTGTCCCTGGATGTGTGCTACACTAACTCAATGAGGAACTAAACCCACACATAAGGCTGCTGTTTAATCTTAGCCTTACTGCAGGATACGTACCCAAAGAATGGCGTACGGCAACTGTGGTCCCACTCCACAAAGGCGGTGCTTCTACGGACCCTGGAAATTACCGCCCCATAAGCTTGACGAGCCTTGTCTGCAAAGCTATGGAGAGGATCATAATGGAACTCATAAATAAAGACATTGGGGACCTACAGACACTGGATCCTACCCAATTTGGCTTTGTCAAGGGCAGATCCTGCCTCTTGAACTTGGTCGACTTTTTCGAAACAGTCACTAAGGCCACTGATGAGGGTAAGGCAGTTCATACAGCCTACCTTGACCTAGCAAAAGCGTTCGACACAATACCCCACTCGGGCATCATAGAAAAGCTCACCAGCTTAGATGTAAACCCATATGTCACAAGATGGGTTGCAAACTGGCTCAAGGACAGAACACACAGGGTTAGAGTTGCTGGTGCCATGTCAGACTCTAAGCCGGTCACGAGCGGTGTCCCACAGGGCTCAGTCCTGGGCCCCCTCTTGTTCGGCATTTATTTTTCTGAAGTGCAGGCAAACATAGGGGGATTGTGGTTGATAAAATTTGCAGATGACTGCAAACTGGGCACGATAATTGACACTCCATCAGACACAGACATCCTCCAGAAAGGTCTCATAGAAATGGATAACTGGTGCCAGAGCCATGGCCTTAAGCTAAATGCCAAAAAATGTATAGTCATACCCTTTGGGAAAAACAAGGTAACCCCAAATTACCACATAGGTGGTAATCCATTAAACATGGAAGAAGTTATCAGGGACCTGGGGACCCAAGTTGACAGTAACCTCTCTTTTGACACTCACATTGCCAAAGTGGTTAGAAGACCTTCTACATTGCCCACCTGATCATGAAGGGATTCACATCCAGATCAGGAGAGGTCATTGTACCCCTGTACTCTTCACTTATCAGACCAATGATTGAGTACAACGCCCCATTCGGAATGTACCTTACCCGACACCTGCAGCAGTTGGAAAGACCCCAAAAGTTCTTCACCAAAAGGATAAAGGGGCTCAAACATATGTCATACGATGCCCGACTGAAGAAACTCCAGCTCTATTCAGTCGCATACCGTCTGCTCAGAGGTGATCTGTGCCTGACATACAAGGCCATGTCCAACCCGGAATTAATGGACATGCTCCACCTCAAAAAATCCAAATCCACCAGTGCCACGAGAGCAAGAGACTTAAACCTCAACACGGATATAAATAGGGCGTGCTGGAGGGACAGATTCATCACCCAGAGACTCCCTACACTATGGAACAGAATCCCAGTCCATGTGAGGCAGAGCCCCTCACTGACTCTGTTCAAGAGAAATCTTGACGAGTGGATGGGAGATCGTAGGTTTACCCCGGGAATCATCTCTGTATCACTGCTGGACAGAGGCACAGCAAACTAATGGGTATAGTATTCTCATCCTAAGGGGTGGTGAAAGCCACACACACTCTGGCTAGGCTTATAAATGCCCTAGGGCAGATTGCCTAGTATGAACCTATGAACCAAAAATTACTACAGAACAACACAAGGAGTGACAACAGGGGAAAAAACAGAACCTCTAACTTAAATGGCTCTACTTACTCTTTTGGACAAGACAATAAACAATAACAGCCCTCTAAGTTAACCGGGCAAACAGCTCTCTAACTTAAATGAGCTATAAGAGACCAACAGACGAACAATACCACTACACGGGATACCAAAAGGAGCCTATAAAGCAGTGGCAAAAGCCGTGCTAAAGGGGAAAAAACTATCACAACCTAACAAGGAGCAGCAAAGAGGTACAATAAGTTAAACTAAAGGATAAAAGCTATATATATAAGCAAATATAACAAGTTTTAGACAAGATAATAGAAAAAAATTGACACAGCTTAGCCATGGCCAAGATGAGTGCATCCAACCTCGTAAAGCAGCAAACGAGATCTGGGGAATTACACCACTGCATTGTGGGATACCTTCTTGCCACAAGCCAGGTTTGAGACTTTCAGCTAAGTATTCATCCGAGTCGGAGCCAAGGATCAGTGCCGAACTCATCATTGTAAGAATGAAGGCAAGGTAGGACAACATAACATCTACTGTTAAAGATTACCCAACCCCACAACACACAGGGCACCACCCCTTTTCCCATAAAATTGCCAAACTGTGGAACACTCTTCCTCAACCTATGGCTAAAAACCCCACCATTCATAAGTTTAAAAACCTCCTTAAGGAACATCTAGCAAAACATTGGCTCTGCCATATTCCTGGTTAACCTACCAACCACTCCCTTACATTACCCTAAACTAGCTCACTCTCACAGCTACAACTATTAACTGCTGAAGGCTATCTTGATTCTACACTTAGTTTCAGTTAGCAATGCATACACATATACTCTGTTTTGTCTGACTGTTATACAGATTGCATTTCTCTATCTTGCAATTACTGTTATCACACTGTTCTAACTATCATGTGGCCAGTTTTTATCACTAACTGACATTTTTTGTTAAATTTGTTAATTCATTTAATTATTTACTAATTATTGTTATATAACTAATTTCTTTACTGACTTGTTTTGTACATTGTTGATTAATACGTGTTCAATTTGATTGTTTAATACTGTCTATTTGTATTTATGGAGCTTTTCTCCCCGGGCTTCCTCTGAAAATGGGCCTCATGCCCAGTTGGACATTGCCCGGTAAACAAACAAAAAATAAAAATAAATAAATAATTAGACTCGGAAAGCCAGATGGTTAGCTTTACTAGCTAGCATTAGTATACTTAATAATTTATCCTTTGTTGCACATACTTGAATGGGGAATCACCTTTCTGAAAAACAAAAGGAGCATACAAATGGAAAATATGTTGCTACCAATATTTTGACTGCATACGTCTGAGGGAGAAAATCTCTGTACGGTCTACAAAAGTCCACCTGTTAATTATGCAGGTTTTCTGTAAGCAAGTGTTTACCATGTATATTTTACCATTCATTTTATTGAGAATAGATTTTTTCCCCCAAAGTGACAGAAAAATAAATTATAGATCATGGTTACGTACCTTAAGACACTTCTTGAACTTCCATGCAACAGTAGCAGCAAACTTTAAAACGCTTGTTCCAGTGTTTGCAATAATCTTACAGAATGTGTAAGGGCTACAACAATTTGACAGACTACGTTTTTTCCTCAACAAGGAATCAGCTACTTCCTTTCATACCACCTTTTTCTTAGTCTGTCCCATTATCACATTACTTTGAGAGGTACCTTGTACTTTTCATTTCAGTTTTCATTCAAACATTTCTATATTTCATTTCCAGCAAGCTATTTGTGTGCTTTTATGTCACTGCTCACTGTAAATAAACTAGGCATGTTTGCATTCTCTAGTCTGGTACGGCTGCTCTTATATTTAACTCTGAAATTGACTCAGTGATTTTTGTTCAGCAAAGACCCAATTAGTCTCTACAAATTCCATACAAAATCCAACAACACTCTTTTCCCCTAGAGATTCCCAATTTCCTTTTATTAAAGGATGTCTGGCCATCAGTCTAAGACTGATGATCTTCCACAATGTTTTCACTCTGTCATTTGTTTATTCATATGTCCTAAATGACTTCTACTGTATTTAATCATTTTCTTTTATTTCCTGAACTTTAATATTTATATGAGAGTTTTTCTCTTTTTTTTTTTTTTTACTAGAAATCAGATGCTTGATAAATTTCTAGTTGGTTTACCTGGTAGATTTTATTATGTCACTATTATCAGACATGCTACCCTCATGAAAAGGAACTGCAGTGTCAAGTGAAATAGCTACATGCTCAATTTCTACACAAGTGAAACACTCTTCTGTTGAATTTCTGTTGCAGACACATTGCAATCACCCTTTCCTACAAGTTACTAACATGTGCTTGATGAAACCCAGATGTGCTTTTCACTCCAGTCACCAATGTATAACAAATTAAGTTACAGACTTGGAAACACAGAAAAGCTTAGTTCAGTTTCTCCAAGTTGACCTCGTTTTGCTATTAAGAACTAGGATTAGGTTTTCTAACTTTACACAGTTCAAACATTTTCTGTTTGTTAAACATGCAGTATCTGCGAAATTGTCAAAGTACAGTTGTGTACATTTACCATAAATGTAGATGTTCGAGTGTATTCACTGTTGCACTAATCACATTTGGGTTATCCCTGCCAGGGTAGCCCTCGGCCGGCCCGAATACCAGAAGCTTAGTATTTTTGCATGGGCTGCTGTCACTTCAGGACTGACGTCAGGTCGTCAGTAGTATAAAGTAAGGCAGCCAACACCATTCCATCAGTTTTTCTTGCCCTGTCAGGAGCCCCCAAGTGGGAGCCAGTTTCTGGTGGAAGAACCAGTAGAAAGTAAATACCAAAATGTCCTTGTAAGAAGAGAGAAGAAAGAATAGGGGAATGGAGGGAGGGAAACCAGGACTGCAACAGTGAATACACTCTAACATCTAACTGTACCATGTTCTTTGTGTTTCACTGTTGCAGTCATCACATTTGGATTGACTCCCAAAGCTGAAGAAAAGGGTGGAGGCAGTCAAGGAGACTAGGGGCTGGCTAGGATGCCCTGCAAGACTACAGAGGCAAACCCTGCCCTGGATTTGGAGAAGATAGGCAGGTGGTAATGTTTGGTAAAAGTGTTAACAGATGTCCAGGTGGCAGCCTCCAGGATGCCCCTGATGACGACTCCTCTGAGTAAAGCTGCAGAGGTGGGGGCTGCTCTGGTGGAGTGAGTTCTGACTCCCCTTAGAGAGGCTTTCCATGTTGCTTGTAGCAGAAATGGATGCAGTGTGTTATCCATTTGGAAATGGTTTGTTTGGAGATGGCTTTGCCCTCTGCCCCTGCAGCAAAGCTAACCAGCAATTGCTCAGACTTTCTGAAGGATTTAGTACTGTCTAGATAGAATCTGAGTGGTCTCTGCACATCTAGAGAGAGCAGGATCCTTTCCCCCTTGTTTTGTGGGTTAGGGAAAATGGCGGGCAAATGAATGGATTGACTGAGAGCCACAATGGACACCACTTTGGGCATGAAGGATAGGTTAATCCTGAGGGAAACCCTGTCAGCATGGATGATGAAGGGCTCCACAGCCATGAGTGCATGTAGCTCGGAGACCCTTCTGGCTGAAGTGATGGCCAGAAGGAAAGCTGTCTTCCAGGAGAGAAATTTTAGCTCCGCTGAAGATGCTGGTTTGAAGGGGGGCAGGGTGAGCTTTTCCAATACAAAGTTAAGGTCCCAAGCTGGGGTTGGTACTCTTCTGGGTGGCCTCAAGTTGCTAGCTCCTCTTAGGATTTTGTTTGATCAGAGGGTGTGAGAAAAGGGGCTGCTCAGTGGGGAAATGAGCAGAGATAGCAGAGGCATCAATTTTAATAGAGGAAAAAGAGAGACCACTGTGTAGCAGGTCAGCTAATTAATTCAGGATGAGAGGGAGGGAGGGCTGTGCTGTATCGGCTCCCTTAGCCTGAATCCAGGTGCAGAACCTTTTCCATCTGGCAGCATAAGACTTTCTAGTGCTAGGGTGTCTGGCCTCACGTATAACATCTAGAACCTGTTTACTGAGGTTGGCAGATTGATCGGTGGTTAGGAGAATAAGCTAAGCTGCCAAATTGAGGGTCTGCAATTGGGGATGCATGAATTCTCCTTCCCTATGGGTCAGGAGGGTTGGAATCTGAGTGAGTTGCCAAGGTGGCAGTGCTGACAGGCTGCGCAGCAGTGAGTAGCAGTGCTGGGGAGGCAAGTCTGGAGCAGTAAGAATTGTCCTTGGCTTTTCCTCCCTTATTTTGAGAAGTACCCTGGGGATGAGAGGTAGTGGAGGAAAGGCATAGACCGATAGATTGAACCAGGGGGAAGGACAGGGCATCCACTTTCCAAGAAATGCAGTGATGCTCCCGGGTGCAGAGCTTGCTGAGCTGATGGTTGGTGTGGAAGGCAAACAGGTCAACCTTTGAGGTGCCCCATTTCTGAGTTATTTGGGTGAAGTTTCTTTTGTCTAGCTGTCACTTGTGTGGGTCCAGAAGATTTCTGCTTAAGTGATCTGCCAGAGTTTTTAGAGAATCTGACAGGAATTGTGCTAACAGGTGGAGTTGCATGGCAGAGACTGTGTGCCAAAGGGTCATGGCCAGCCTGCATAGAGGGTAGGAGTGAGTCCCTCCCTGCTTGTTGATATACCACATCACAGTGGTGTTCGTCCGTTTTGATCAGGAAAGCCCTTGGGAAGAGAAGGGGCTTGAAAGCTGGCAAGGCGTGCTGGACAGCTATCATCTCTTTTTGGTTGATGTGCAGATGGATTTGCTGTGGGCTCCGCTGGCCCTGTTATCCACCTGCTGTCCAGGTGTGCACTCCAGGCATAGTCTGATGCATCTGTGGTGAGGGTCTGGGCGGTGGGGGTGGTGGTGACAAAGGTAGTCCCTTGTTGTGGAAGCATGCTGCCGCCCACCAAAGAAAATCTTTTCTGAGGCAAAGTATCATGAGTATAAGAGTTTACAGGGCTTGAGAGTGTTGACACCAAAGGCTTTTTAGGTACCACTGAGGTTTCCTCATATGCAGTCTGGGATATGCAATGAGTAGAATACAAGATGCCCTAAACCCCAGAGCTTGCAGGATTTTCCTTGCAGATAACTGGGGTCTATTGGCTAGTTGAGAGAAGTAGGCTGTCAGGTAAGTTTGCTTTTATGGTGTAAGAAATGCCATCTGGGATGCTGTGTCCATGCTTGCTCTCAGGAATATAATCCCTCGGGTGGGTACTTGTTTGGATTTCTTTTCGTTGATTGTGTACTCTAGAGAGATCAGTAGGAACTTTACAAAAGCCAGGTGCTTGAGTAGCTTCTCCTGGTGGTCTGCGTGAATTAGGCAGTCGTCGAAGTATGGGTAAATCTGGATATTCATTTGTCTGCAAAAGGCAATGGCCGGAGCCAGACATTTTGTGAAAACTCTGGGAGCAGTAGATAAGCCAAAGGGAAGTGCAGAGATCCTGCCCTGAAATGTAGATATTTCCTGCATGACTCCGCAACAGGAATGTGGAGGTAGGCCTCTTTTAGGTCTAGGGTGGCTAGCCAAGTGTCCTTGGAGATCATGTGTAGCAGCTGCTGGAGGGTGAGCATTCTGAATTTTGGTATCACCAGAAAGGTGCTTAGAATGGATAGATAGAGAGGATGGGGTGCCAGGTGCCCTCTCTTCTGGGTACCAGAAAAAGCCTGGAGTAGAAACCTTGGCCTTTCTGTTCTGCAGGAAAGTGCTCTATTGCCCTCACAGACAGTAGGGAAAGGACTTGCTTTTGCGCCTCTGCCCACTGGTTTGGAGGTAGATCTGGAAACCCTTTTGGAGTTGGAAGGGTGTGGAAAGAAAATCTGTATCCCTGGGACAATATTTTGAGGACCCAGCAGCCATTGGTAATGGTGGCCCAGGTGCTTGCGTGAAAGGAGAGTTTTCCTCCTAAGGGTAAGTGAAGGTGGGCAGAGGGAGGCAATGGGAGAGGAGAGTCATTGTGAGTTCTTACCATGAGGGGCTGGCTTAGAACTCCCTGTTTTTGAAGTGGGGAAGTCCACTGTTTAGATCTCTGCATTCCCTGTGACTGCTGTCTGGGGGGTCTGCTTCCACAGGATCTGGGATGAACTGACCTGATGGGAGCAGGAGAGGACCAGTGTTTGGAGGGGCAATGCCTGCTGAACCTGGGTGGCTGGATCTGTAAGAAATCCTTAACTGTCTGCATAGATTTAGCTTTTTTTTCCATCTTTTTAAGACCTCTTCTGCCTTAGTGCCAAATAAGTTGTCTTTGCGCAAGGGTGCATCCAACAATTTAGATTTAACATGGTTTGTCAAAGGCTGTTCCTTAAGCCATGCATGCCTTCTGAGGACAGAACCGGTGACTCCTGCCCTGCAAGAAGCTTCTAGGGCGTCAAAACTACAGCAGTGCAAGGTGTGTTTAGTTACTTGACATGCAGAATGCAATAACGAACTCTCTAGATTCTGCACAAGCAGGAAAGGAAGACACTTTTTGTTTGAGGGTATGTTGCTGAAATTTTAGCATATGGAAATGGAACTGGCAATTTAGTGCTCTGATAGCAAGAGTAGCAGAGGTGTATACTTTTTTACCACAAACAAACACAGTTGGCCAGCAATTCGCAGTTGTACAAAATTTAACCAGCCAAAAACAGATGGTGGAAATTCAGACTTTAATAACAAAAATAACAAACCGGTTTCGGCATCAGCATGCCTTCTTCAGTGTAAGAGTAACAAACATATAAAGTATAATCAAATAAACAAATTTATACTCAAAGATAACCAATGAGCATTAGTAAATAACCTATGCGCGTGAATAATACATGAATATTAAATATAAAAAAACAAAATGCAAGGGACCAAAGCTATAATCCTGACCTCTAATAAATTATAACAAACAGTTAATGTAATACATTTGCTGTTAACAAACTAATAGTGTGTAAGAACCTTGAAAATTAATGTTTGTTAAGTAAGAAAAATTATATTAAGCAGTAATATAGAAAATTGCAATATATATTAGGCTTATATTAAAGAGTATTAATTACACAATAAGGACATGTATAACAAACCCAATATGTTAAAAGGACAGTTGTCTATATTCATATGTTAAATATGTGGGAAAACTAACTTCCATATTAGCAATTGTATATGGAAATTGTTATAAGATTGTGCTAGTTGGAATTCATAAAATTTTCGTGATGAATAGTCGTAAATTCCAGGCAGAAAAAGTGAACCTCATGGCTAAATTATTAAATTTGACACTGAACGGATACCATTCGCCATACAATTATAGTTATAAGTGGTCATTGAGTCCAGGCGGAAACAATGAACCCAGACCAATAATCCAATATTTCTCCTTGTGATTCAATATACCATGCCAACCTTGTGCATTACTACGATCACCAACAATTTTGTCTATAATCATAAGCATGAATTGTGCTTGTTGATGTTTTAACACATGCCGATATAAAGCATTTGTTTCTAATATCACTCAGATGTTCATTTATGCGTGTCCTAAGTGGCCTAGATGTCTGGCCCACATAAAATGCCCCACAATGACATGAGGCCAAGTAGACAACCCAATCACTACTACAGTTTCCAAAGATTTTACAATCAAATACCTTACTGGTGTTGCGACTTGAAAAGTGCTTGGACTTACTGATCTGTTTACATGATCCACAATGGCCACACGGGAAGGTACCCAACAGTTCATGTCCAGTAATGGTAAGTTGTTTGTGAATTGCTCCCCCACTACCTATATGTTTATAATGGGATAATAGGGAACCCAATGTTTTTCCTTTCCTGTATGAAAATTGACATTCTTCCCCTAAAACCACTCTGAGTTGTTCATTGGCCATTAATATATTCCAGTGTTTATTTATAATATCTCTGATGATATAATAATTTCTTCCATATGTTGTTATAAATCTAATAGTAGATATCCAGGAATCTGCAGAAGTTATCTTGCAATCCAACATAGTCTTTCTATTCATTTCAAAGGTTCGTACCCATGCTTTATTAATGTCCTGTGTTTTGTACCCTCTATTGACAAATCTATGATATAAATCCTGACTAGCCGCCTCATAGTCTGATTTGGTTGAACTAAGACGCTTCATGCGCATGAACTGTGATACTGGTATGTTTCTGATGGTGTGGCGTGGGTGCATGCTGGAAGCATGTAATAACGTATTATATTGTGGATATTTGCGGAAAACTTTAGTAGCCAGAGTATCTGTCTAGTGCTCTGGAATCCCTATCTGAAGGGGTGGAATTCTTAGCAGAGGTTGCTTTAATTCCTTTAGGCCCTTGAGAAACTACCTCAGGGTCAGCAGTAGGATTTTTGAAAATAAATTTGTGAGAGTCAGGGACTCTTAATACCGGTCTGGTTTTCTGGGAGCAGGAGGGAGGGTGTCAGGAGTCAAACTGGATTCCAGGAAACCATCCTCCACAACATACAGGACTGGGGGAATGGCCAGGGGGCTGTGCTGTGGAAGATCTAACAATTCCATGAGTCTATTTTTAGACGGAGGGTAGTGATGACATTCCCACTGGAAATGCTCCTTTAAGGTATGAAGGGTTTTCCCAAAGGAAAAGTACTCGGGGGAGGAGGCTGAATGAATCTATTCCTCTGCATCAGAATCCTCATAAGCAGAGAGGGGTTGCATGTCTTCATATTCAGATGCATCAGTCATCAGACTCCTGTTCAGACAAAACTACTGGGGACAGATATTTTTTTTCTTTTGGGAGGGGTAGATTGGCTTCCCCTAATCGGCATGATAAGGTCTTGTGCCATTTTAAGCATTTCAGAATGAGCCAAGGAAACAGGTGCCTGAGATTGGGTTGTCGATTTCTTGGGTGTGGTTTGTACCCTGGGCCTTAAAAACTAGGTAGTTTTCGAAAGAACAGTAGATGCGAAAGTCGTCTGTGTCGAGAATCGGTAGTGTAAAGTACTTCCTCGGAAGCTGGTGCTTGCTCAGCGGCTCAGGACCCATCCAAGAGAGAGACAACCACAGGCTCCTTAGTCGAAGAAGAGTTTTGCGGCATACCGGACTCCGAAAGGGTCTCGGTGGCGGCCTGCGAATCCACAGAAGGAGGCATCAGGGGCTGCAAAAGCGCCTCACTGAGGACTAGCTTAACAGAAGTGTCATTGGTAGGTTTGGACCTGTGTGGTCTGTCTCCATCTTTACGTTTTGGAAAATCTGTCGTCTGATGGCTTACCAAAGCCATATTGGAATTTGAGTACTGTAAGAGAAAATATCTAGCTACAATAAGGGCCCAATAACAACAGCAATTCAAATATGCTAATCATAATTTTCAACTAGCAATCAGAAACCAGAATTTATTCTTTTTCCTAACATTTAGGAAATAATTAAAAAGTAAAACTAACCAATGTTGCACCTGCTTACTTTCATATAAATTATAGTGCGACTACTGTGACACAAAAGCATAGTAATATCCCATGAAACTGGACACTAGGATCCATAAAGATGAAGCACAAACTTAAAATAAAATAAGCATAGTGTTTTTAATATACTTTGAGTATTTATTCTCCACCTGTTATTTGGACATGTGGGCTGGTGTCAAAGAGCATGGCATCAAGAGTAACATTCTGTGAAGTAACTGGTACAGGGAGGTAGAAATCTGCAGAAATTTAAATGTTAAGTATATTTAAAGGTACTACTCTCCATTTGAATATCCAGGGTACAGTAACTACATTTACAGAATTATATACAAAATTATGATCCAAAACTTCGATAGGTAATTTTTGCAGCAAAACCACTTTTTTTTTTTTTTTTACTTGTCATGAATGCCCATTTGCTGATGACAGATTAATGAGCAAAATGAATAAATATACCATTCGTCACTGTAAATGTCTGGGAAGACCTATTCCAATTACCACATTTGTGAGAAAGATAAACAGAAAAAACAGGAAAGGCAAATTATTTAATATGCATTAAACTCACCATGTCATAGCATGGTGTGGCTTCTGTTTTAACTTTCTATACTATATATCTGAAATGACAGACTGTTAAACCAATGTTTCAAGAAAGTAAATGCTATCTTTCAACTTACCATATACAGATGGAGACCAAACAAAACAGACTTGACTCACCTTCAACAAAATAATGTCTATTTCAGAGTACTTCATGCCATTTACCAAAACCGGTATTAACCTAAAACAAATAACATACGACATAATTACAGTTTTGAAAACTAGTCAAGTTAGACCTCTCATTCCTAAGTTGCCTGCAACTGAATGGACTACCTAATGACTTAAATGCATACCATAAGCAAAGTAACAAAATCTTGGTTATACTGAAAAATCATTCAAATAAGACAGAAAAAAATACTTCCTACATTAGCTGCTGAGTGGTGACAGTCATAGTCAATTAAAAAAACAACCCCCCCCAAAAAAAACCCCACTTCAAATACAAAATATATGAGAGTACTCTCGATATTAAAGATCTTCAAGAGGGCTGACACATGGCAACCAGTCATCTAGGTCCACTAGGAGAAAAGATAAATAAGAACATTACATTTGCTACAGAATTCAGTGGCATTCACCATCCACTTAATCAAAAGACCTAAGCAGGATAAGCCTGCATAGAATTTATGGATACTGTGACAATGTGAGGTATTGCCAGCTATGCCAGGAGAAGTAGGGCACTGGATGTGTAACATATGCCAGCATAGTTAGCTGGAGTTTTGTAAAGAATTATATGTCATATGTATATTAAACCGATTTGTACAGATGCTTGTATTGACAATGTATTTGTAAAGCTGCTTGAGTTAAAACTCTAAGAACAATGGGTCCTGACTGTATTGTAACTAATAAAATGTGTGTTTTAACAGAGGATACTGGAAGAAAAGAGGTTAAACCCTCAGCCCCAGCTAACTTTTAGAAAACTATCCTGAAATTAAATCACCTGGTTTAGGCCATAAAGATTAGATCTTACAGTTCTGATTGCAACCAAAGACTAAATGTCTGTGCCAGAGAATGGTTTATTTGCTTCTGTTGGAAGAGTGTAAGTGTTTTATATCTTCTAGATGCTATGGCATCTCAGCAAAGCTCTATCTCTGCGTATGTTAACACACGTGCTAAATTCTGGTTCAGATTCTAGCAATGGGGGTAGCATGGGAACCAGAAGTCAGATGATCAGGCGTATGTGATGTCTTTCTGTAAACTAGGACAAAAATTATGTTTTAACACCAGACAAGAGAGAAGTCTCAGAGCAGTCTGTTTTTGGAACATACAAAGCAAGGACCCTCACCAAATTCATTTTGCCTTGCCATACTAAGTGACCAGGAAAAAGTAATTCTTTAGATAAGTCATGAAAATATGGTGAGATTCATTTGAATCTATTCATCTCTATTATTTTAATATTTCCTGTGACTGAAACTCTGGTGTTTACTGTAAACAAATATTTAGTATTTAAATGTTCTTTTACTTTTTATTATTTATTAAACATACAAAGGTACTTAAACTTTTCAATGTGGTTGGTCCTTTAGAGAATATTTTAACCTTTGGGTGCACTTATTTATTCACTGACACTGTGGCCACTCCTGAAAGCCTTACTCCATTGGTCAAAACATTACAATTTGTATTAATATTAATTTTACTCAGTATAATTAGATACCATTGTAAAAGCCTTAGAGTAGCTGGCTTTGGAGTGCCTGGAGGCAGTAACTACCTTACAGTCTGGACAGAAGGGGGCTTAGTTAGTAAATCTGTGCCAGCCTTTCCCAGGTGTGTGTGTGTGTGTGTGTGTGTGTGTGTGTGTGTGTGTGTGTGTGTGTGTGTGTGAAAATCAAATATGAAAAAGTGTCTGTGTCAACTGCTTGGAAAGTACAGTTATGTACACTTACCATAAATGTAGATGTTCAAGTGAATTCACTATTGCAGTCCTCACCTGTGGGTTATCCCTGCTATGGTAGCCCTTGGCTGACCCGAATACCAGAGTCAATGTTTATCTGTGTCAGCTGCTGTCGCTTGCTGCCTGAAATCAGGTCATCAGTGCTACAAAGGAAGGCAGGCAAAGCCATTACATCAGTTTTTATTGCCCTAACTAGTCAGAGGCCCAAGTAAATATGGTAAAGTGACATCTACATTTATGGTAAGTGTACACAACTGAACTATGTTCTTTGTCTTTCACTGTTGCAGTCATCACCTGGTGGAGAATTCCCAAACTGAGGAGAGGGGTGATAGGATTTGTAAGAGACCTAAGAATGGGTCAGCATGCCCTACAGAACCAAACCCTGCCCTAGCCTTAGAAAACAGAGGTAGGTGGTAATGCTTGGAAAAGGTATAGACAGAAGTCAAGGTGGCAGCTTCCAGGATGTCCCTGCTAGAACTCCTCTGAAGAATGCTGTAAAAGTGGAGGCTGCCCTAGTGGAATGGGTTAAATAATCTTGGGGGGGGGGTGGAGTTCCCATGCAATCTGCAGTAGAAATGGACAAAGTGTGATATCCATTCGGAAATGGTTTGTTTGGAAATGTGCTGCCCCTGGGGCAAAACTGACAAGTAGATGATCTGTTTTCCTGAAGGGTTTAGTACGGTCCAGATAGTATATGAGCTGTTTGTGCAGGTCTAGTGAGTGCAGAATTCTTTCCCCCTTGTTTTGAGGGTTAGGAATGAAGGAGGGTAGATGTATGGCCTGGTTGAGAGTTACATTAGATACCACTTTGGGCATAAAGGAGGGATTAGTCCTCAGGGAGACCCTGTCTGCATGGAAGAAGATGAAGGGCTCAACAACCATCAGTGCCTGAAGTTCTGAAACCCTTCTGGCTGAGGTGATAGCTAGGAGAAAAACAATCTTCCAGGAGAGGTATCTTAGTTCTGCTGAAGCAGCAGGTTCGAAGGGTGGTAAAAAGTTAGTTTTTCCAAAACATAATTCAGGTCCCAGGCTGGAGTGGGTGGCCTTCTGGGAGGTCTGACATTAGAAGCCCCTCTGAGAAATTGTTTAAATCAAAGGATGGGAGAAAGTACAGTTTTGTACCTACCATAAATGTAGATGTCCGATAGATATGCAACTGCAGTCCTGACATATGGGTTGTCCTGCCTCAGGCAGCCCTTCGGTCGGCCGGATTTCAAAGTCTGGGTCCGGTGTCGGCTGATGTCGCCTCTTCCCCGACGTCAGAGCGGATGGGGTACAAAAGCATCAACCAACGTCATCTTCTTCAGTGTTTCTTGCCCCAGATGCCAGGTGCCCTCAAAGGAAGGCTAAATTTAGAGAATGGATAAAAATTCCAGACATGCACAACAGTAATAAACAGATACACCATAACAGATATTCCCAGCTAATTTGAAAAGAGGGGAGTGGACCCAAAAAAGAGAATTACAGAGGGGTAGGAGGGAGGGAAAACCTGACTGCAGTTGCATATCTATCGGACATCTACATGTATGGTAGGTACAAAACTGTACTATGTCCTTCAAGAATGCAACTGCAGTCCTGACATATGGGTTGAATACCATAGCCAAGCTGGGGGTGATAGGATCTAAGATAAGGATGGTGTAGCTAAAATGCCCTGCAGGACTGCAGAAGCAAAGCCTGCTCGGGATCTCGAATATAAAGGCAGGTTGTAATGTTTGGAAAATGTATGCACGGAGCTCCATGTAGCAGCTTCTAGAATGTCCTTTGTAGCCACCCCTCTTAGAAAGGCTGTGGAGGTGGCTGTAGCTCTGGTGGAGTGTGGCCTGATATTGGCTGGCACACCTTTTCCATGGAAAGAGTAGCAGAATCTGATGCAGTTTCCAATCCATTTTGAAATTGTTTGTTTGGAAATTGCCTTTCCTTGTACTCCAGCAGTGTAAGCTACAAATAGTTGGTCAGACTTTCTGTTGGCCTTTGTTCTGTCCAAGTAGTAGCGCAATTGCCTGTGTATGTCCAAAGTGTGCAGAAGCTTTTCTCCTTTATTTTGAGGATTGGGAAAGAAAGTAGGCAGGTGAATTGCTTGATTTAGAGAAACCCTGGATATCACTTTTGGCATGAATGAAGGATTGGTTCTTAAAGAGAGACTGTCCTGATGGAAAATGAGAAATGGAGGTACGGCCATGAGGGCCTGTATCTCCGAGACTCTTCTTGCTGAAGTAATTGCCAACAGGAAAACTGTTTTCCAGGAGAGAAATTGCAATTCTGAAGATGTTGCTGGCTCAAAAGGAGGAAGAGTTAATTTTTCCAAGACGAAGTTGAGGTCCCATGCAGGCACTGGTGTTTTTTTTGGAGGTTTGATATTCTTTATCCCTCTTAGAAACTGTCTTAGCAAAGGATGTGAAAACACAGGTGGATCACAGTTGTATTTTGCTGAAATTGCTGAAGCGTGTATTTTTATGGAAGAATATGAAAGGCCATTGTGAAGCATTTCTGCCAAGTATTCTAGTATCTGTAGGATGCTCATTACTGATGCATCCTGACCCTTGTTGGCATTCCAGATGTTGAATCTCTTCCATTTGGCTGATTCTGGTGGAAGGCCTGCGTGCTTCCAGTAAGATCTCTTGAACTTTTTTGGAGAGAGAGATATGGGGAGAATTCATGGAACCCTCCAAGCTGTCAGTTGCAATGTTTGCAGGTTGGGATGAACAGTCCTGTAATTGTGCTAAGTTATAAGCAGAGGCCAATGAGGCAGGAGCCACGGCTTGGTGCGAGTTATGCTCCTTAGTAATGGATACCAGTGCTGTCTTGGCCAGTCTGGAGCTATCAAAATGCCTTTCGGTTGTTCTGCTTTGATCTTCAGTAACACCTTGGTCATTAATGGTAGAGGTGGGAATGCATAGATTGTTAGAGAATTCCAGCTGAAGGAGAGAGCATCCATTCTCCAGGCTTGAGGATGGTGTGTCCTTGAGCAGAACTTCTTCAGATGATGATTGAGGTGTGAGGCAAAGAGATCTATGTCCGGCCTTCCCCATGCATGAGTTATTTGTGAAAAAATGTCTGGATGCAACATCCATTCGCAAGGGTCCATAATGTTTCTGCTTAGACTGTCCGCCAGAACATTGTCCTTGCCTGGGACAAACTGGGATTGCAACTGTATGTTCAGTTTCAGGGACTTTTCCCAAAGAGTCATTGTTAGTCTGCAGAAGGGGTAAGAATGGGTGCCTCCCTGTTTGTTTATGTACCACATAACAGTGGTGTTGTCTGTCTTTATTAGCAGATGACCTTGCTGAAGAAATTTTCCGAAGGCCTCGATTGCATGAATCACTGCCAACATCTCTTTTTGACTGATGTGCAGATGCAATTCCCGGGGTGCCCATTGCCCTTGAATGCATCTGCCCTCCATGTGCGCCCCCCATCCATGATCTGAGGAGTCTGTTGTAATGGTTTGGCTTGCTTGAGGTTTGTTGAAAGACATGCCTTTGTTTAGCTGGCTTGATTGTGCCTACCACAAAAATTCCTTTTGTAGACATGGAATGAGTGGAATAATTGCTTCTAAGTTGTGGCAGTGTTGAGACCATAAACTTTTTATGTACCATTGTAGTTTTCTCATGTGTAGTCTTGCCAGTGGAATCAGAAGAATGCAAGATGCCATGAAACACAGGGCCTGCAGGATTTTCCTTGCAGTCATCTGGGTGTGCTTTGCTAGGCTTTTGAAGTAATCTGGTAATTGTTCTTGTTTTTCTTCTGTGAGGAAAGCCATTTGTGAGTTTATGTCCAGTTTGGCTCCTAGAAAAATTATTTGTTGGGATGGCAGTAGTCTTGATTTTTGAATGTTGACTGTGTATCCCAAAGCCTGTAGTAAGTGAATGACATAGTCCAAGTTTCTTATCAAGGCTTGCTTGCTGTCCGCTTGTATAAGGCAGTCGTCCAGGTAAGGGTATATTTGTATCCCTTGAAGTCTGCAATGTGCAATTACTGATGCCAGGCATTTCGTGAATACTCTGGGAGCAGTAGATAAGCCAAAAGGCAATGCTGAGAATTGATAATGCTCTGACCCTGCAAGAAATCTGAGGTATCTTCTGCAGCTGTGTCTGATTGGGACATGCAGGTATGCCTCCTTGAGGTCCAGAGTAACCAGCCAAGACCCCTTGCCCAGCATGGGAAGAAGTTGCTGTAACGTCAGCATTTTGAACTTTGGCACAATGAGAAAAGTGTTTAGAGCGGACAAGTCCAGTATAGGTCTCCATTGCTTTTCTTTTCTTGGAACAAGGAACAGTCTTGAGTAGAATCCCTGGCCTTGTTCCTGAGGAGGAACCTTTTCTATTGCTTTGATTTGTAGCAGCTTTGAAACTTGTATGAGTGCCTCTGCCCTTTGATTTTGTGGCAGGTTTGGCATGCCTTGTCTTGCTGGTAAGGTATGGAAGTGGAACCTGTAACCTTTGTCTATTATGTCCAAAATCCATTTGTCCTTTGTAAAAACGTGCCAATTTTTTGAAAATAAAGATAATTTTCCACCTAAAGGTGCTTCTCTTTGAGCCTTGGTCATGTGTCAAAGTCAAGTCATTGTGATTGTCCCTGTGGAGCAGTAGAAGTCCCTGTGCCACTTCTCTGATTAGTTGGTTGCCACTGGCGGCCCCTGTAGGAGCCTCGGTATTGCCCTCTACCTCGAGCACGCCCGTTTCTTCCCCTTTGGAACTTGTCAGTGCCTGGAAAGGACCAATTCTTCGAAGGCCAATTCCTACTGAACCTTGGTGGCTGAACCTGGAGGAAATCTTTGACTGTACTGATTTAGCCTTTTCCTCAATTGATTTCAACACACCCTGTGCATTAGCACCAAATAGCTTGTCTTTTTCCAGAGGTGCATCTAGAAGCTTTACTTTAACATGATCTGGCAATGTCTGTTCTTTCAACCAAGCATGTCTACGTATGACGGCCCCTGTCATAGCTGCCCTACATGAAGCTTCCAATGCATCATAACCACACTGAAGAAAATGATTGCTAACCTGCTGAGTATTATGAACCAAATCCTGCAAGGCCTTTCTATCTAAAGGCTCAGGAGAGGCTAACTTTTTCTGCAAATCATCCATCAAGAAATCCTGATACTGAAACATATGAAAAAGACAGTTAAGTGCCCTCATGGTAAGGGTGGATGAGGTATAAACTTTTTTACACCGCCTCTCCAGGGACCTAGATTCCCTGTCTGTGGGCAAAGGATTTTTGGCCGTGGAAGTGGCCACTCCTTTGGGCCCCTGAGAAATAGTTTCTAGATCCACAGAGTGGGCCTTAAAGAGATGTTTATGAGTTTCAGGAACCCTGTAATATCTGTCTGGCTTGACAGGAGCAGGAGGGAGAGAATCAGGAGAAGTACTGGAGTCTGAGAACACATCATCCAATACATCTAACACTGGGGGTATAGCTAAAGGCCTGTGCTGGGGTAACTTAAGGAAAGTCCAAAGCCTTTTCCTGGAGTCGGAGAAATCCTGGCCCTGCCACTGAAAATGCGCTCTCATGGAGTGGAGAATTTCCCCGAAAGAAATATCCTCAGGAGGAGAGGCAGAGGGAATGGATTCATCAGCATCAGAATCCTCGTAGGCCGGGAAGGATTCCTCCTGGGAATCTGAATGGCCTGACTCACCAGAGGCTTCATCTGAGGAAAGGGTATCTGCCTGCTCAACCCTAGGCCTTTTGTCTGAAGGCGGCTGAGAACATCTGTCTGGATGAGCCTGAGAGCCCCTGATTAAAGAAATTAGATCTGCAGCTAAAGTCATGATCTGTTTATCAGAAGTGGGACCCTGTGAAAAAGATTTAGGAGGGTGAGACTTAGCCTGTCTGGCAGCCTTAGCACGTGTGTAGGCCTTGATGGACAGACACAGGAGGCCTAGCTGCCCCACGTGCTGGAGTAACTTTGTCCACCGGTATGGTGTCAGGCAAATCTTGGGCTTCGGTTCCAGGAGGAAAATCAACAACCGGCACCGGGGTAGCCTCCGGGACCGGCAGCGGTAAAGCGGTGTCGCCGGCCTGAGCGGTTGAATTACCGCCTCGAAGAGACCGATGCACTCGGTAGGCTTCGCGGTGTCGGTGGAAGTCGCGGCCGCGAATGTCGGTCCCGTCCTTCCGCTTTTGAAATATGTGCTGTCGGTAGTTCCGACGGCATGATATAGGAGTAATTTTCCCCAAAAAAGTCTTCAGCAAATTCTGCCCGGCGCCTAAGTGTGCACTTATTAAAGCAAGCACAGGCAGCGACGTCGTGGTCTGGGCCGAGGCAGGGAAGGCAGTAAGAATGGAAGTCCTTATGAGGTATTTGTTTACCACAAGACAAGCAATTATTAACTTTTGCAGTTTTATCTGACATCGGCTGAGGCAAGAAAAGGTTCCCCAATGGGGTACTTAGCTTTTTGATGACTTCGGTATCTGAAAACACAGGAGCTGGCCGACCGGCACTTGCGAACTGCTTCTGCTTCGGGCACCGCGCGGCAAGAAAGACTGAAGAAGATGGCGTCGGCTGATGCTTTTGTACCCCAGCCGCTCTGACGTCAGGGAAGAGGCGACATCAGCCGACGCCGGACCCAGACTTTGGAATCCGGCCGACCGAAGGGCTGCCTGAGGCAGGACAACCCATATGTCAGGACTGCAGTTGCATTCTTGAAGGACATCAGGGGCTGTTCTGTATCAAAATGAGCTGAAATGGCTGAGGTGTGGATTTTAATAGAGAAGAAAGAGAGGCCACTATTAAGTAGCTCCGCTAGGTAGTCCAGAATAAGAGGGATGGAAGGTTGTGAGGTATTGCCTCCTCTGGACGGACTACAGGACCCGAATCTTTTCCATTTTCCTGCGCAAGATTTTCTGGTGCTGGGCCTTCTTGGCCTCTGTGATAATGTCTAGGATCTGTTTGCTTAACAGGGGCCCCTTGTTTGCCTTTAGAGTATTAGCCATGCTGATAGTTTGAGAGTCTGCAAGTCTGGGTGCAGCATTACCCACTCCACCTGAGTTAAGAGGTCTGAGATCAAGGGAAGCTGCCTGGAAGGCTGTACGGTCAGGCTGTGCAGTAAGGGGTACAAATGCTGTCTGGGCCAATTTGGAGCAATGAGGATGGACTTTGGTCTCTCCTCCTTATATTGATCAGTACCTTGGGAATAAGAGTCGGAGGAGGGAATGCATACACAAAGAGGGTGTTCCAGGGGAAGGTCAAGGCATCCACCTTCCACACTAGGTGGTGATACTCCCTGGTACAGAATTTTTTCATCTGATGGTTGAGATCAAAAAGATCCACCTCTGGAATCCCCCATGCCTGAGTGATTTGTAAAAAGATTATTCTGTGGAGCTGCCATTCGTGGGGGTAAAGTAAGTTTCTGCTGAAGTGATCTGCCAGGGTGTTGTTGATCCCAGGTAGGTAATGGGCTATCAGGTGTAGTACACCATGGAAGAGGCAGTCAGCCAGAGGCTCGTGGCTAGCCTGCACAGAGGATAAGATTGGGTTCGTCCCTGTTTGATGAGGTACCACATTACTGTGGTGTTACCAATTTTGATCAGGAGAACCCCAGGCATGAGATGGGGTTTGAAGGATGTCAGAGCCTTTTGTACTGCCATCATTTCCTTCTGATTGATGTGTAAGGGAAGGTGCTGGGTTATCCCAAAGACCTTGGGTGCACCTGCCTTCTAGGTGAGTGCCACAATCTATGTCTGAGGTGTCGATGGTAATGGTCTGCCCAGTTGGGCAGAGGGTGAAGGAAAGACCCTTGTTCTGGGCACAGACCCATGCCCACCAGAGAAACTCGGCCCTTATAGAGGGGATCAGAGGTAGAGAGGTCTCTAGAGGTTGAGAGTGCTGACACCAAAGGTTCTTTAGGTACCACTGAAGTTTTCTTGCGTGTAGCCTGGCCAGAGCAATTAGAAGGAAGCAAGATGCCATGCACCCAAGGCTTGCAGGAACTTCCTCGCAGTGAGGTGACTTCTGGAAGCCAGCTAGGTAAAAGAGAGAGGCAGGAAGCTCTGCTTTTCTGGGGACAGGAAGGACATTTGGGATGCTGTGTCCAGCAGTGCTGCCAAGAAAATGATCTTCCTGGAGGGTGTTTGTCTTGATTTCTTCTTGATGATGGTGTACACTAAGGAGGTTAGGAGGGTTTTGACAAAGAGGAGGTTCTTAAGGAGCTTTTCTTTGCAATCTGCGTGAATGGGGCAGTCGTCCAGATAAAGGTAAACTTTTATATTTTTCTGTCTGCAAAAGGCTATGGCCGGGGCTAAGCATTTGGTGAATACCCTGGGAGCAGTAGATAAGCCAAAGCGTAGCACAGAGAATTGAAAATGTTGTGAGCCTGCTCTGAAACGAAGGAATTTCCTGCAGTTTTCCCTTATAGGAATGTGGAGGTAGGCATCTTTTAGATCTAGGGCAATTAACCAGGCATTTTCTTTTCAGCAAAGGCAGCAACTGCTGAAAAGTAAGCATTTTGAATTTGGGGACCACCAGGAAGATGTTCAGAATGGATATAGATCCAGGATGTTTCACAGAGTGCCCTCTTTTCTGGGGAAAAAGGAATAGTCTGGAATAAAAGCCTTTGCCTGCTTGATCTGAGGGGACAGGTTCTACTGCCCCTTGGAATATGAGAGTTTGGATTTGTTTCAATGCCTCTGCCCACTAATTTGGAGGAAAGTCTGGGTACCCTCTTGGAATTGGGAGTTTGTTGAAGGAGAATTTGTATCCCTGAAAAATGATCTTTAAGACCCATTGGTCCTTTGTAACAAAGCCAATTTTCTTTGCAGAGGGAGAGCCTTCCTCCTAGTTTTTGGTGAATGAAAAGAGGGCAGAGGGGGGAGAATGAGTCATTGAGAGTTTTTGCCATAGAGGGATGGGTTAGAACTCCCTGCCATTGGAGTGAAAGTGGTCCACTGTTTGGTTCTCTGCTGTCCCTGGGGTAAGAGTCTGGGTAGACTGTCCCTATGTAGCTTACCTTGCTCCTGTCTGCTAGGTGCAGGAAAGGACCAGTGTTTTGAGGGAAAATTCCTGCTGAACCTAGGAGGTTGTACCTAAAGGAAATATTTTACTGTTTGCATAGATTTTGCTTTGTTCTCCATCTTTTTAGGCATCTCTTCTGTTTTTACTCCAAACAAGCGGTCCTTATTCAAGGGTGCATCAAGTAATTTAGATTTGACATGATCAGGGAGAGGTTGATGTTCTTTGTGTTTCACTGTTACAGTCATCACACTTAGGTTATCCTACCAGGGGTAGCTCCCAGTCGGCCCGAATACCAGAGGCTTAGTATTTTTGCGTCGGTTGCTGTCGCTTCAGGACTGACGTCAGGTCATCAGAGGTACAAAAACAGGCAGCCGACGCCATTACATCAGTCTTTCTTGCAGAGGAGCTCAAAGCAGAAGCAGTTTGCAGGAGTGTCGGACAGTCACTACCTAAGTTTTCATTTCCAAAATTGAATCACCTTGAAGTCTTCTAAAGCAAAGTACCCTGTTGGGGATCCTTTTTTCTTGCTCTAACTGATTTCAGAAAAAGTTAACAATTGTCTCGCCTGTGGAAAGCAAACACCACACCGAGATTTCCATTCTTACTGCATCACCCATTTAGGCCCAGACCACGAAGTACCTCACTGTTGGTTTTTGTGCTTTGTTCAATGCCTGAACTATTCGGCACTGGGCCCTTACTGTAGCTAAATACTTTTGTTGTTGATCTCCATATTCGGAAATGGCTTTGGTAAGCCATCCGACTACCGATCTTCTGAAAAAACATAAGGATAAAGACAGAGACAGACTACACAGGTCCAAAACTGCCGACGCTTCTGTTAAGCTAGTTGACAGTTTGCCAGTACTCAGTGAGGTGCTTTCGCAGACCCTGATACCCGCTTCAATGAATTCGCAGGCCGCTACTGAGACCCATTCGAAATCTGGTATGCCACAAGACTCTTCTTTGACTACGGAACCTGCGGATGTCTCTACCTTGGATGGGTCTGGAGCCACTGCGCAGGCACCAGCTTCTGAGGAAATTGTTCGCACTACTGATATCCGACACAGACTACTTTCTCGTCTTCAGTTCTTTCTAAAACTACCGAGTTTCTAACGCCAAGAGTATGAGCTACGCCTAAAAAAACAGACAACCCAAACTCAAGCACCTGCTTCCTTGCCACAATCTCTGATGCTTAAAATGGCAGAAGACCTGATCATGCTGATTAGGGGAAGCCAGCCTTCCCCTGTTAAACGAAAAAGAGTCTTGTCCCCAGCAGCTTTATCTGACCAAGAGTCAGACTACTCTCAGGTTTCTGAATACGAAGACATGCCCTTATCTGCCTATGAGGAATCAGATGCAGAGGAATCCATTCCTTCTGCCTCCACTCCAGAGGATTTTTCTTTTGGTGAAACCCTACATACTTTGAGACAGCATTTTCAGTGGGAATGCCAGGATTATCCTCAGTTCAAAAAGAGACTCAGGGATTTTTTAGATTTACCACAGCACAGATCTTAGCTATCCCTCCTGTAATGGATGCTGTGGATGATGTCTTATGGAATCCAGTCTAACTCCTGATACTTTATCCCCTGCTCCAAGGAAACCCGACAGGTACTACAGAGTCCCTGACTCTCTCAAATTTCTCTTCAAAATCCTACTGCTGACCCACAGGTCAACTCCCAAGGACCTAAAGGAATAAAAGCAACTACAGCTAAGAATCTCATCCCCTCGGACAGGGATTCCCGAGCTTTAGGCAGATGGGATAAAAAAAAGTATACACCTATTCAACTCTCGCCATTAGAGCACTGAATTGTCAGTTCCACATGCTGAAATACCAGCAACATACTAAGGAACTTATTAAAAAGAAGTTATGCACTCACCATAACGTTTCATCTGAGTAGTTGTACTTCATTTGTCTTCAACTTGTGGGAATAAGGATCCGTATCGGATTCGAAACGGCAAAAATTACTAGCATCATCTCGGAGCTCCAGACTCCTCTCCTTACCCATAATACACCTCCACTGCCTTCCATCCCCAGATCGAGTTTGCAGAACTTATACTTAGAACCCGACCTGATAACATACTTGTGACCTATACTACAGCCCATAGGCTGAACATGCGCCAAGGTCCAGGGGAAGGAGGGAGGGACAGTTGAAGACAAATGAAGTACAACTACTCAGACGGAATGTTATGGTGAGTACATAACTTCTTTATCTGAAGTAGTTTGCTTCATTTGGTCTTCAACCTGTGGGACAGAGTCTCCAGCTACTAAACTCCTGGGAGGCCCTCATAGAAGGATATTCCGGAGCACCGCGGAGCCAAAGGATGCTTCCCTTCTAGATGTCAAATACAATTTGTAATGGGAAATAAACGTACAAGATGAGGACCAAGTAGCTGCAAAGCAAATGTCATCCAAAGCCACCCAAGACCAGAAAGCTGCAGATGTAGCCATGGACCTAGTGGAATGAGCTTTAACCTGACCTGGAAGAGACATGCCTTTGCTCTTTTAGACCTGCAGGATGTATGAAGAAATCCATCTAGCTATAGTGACCTTGGAAAGAGGTTTGCCCAAAAAGGGTCTATAGAACGAAGCAAACAATTGATCAGTTTTACGAAAATTTTTTGTCCTGTGTAAATAGAATCATAACAGTCAATGAACATCCAACATGTGTAGTTTGTATTCCATCCTGTTGGTAAAATTGGGAAAGAACACAGGCAAATTTACAGTCTGATTGATATTGACTGGTGATGCCACCTTAGGAAGAAAAAATGGGTTGATTCAAAGGGAAACTCTAGCTTTATGAAAAATCATGTACGGGAAATTTATGGACAAGGCCTGTAATTCTGAAACCCTTCTAGCTGAGGTAACAGCGACCAGAAAATCTGTTTTCCACGATAGAAATTTTAGATCTGCAGTTGCGGCAGGCTTAAAAAAAGCGGGGGGGGGGGGGCGACCAGAGCTTGGAGAAAGTACAGTTGCGTACACTTACCATAAATGTAGATGTTAGAGTGTTTTCACTGTTGCAGTCATGACATTTGGGTAATCTGCTGGCAGGTTGCCCTCAGTCGGCCTGATTAACAAAGTCTTGGGTCCTGCGTCAGCTGCTATCCCATCTTCCATGACGTCAGGTTGTCAGGGGTACAAAACATGCAGCCGACGCCATTACATTAGTTTTTCTTGCCCCAGATACCAGGTGCCCCCCAAATGGGGAGCAAATAAAATTAAAAAAACAAAAAATATACCTCCAACCAAAAGCAAATACACCAAAAGGGCTTTTAAGCATAGTGAAAGAAAGTAGAGGTATACTAAGAGAAAAACAGGGGGGCTGGAGAGTGAGTAACCAGGACTGCAACACTGAATACACTCAAACATCTACATTTATGGTAGGTACACAACTGTACTATCTTCATCGTGTTACACTGTTGTAGTCATTACAATTGCGTTGAATCCCAAAGCTAAGGTTGGGAGGCTGGAGCTAAAGAGGATTAGGAGAGGCTATCAGGCCCTGCAGAACTGCAGTGGCAAAGCCTGCCCTGGATTTAGAGTAGAGAGGTAAGTGATGGTGCTTTGTAAAAGTATGCACTGAACTCCAAGTTGAAGCCTCCAAGATGTCTTTGGTTGGCACTCCTCTGAGGAAGGCTGCTGAAGTGGCTGCTGCTCTAGTTGAAGGTGGCCTAATAGCCTTAGGCACTGATTTGCCATGCTGTGAATAGCAGAAACGAATGCAGTGGCCAATCCACTTTGAAATAGTTTGTTTGGAGATAGGCTTCCCTTGTGATCCTGCAGCATATGCCACTAGAAGTTGTTCGGTCTTTCTGAAAGCTTTGGTACTGTCCAAGTAGAAACGTAGCTGCCTGTGAATGTCCAAAGAATGCAGAAGTCTCTCACCCTTATTCTGTGGGTTTGGGTAAAAGGTAGGCAAATTAATTGTTTGGTTAAGGGCCACACTGGGCACTACCTTAGGCATATATGTAGGGTTTGTCCTTAGAAAAACCCTGTCAGGATGGAAGATGATAAAAGGTTCCGCAGCCATGAGTACCTGTAACTCTGAGACTCGCCTAATGGAGGTTATTGCTAGGAGCAGAGCTGTTTTCCAGGATAAGAATTTTATATCAGCTGCAGAGGCTGGCTCAAACAGAGGCAGTGTGAGTTTTTCCAAGACATAGTTGAGGTCCCATGCAGGTATTGGTGCTCTCCTTGGATGTCTTATGTTTTTGGCCCCTCTGAGGTACTGCCTTAATAATGGATGAGAAAAAAATAGGTGGCTCTGTATTGTAATGAGCTGAAATGGCAGAGGCATGAATTTTAATTGATGAAAAGGAAAGGCCTTTATCCAGCATCTCAGTTATGTATTGCAAAATCTGAGGAATATTTGGAACGGTCGTGTCAATACCTTGTGCCTGGTTCCAAGCACAGAATCTCTTCCATTTTTCTGCATAAGATTTTCTGGTGCTAGGCCTCCTGGCTTCTAAAATAACATCCATCACTGCTTTAGAGAGAGGTGTGTCTTGAATGGCTACATTATCCGCCATGCTGCCAGGTTTAAGGTCCTGAGTTGGCTGTGCAGTATCTGGCTATCTTGCTGGGTTAGTAAGTGAGGAATTTGAGGTAATGTCCAAGTTGGGCATTGAGACAAGCTCTTTAGGATTGGGTACCAGTGCTGGCGGGGCCAGTCTGGGGCAATCAGTAATATTTTTGGCTTCTCTTGTCTGACCTTGAGGAGTACCTTGGGGCAAAGAGGTAGAGGCGGAAAGGCATATATTGTTAGGTTTTTCCAGCTGAAAGACAGAGCATCCACTTTCCATGCTTGCTTGTGATAAGTCCTTGTGCAGAATGTCTGTAGTTGGCAGTTGTGAGGAGAGGCAAATAGGTCTATGTCCGGGCATCCCCAGTTCCTTGTTATCATGCTGAAGACTTGTGGACCCAATTTCCACTCGTGTGGATCCATTAGGTTTCTGCTTAGTTCGTCTGCCAGAGTATTTATCCTTCCTGGCAGGAATTGTGCCTGCAGATGTACTTAGTAAGTCAGTGCTGTGTCCCACAAGCTCATGGCTAGTCTGCAGAGGGGGTAGGAATGCGTGCCCCCTGCTTGTTTATGTACCACATGACTGTAATATTGTCCGTCTTTATCAGTAGTTCTCCAGGATGAAGTACATCCTTGAAGGCTGTCAGGGCATTCCGAACAGCTAGCATCTATTTTTGATTGATATGTAGATGCATTTGACTTGCGGACCATGTGCCTTGAATACATCTTCCTGCCATATGGGCCCCCCAGGCATAATCTGATGCATCTGTTGTCAATGTCTGCCTGGCTGTGGGTAAGGTGAATGGCTGTCCCCTGTTCAGGTGACAGGCTTTTGCCCACCATCAAAACTCCTGTTGCAGGCAGGGAAGAAGGGTAATTATTGTTTCCAAGCTGTGCCAATGTAGAGTCCAAACGCTTTTTAGATACCACTGAGGTTTCCTCATATGCAGTCTTGCATATGGAATTAGCAGTATGCAGGATGCCATGAAGCCCAAAGCCTGCAGAATTTTTCTTGCAGATAACTGGGTCTTTGTTGCCAACATTCTGAAATAAGTAGTCAGTTGTCTGTGTTTGTCTGGCGTGAGATAAGCCATCTGGGCAGTTGTATTTAAGCTTGCACCCAGGAATATTATCTCTTGAGAGGGTACGAGTTTTGATTTCTTTTCGTTTACTATGTACCCTAGACCTGTTAGTAATCTTTTTACAAACTCCAGATGCTGTAGTAGAATGTCCTTGTTCTCTGCTTGAATAAGGCAGTCGTCCAAGTAAGGATATATTTGTATCCCTCTTTGTCTGCAAAATGCAATTACTGGTGCCAGGCATTTTGTGAAGACCCTGAGCGCAGTAGATAAGCCAAAGGGCAGTGCAGAGAATTGGTAGTGCATTGAACCAGCTATAAATCTGAAGTATCTTCTGCATGATTGTCTGATTGGGACATGCAGGTATGCCTCTTTTAGGTCTAAAGTCACAAGCCAAGCCTTCTTGCCCAGCATGGGCAGAAGCTGCTGCAGAGTTAACATTTTGAATTTTGGAATATCCAGGAATGTTTTTAGGATAGACAGGTCCAGTATAGGTCTCCAGGTTTTGTCCTTTCTGGGTATCAAGAATAGCCTTGAGTAAAATCCTTGTCCCTGCTCTTGTTGTGGTACTTGCTGAATGGCCCTCATGTTCATGAGGGATAAAACTTGTTTTTGTGCCTCTGCCCATTGATTGTGTGGCAGGTCTGGCATACCGTTTGGCCTTGGCAGGGTGTGAAAGTGGAACCTGTAGCCTTGAGATACGATATTGAAGACACATTTGTCCTGGGTGATTATATGCCAATTTTGTGAAAAAAGTGCTAGTTTTCCTCCTAAAGGAGCTGCCAAAAGATACGTGCTTGGTGTTGGCAGGGGAAAGTCATTGAGACTGTTTCCTGTATGGCTGTGATTTTTCCTCTCCGCTTTTGGAGGTAGGAGCACCCCACTGTTTAGGTCTGTATGAGCCTTGGGGCTGTGATCTGCCTCTGGGGTGTCTGTATTTGCCTCTTTGTGGCCTGACACTGGGAAGGACCAATTCTTTTGTAGGCCAGTTCCTGCTAAATCTGGGAGGCTGTACCTGTAAGAAATCCTTCACTGTCTGCATAGATTTAGCCTTGTCCTCCATTTTCTTTAAAACTTCTTCTGCTTTAACACCAAACAAGGTATTGTGTTATAATGGAGCATCTAATAGTTTTGCTTTAACATGATCGGGCAGATTGTGTTCTTTTAACCAAGCATGCCTCCTAATGACAGAACCTGTAACCGCGGCCCTGCAGGAGGCCTCTGGAGAATCAAAACCACATTGCAAAGTATGCTTTCCCACTTGTTCAGCTGCATGCAATAAATCCTGCATTTCTTTGTTTTCTGCACATTCTGAATTTGTCAACATTTTCTGTTTAAGCAGTGACATAAGATATTGCTGATATTTAAGCATATGAAACTGACAATTTAAAGCTCTTACAGCCAAGGTAGCAGAAGTATAAGTCTTTTTTCCCCATCTATCCAGGGCCCTAGAATCCCTATCAGAGGGGATAGGGTTTTTTGCAGTGGAAGCCTTGACCCCCTTGGGACCCTGAGAAATAGTTTCTGGGTCAGCAGCAGGGATTTTGTAAAGAAATTGATGTGAATCAGGAACCCTGTAGTATCTGTCTGGCTTAACAGGAGCTGGTGGCAAAGAGTCAGAAGACAGACCGGACACTGAAAATACATCTACAATGTCTAAAACAGGAGGAATAGCAAGGGGCCTGTGCTGAGGTAATAAAAGGAAGCCTCTGAGCCTTTTCTTAGATTCTGAGTAATCTTGGCTCTCCCAGTGGAAATGCTCCCTCATAGTATGCAGGGTCTCCCCAAAAGAATAATCCTCAAATTTTTGGCCACTCTGAGGAACTGCTTGAGCAGTGGATGAGAGAAGAGGGGAGGGTTCTGTGTTATAATGAGCTGAAATGGCTGAGGCGTGGATTTTAATGGAGGAAAAAGACAGGCCCTTGTGAAGCATCTCAGTTAAGTATTGTAAAATTTGAGGTAAATTGGGTGCTGCTGTGCTCATCCCTTGAGATTGGTTCCAGGCACAGAATCTTTTCCATTTTTCAGCATAAGATTTTCTAGTACTAGGCCTCCTTGCCTCTAAAATGATATCCATCACATGTTTGCTGAGGGATGGCAAAGGAGAGATTAAGTAATTAGCCAGGCTGCAAGGTTCAGTGTTGGAAGTTCTGGTTCTCCTGTTGAGACAGCAGGGAAAAAGTCTGAGGCAGGTACCATGGAGATAACCATGACACACTACGCAAGAGGGGGTAACAGTGTTGGCACGGCCAGTCTGGAGCAAACAAAATCATCCTTGGTTTGTCCTGTTTGATTTTTAGTAGTACTTTGGAGAGCAGAGGCAGAGGGGGAAAAGACCAATTCTTAGTAGGCCAGTGCCTACTGAATCTAGGTGGCTGCACTTGTAGGAAATCTTTTACAATTTGCATAGATTTAGCTTAGTCTTCCATCTTTTTCAAAACGTCTTCTGCCTTATTACCAAATAAACTGTCCTGTTGTAAAGGAGCATCCAGCAATTTGGCTTTAACATGATCAGGCAGATTTTGTTCCTTGACCCAAGCATGCCTTCTTATCACATATCCAGTTACAATGGCTCTGCAAGAGGCCTCCAAGGAATCAAAACCACATTGCAAAGTATGCCTTCCAACTTGTTCAGCTGAATGCAATAAATCCTGTAACTCTATTTTCCACACAGTCAGAAATCAACATCATTTTCTGTTTAAGTAATCCATGACATGCTGCTGATATTTAAGCATATGAAATTGACAGTTTAAAGCACTGATTGCCAGGGTTGCAGACGTGTAAACCTTTTATCCCATTTATCCAGCACCCTGGAATCTCTATCAGAAGGGGTAGGATTTTTAGCAGTAGAAGTCAACACCCTTGGGACCCTGAGAAATTGTTTCAGGGTCAGCAGTAGGGTTTTTAAAAAGAAATTTGTGGGAGTCGGGAACCCTGTAATATCTCTCTGGCTTACTAGGAGCCAGAAGCAGGGAATCATGAGCCATGCTGGATTCTGAGAAAACAACAACAACAATGTCTAGAAAGTACAGTTTTGTACCTACCATAAATGTAGATGTTCGAGTGCTAATACAGCTGCAGTCATAACAGATGGGTTCTCCTGCCGTCAGGCGGGTCCTCGGTCGGCCAAATTCCAAAGTCTAGGTCCGGCGTCGGTTGTCGTCGCTTCTTCCCTGACGTCAGTGCGACAGGGGTATAAACGAACCAGCCGATGCCATTTTCTTCAGTTTTTCTTGCCCCAGATGTCAGGTGCCCCCAGAAGGAAGGCAATACATAAGTTTGTGTAATAATGCAGTGCAATTTAATCAAAATACAGTAGTTGCAAGCAAATACATCATAAATGAATACCCCAATCAGGTTGTATGAGGATGTGCTAGCCTATAGGCCTGTCCCAAGAGGGGAAGGAGGGAGGGAAACCTGGACTGCAGCTGTATTAGCACTTGAACATCTACATTTATGGTAGGTACAAAACTGTACTATGTTCATCGTGCATACAGCTGCAGTCATAACAGATGGGTAGAATCCCAAAGCTAAGAAAGGGGTGGTAGGTACTAGGTTTAGGAGGAGCCAGAATGCCCTGCAAGACTGCAGTGGCAAAACCTGCTCTAGATTTGGAGTATAATGGTAGGTTGTAGTGCTTGGAGAAGGTATGCACAGAACCCAAGTGGCTGCTTCTAAAATATCCTTGGTAGGGACTCCTCTGAGGAAGGCTGCAGAGGTGGCTGTGGCCCTGGTGGAATGAGTTCTAATGCCTGTAGGTACAGTTTTGCCATGAAAGGAATAGCAAAAGCGTATGCAGTGAGCTATCCATTTTGAGATTGTTTGTTTGGAAATTGGCTTTCCTTGAGCTCCTAACGCATAGGCCACAAAGAGCTGTTCTGACTTTCTGAAAGGCTTTGTTCTGTCCAAATAATAATGCAGTTGTATGTGGATGTCCAAGGAATGTAGTAATCTCTCCCCTTTGTTTTGAGGATTAGGATAAAAAGTAGGTAGATGTATGGCCTGATTTAAAGCTACCCTGGATACCACTTTAGGCATAAAGGACGGGTTGGTTCGTAAGGAAACTCTGTCCTGATGGAAGATGATAAAAGGCTGGACAGCCATGAGAGCCTGTAGTTCTGAAACTCTACGAGCTGAGGTGATAGCCAGAAGGAAAGCTGTTTTCCAGGACAAATATTGCAAATCTGATGAGGCAGCTGGCTCAAAGGGAGGCAAGGTCAGTTTTTCCAGAATGAAATTAAGATCCCAAGCAGGTATTGGTTGTTTTCTTGGAGGTCTTAAATTCTTAGCCCCTCTGAGGAACTGTCTTAAGAGAGGGTGAGAGAATAAAGGTGGATCAGTGTTGTATTCTGCAGAAATGGCTGTGGCATGGATTTTGATGGAGGAGAAGGAAAGTCCACTGTTTAGCAGTTCAGCCAAATATTGTAGTATTTGAGGTAAATTCAGTTTTCCAGAGTCCTGGCCATTTTTCTCATTCCAGACACAAAAACGTTTCCATTTTACGGAGTAAGCTTTTCTAGTTGATGGCCTTCTGGCCTCCAAAATGACATCCTGCACCTCCTTGGAGAGTAGAGCCTGCTGTGATGCTAAGGAATCTTCCATGCGGCTAGATTGAGTGTTTTTAGCTGACTGTGAAGAGTTTTGAAGCTGTGCTGAGTCAGAAGACGAGGCATTAGGGGCAGGGTCCATGGTGGGGAATGCGTCAGGCTCCTCAGGAGTGGGTACCAGTGCTGCCTTGGCCAGTCCGGAGCAATGAGGATCATCTTTGGTCTGTTTGCTCTGGTCTTCAACAGAACTTTGGGCAGCAGAGGAAGAGGTGGGAAGGCATAAACTGTCATTGATGTCCAACTGTCCACTCTCCAGGCCTTTGGATGGAAGATCCTTGAGCAGAATTTTGTCAATTGATGATTTTTGTGGGAGGCAAAGAGATCTATGTCTGGCCTTCCCCATTCTTGGATTATTTCTGTAAAAACATTTGGATGCAACTTCCATTCGTGTGGATCTGTCATATTCCTGCTTAGGTTGTCTGCCAGCTTGTTTTCCTTGCCTGGCAAGTACTGTGCTTGTAATTCCATTTGTAAGTCCATGGCCATGTTCCAAAGTGACATGGCCAGTCTGCATAGGGGGTAAGAATGTGTTCCTCGCTGCTTGTTTATGTACCACATAACTGTGGTGTTGTCCGTTCTTATCAACAGTTGACCTGGTTGTAGAAGGTCCTTGAAAGCTATAATAGCATTTATTACTGCTAGCATTTCTTTTTGATTGATGTGAAGATGCTTTTCTTTTTGGGACCATTTGCCCTGAATGCACCGATCTGTCATGTGCGCCCCCCAGGCGTAGTCCGAGGCGTCTGTTGTGATGACTTGATTTGCTTGAGGCTTGCTGAATGGAAGACCCGTGTTTGTTTGACATGCTTGAGCCCACCACAGAAATTCCTTTTGCAGACATGGAATTAGTGGTATTATTGTTTCCAAACTGTGGCTGTCTTGAGACCATATGTTTTTCAGGTACCATTGTAATTTCCTCATATGCAGCTTTGCACATGGGATTAGTAAGATGCAAGATGCCATGAATCCCAGAGCCTGCAGGATTTTCCTTGCAGTCAGCCTGGTGCAATTTGCTAGTGTTCTGAAGTATTGAATTAGTTGCCCTGCTTCTCTGGCGTGAAGTAGGCCATCTGGGTGTTTGTGTCTAAATTGGCACCCAGGAAAATTATCTTCCGAGAGGGTATTAGCCTTGATTTCTTTTTGTTGACTGTGTATCCCAGAGAGTTTAATAACATTATTTCATAAGCCAGATGTTTCAGAAGAATGTGCTTGCTGTCCGCTTGGATCAGGCAGTCGTCCAAATAGGGATATATTTGTATCCCTTGAAGTCTGCAGTAGGCAATTACTGATGCCAGGCATTTCGTGAATACTCTGGGCACAGTAGATAAGCCAAAGGGCAATGCAGAGAATTGATAATGGGTTGAACCTGCAAGAAATCTGAGGTACCTTCTGCAATTTTGTCTGATTGGGACATGCAGGTATGCCTCCTTGAGGTCTAATGTTACCAGCCAAGACTCCTTGCCCAGCATGGGAAGAAGTTGCTGTAGAGTGAGCATCTTGAATTTTGGTACGAATAGAAATGTATGTGTTTAGGATGGATAGATCCAAAATATGTCTCCAATCTTTTCCCTTCCTTGGCACCAGAAATAGCCTGGAATAAAAACCTTGACCTTGTTCGTGCGTAGGTACCTCTTGAATAGCTTTCATGTTTATGAGCTCTGTAATTTGTCTTTGTGTCTCTGCCCTTTGATTGTGTGGCAGGTTTGGCATGCCTCTCATTTTTGGAAGGGTGTGAAACTGGAATTTGTAGCCTCTGTTTATAATGTCCAGGATCCATTTGTCCTTTGTGACAATAAGCCAATTTTTTGAAAATAATGCCAGCTTTCCTCCTAAGGGGGCTGCCATTTGAGACCTGGTTGGCTTGCAAAGGGGAAAGTCATTGGGTTTGCTTTCTGAAAGATTGCGAGTTGTCCTCACCACCTCTTTGTGTAGAAGTTTGCCATTGTCTGCCTCTATACGATCCTTGGGATTGCCCTCTGCCCCTCGGGCGCCTGTATCTGCCTCTTTGGGGTCTGTCTGTGGCAGGAAAGGACCAGTTCTTGGAAGGCCAATTTCTACTAAAACGTGGGGGTTGAACCTGTAGAAGTTCTTTCACAGTTTGCATTGATTTAGCCTTTTCCTCCATTTTCCTTAATACCTCCTCAGCGTTAGCACCAAATAGTATATCCTTTTGAAGAGGGGCGTCTAGTAATTTAGCTTTGACATGATCAGGCAAGGCTTGTTCCTTGAGCCAGGCGTGCCTACGTATGACTGATCCTGTAACAGCAGCTCTACATGAGGCCTCTAGAGCATCAAAACCACATTGTAAGGTATGCTTACCCACTTGTTCTGCACTATGCATCAAATCCTGCAACTCCTTCAAGTCTGGTTGTTCAGGTTGTGACATTTTACTTTTCAACTGTGATAACAAAAACTGTTGGTATTTTAGCATATGAAACTGACAGTTTAAGGCCCTCATGGATAAGGTAGCCAAGGTATATACCTTTTCTCCCCACCTTTCTAAGGATCTGGAATCTCTCTCGGAAGGCAATGGATTTTTAGCAATGGAGGCCTTAACTCCCTTGGGGCCCTGTGAGATGGTCTCTGGGTCAGCAGCATGGCTTTTGTATAGAAATTGGTGCGAGTCAGGGACCCTGTAGTACCTGTCAGGCTTAACTGGAGCTGGAGGTAGAGAGTCCGAGTTAAGGCAGGCCTCCGAGTAAACATCATCTAGGATGTCCAAGACAGGAGGTATAGCCAGAGGCCTGTGCTGAAGAAGAAAGAGAAATTCCCTGAGCCTTTTCTTGGAATCTGAATAATCCTGGCCTTCCCAGTGGAAGTGTTCCCTTAAGGTATGCAAAGTTTCCCCAAATGAGTAATCCTCAGGGGGGGATACAGAAGGGATGGACTCCTCCACATCAGAGTCTTCAAAAGGGGAGTAAGAATGTTCCTGATCATCAGAGTGCTCTGAAATAATGGAGCCCTGATCAGAGGAGGGGGAATCTTCCTCCACTCTAGGCCTTTTGTCCGGAGGGGGCTGAGAACCTCTGATAAGAGTAATTATATCCTCAGCCATTTTAAGCATCTGTTTCTTAGGCATGGGGCCTGGAGATGGGCCCTGTGTAGCTGGTCTCAGAGTGCATGGTTGCTTTAGACTTTGTGAAAGCCTTGATGGAGAAAGAAGAGGAAGGTCTGAAGACACCTTGAGTGGAGGTGGACCTGTCCACATTCTGGGTTTCAATGCCAAGAGTGGCTTCGGTATCTGTAGTCGGGGTGTGGGCCGAGGAGCCTGCGACCTCGGGCACAGGAGACACCGTCAAAGACAGGTCGTCGGTAGTCAGGGGCTGCGTAGGCGCCTCGCTGAGAACCGGACCACGTGTAGTCTGCTTAGGCGTGGTGTCGGTAGAGGCTGCGGACCTCGTGTGTCAGTCCTTGTCTTTGCGTTTTTTAAACAAAACCGGAGTCGGAGTATCCGACGACACAGTATAGTTAAATGCTTTTCCAAAATAATGCTGGGCGAACTCCGCCCGACGCTTAATAGTGCATTTGTTGAATGTAGCACAAAAGCGACAGACCGAGACATCGCGGTCTGGGCCTAAACAAGGTATGCAGAGGGAATGGAAATCCTTATGCGGTATTTGCTTCCCACAAGAAATACAATTATTAACTTTGTCTGACATCGGTCTGAGGCAAGAAAAGTTTCAACGGGTACTTAGCTTTTAAGAAGACTTCGGTTTCCAAATTTTCGTAATCTCAGGAGCTGGCCGACCGGCACTTGCGAACTGCTTCTGCTTCGGGCACCGCGCGGCAAGAAAGACTGAAGAAAATGGCATCGGCTGGTTCCTTTATACCCCTGTCGCACTGACATCAGGGAAGAAGCGACGACAATGGACTCCGGACCTAGACTTTGGAATTCGGCCGACCGAGGACCCGCCTGACGGCAGGAGAACCCATCTGTTATGACTGCAGCTGTATGCACGATGAACATCAGGAGGTATAGCCAAAGGCCTATGCTGAGGAAGAAGGAAATCCCTAAGCCTCTTTTTGGATTCTGAAAAATCCTGCCTCTCCCAATGAAAATGTTCTCTTAAGGTATGTACAGTTTCTCCAAAAGAAAAATCCTCAGAAGGAGAAGCAGAAGGGATGGATTCTTCTGCATCAGAGTCCTCATAAGGTGGAACAGATAATTCCTGATCAGAAGAAATGGAAACCTGATCTGAAGATTCATAATCAGTGCCTTGCCCTAGGCCTCTTAGCAGGAAGGGGTTGGGAACCCCTGATCAAGGTAATTAAATCCTTAGCCATTTTGATCATTTGTTTTTTAGGCATAGGGGACTGAGCACATGGCCAATGCGTCTGTTTTTTAGACATAGAAATTGGTTTTGGCCTTGTTTTTGAGGATGGTGTCGGTTTAATATAAAAATCTTGAGGCCTGAAAACACCCTCTGAAGCCGGTGCCTGCTCAGCGGCTCCGGACCCATCTAAGGGAGAGACATCCGTGGGTTCAATACTTGAAGTATCTCGCAGCATGCCGGACTCTGAATGGGTCTTGGTAGAGGCCTGCGAAAGCGCCTCACTGAGTACCGGCGAACCGGCGATTGGCTTAGGAGAAGCTTTGTCGTCGGTTATGGACCTCGACGGTCTGTCTGTCTTTTTCTTTGTGGTTTTTGTGAATTACGGTAGTCGGATTGCTAACCAACGACATTTCTGGATAGTTAAATCTTGAGCCAAAATATTTAGATGCAAAAATATACAGATGCTTAATAGTGCGTTGGTTAAATTTAGCACAAAACCGACAGCAAGTCACGTTGTGATCAGGGCCTAGGCAAGGAATACAGTACAAATGAAAATCCTTATGAGGTATTTGCTTACCACAAGTAATACAATTATTAACTTTTACTGACATCGGTAAGGAGCAAGAAAAAGTTTCCCCAACGGGGTACTTAGCTTTAGTTGGAGACTTCGGTTCTGAAACTCGAAAACAAAAATTTCAGGAGTCGGCCGACCGGCACTTGCGAACTGCTTCTACTTCGGGCACCGCACGGCAAGAAAGACTGATGTAATGGCGTCGGCTGCATGTTTTATACCCCTGATGACCTGACGTCATGGAAGAAAGGACAGAAACCATCACAGGACCCAAGACTTTGTTAATCAGGCCGACTGAGGGCTACCTGCAAGCAGATAACCCAAATGTAATGACTGCAACAGTGAAACACGAAGAACATCTGCTTCAGCAGTGGATGAGAGAAGAGGGGTGGTTCTGTGTCGTAATGAGCTGAAATGCCTGAGGCATGAATTATGATGGAGGAAAAAAATGGCCCTTGTGAAGCATCTCACTTAAATATTGAAGAATCTGAGGTAAATTGGATGCTGCTGTGCCCATCCCCTGAATTTGGTTACAGGAACAGAATATTTTCCATTTCTCAGCATAGGAATTTCTAGTACTAGGCCTCCTTGCCTCCAGAATGACATCCAACACTTGCTTACTGAGGGATGGTAACGGAGAGAGCAGGTAATTAGCCAGGCTGCCAGGTTCAGGGGTTGAAGCTGTTGGCGCAGAATCTGGCACTCCTGCTGGGACAGCAGTGCAGGGGTCTGAGGCAGGTGCCATGGTGCCAGCAGTAACACTGCACACAAGTGGGTTACCAGTGTTAGCGTGGCCAGTCTGGTGCAATCAGTATTGTCCTTGATTTGTCCTGTTTGAGCTTTAGTAGTACCTTGGAGTGGAGAGGCAGAGGGGGAAAGGCATACACTGATAGGTTTTTCCAGGTGAATGACAGGGCATCAACTTTCCAAGCTTGTTTGTGGGGAGTCCTTATGCAGAATGTTTCCAATTGGCAGTTCTGGGGGGAGGCAAACAGGTCTACATCTGGGCTCCCCCATTTGTTTCTCAACATGTTGAATATCTTTGGTTCCAGCTTCCACTCGTGTGGGTCCATTAAATTTCTGCTTAGTTCATCTGCCAGTGTATTCAGCTTTCCTAGGAGGAATTGAGCCTGTAGGTGCACTTGGTAGTTCAAGGCTGTGTTCCACAGAGCCATGTCTAGTCTGCAGAGAGGGTATGAGTGGGTTCCCCACTGTTTGTTTATGTACCACATAACAGTGGTGCTGTCCGTCTTTACCATTAATTGCCCTGGAAGAATGTGGTCCTTGAAGGCTGTCAGAGCATTCTGTACAGCTAACATTTCTTTTTGATTGATATGCAGGTGCATTTGACTTTGGTCCCATTTGCCCTGAATGCACTTCCCTGCCAAGTGAGCCCCCCATGCACAGTCTGATGCGTCTGTTGTTAGGGTCTGGGCAGCAGGGGGTAGACTGAATGGCAGCCCCTTGTTTTGGCAGTAGGCCTCTGCCCACCAAAATAACTATCTGTAGACAAGGTATGATAGGAATCATTGCTTCTAGATCCTGAGAATGTTGACACCATAGGCTTTTTAGATACCGCTGTAGTTTCCTCATATGCAGTCTTGCATATGGAATTAGGAGAATGCAGGAGGCCATGAACCCCAGGGCTTGCAGTATTTTCCTTGCAGATAGCTGGGTCTTTGTGGCCAGTAATTTGAAGTAGGCTGTCAAATGAACTTGTTTCTCTGGCGTGAGGAAAGCCATCTAGGAAGTGGAGTTCAAGCTTGCTCCCAAGAATACAATTTGTTGGCAGGGTACAAGATGCGATTTCTTTTCGTTTATGGTGTACCCCAGAGAAGTCAGTAATTTCTGTACAAACTTCAGATAATTCAATAGTATGTCCTGGCTTTCTGCCTGAATTAGACAATCGTCCAGGTATGGATATATTTGGATATTTATTTACCTGCAAAATGCAATGACTGGAGCTAGGCACTTTGTGAATACCCAAGGAGCAGTAGATAAGCCAAAGGGCAGCGCAGAGAACTGATAGTGCATGTAGCCTACTTTGAAGCGTTGGTATCTTCTGCAAGATTCCCTTATTGGGATGTGCAGATAGGCTTCCTTTAAATCCAGTGTTGCCAACCAAGCATCCTTGCCTAGCATAGGAATCAGCTGGTGAAGAGTTAGCATCTCGAATTTTGGGATCACCAAAAATGTGTTTAGGATAGAGAGGTCCAGGATAGGACGCCATGAATGGTCTTTTCTGGGCACCAGGAAAAGTCTTGAGTAGAAACCTTGTCCCCTTTCCTCTTCTGGAAAGGGCTGAACAGCCCTGATGCTTGAGAGAGAGAGAATTTGCTTTTGAGCCTCTGCCCACTGATTTCGGGGTAGAGCTGGCCAACCATTTAGGGTTGGTAAGGAGTGAAAGTGGAACCTGTATCCTTGGGAAACTATATTTAAAACCCATTTATCCTGGGTAATGAGTTGCCAGTTTTTTGCCTGCAGGGCAATCTTTCCCCCCTAAAGGAGCAGTCAAGTTGTGCAGGGCTTGGAAAATTTTAAAGTTAAGTCACTGAGACAGTTTATGATAGGGGGAGTCTTACCACTCCCTGCTATGGAAGTGGGATCCCCCCACTGCTTAGTCCTGTGAGTACCTTGGGACTGAAGCCTGTGTGTTCTGCTGGTTCTGGGTTTGGACTGAGAAGGCCTGAAGAGGCAGGAAAGGTCCACTTTTTAGAGGGCCAATGCCTACTAAATCTTGGAGGCTGTATTTGTAGAAAATCTTTAACAGTTTGCATAGATTTAGCTTTTTCCTCCATCTTTTTAAGAACTACTTCTGCTTTGTTGCCAAACAGGCGGTCTTGGTTTAAGGCAGCATCCAGCAATTTAGCTTTAACATGATCTGGCAAAGATTGCTCCTTAAGCCAAGCATGCCTTCTAAGTACAGACCCAGTGACAGCAGCCCTGCAAGATGCCTCTAGTGAATCAAAACTACATTGCAAAGTATGTTTTCCAACTTGTTCAGCAGAATGCATTAAATCCTGTAAATCTTTATTTTCAGCACAGTCAGGAATCAACATCATTTTCTGTTTAAGCAATCCAATAATATGCTGCTGCTACTTTAACATATGAAACTGGCAGTTTAAGGCCCTAATGGCCAAGGTTGCAGAAGTGTATACCTTCTTACCCCATCTATCCAGCGCCCTGGAATCTCTATCAGAGGGAGTAGGATTTTTGGCAGCAGTAGCCTTAATGCCCGTGAGTCCCTATGAAATGGTCTTAGGATCCACAGTAGGATTTTTAAAGAGGAACTTGTGAGAGTCAGGAACCCTGTAATATCTATCAGGTTTTCTGGGAGCAGGCATTAAAGAGTCAGGGGCCAAGCTAGATTCCAAAAAGGCATCATCAACAATGTCCAATATGGGGAGACAGCTAAAGGCCTGTGTTGGGGCAGGAGTAAGAAATCCCCAAGCCTCTTTTTAGAATCAGAGTAATCCTGGCTTTCCCAGTGAAAATGGTCTCTAAGAGTATGCAAGGTTTCACCAAAAGAGAAATGCTCTGGAGAGGAAGCAGAGGGAATAAAGTCCTCTGCATCAGAATCCTCATAGGTAGATAAGGATAAATCCTGGTCATCAGAGGAAACAGAAATTTCAGAGTCCTGATCAGAAGAATCATAAGGAAACTCAGTCCTAGGTCTTTTGGAGAGGGATGGGTGGCTTCCCCTGATTAGAGTAATAAGGTCTTCAGCCATTCTTATCATTTGTTTTTTAGGCACAGAGGCCTGACATTGCAGTCCGGGCGTCAGTTTTCTAGGCATGGATCTAGTTTTAGGCCTTGAAGAAAATGGCGCTGGTTTAATATGCAAGTCAGTAGGCCTGAATACACCCTCAGAAGCCAGCGCCTGCACAGCGGATCCAGACCCATCCAAGGTAGAGACATCTGCAGGTTCCACAGTTGAAGCATCTCGCGGCATATACGACTCCGAATGGGTCTCAGTTGAGGCCTGCTAATCTGAAGTAGCGGGTATCAGGGGCTGCGAAAGCACCTCACTGAGTACCAGTGAACTGACGACTAGCTTAGGAGAAGCGTCTTCGGCAGCTTTCGACCAATGCAGTCTGTCTCTGTCTTTATCTTTGCGTTTTTTTCGGAATGTCAGTAGTCGGGTGGCTTACCGCAGCCATATCTGGATAATTGAATCGAGTGCCAAAATATTTAGAAGCGTAAATAAACAGACAACGAATAGTTCATTGTTTAAATAAGGCACAAAACCGACAGTGAGGTACGTCGTGGTCAGGGCCTAAGCAAGGAGCAAGGAATGCAGTACGAATGAAAATCTTTATGAGGTATTTGCTTTCCACAAGAAATACAATTATTAACTTTTACTGACATCGGTTTAGAGCAAGAAAAATTTTTCCCAACGGGGTACTTAGCTTAGTTGAAGACTTCGGTTCTGAAATATAAATATCAGGAGTCGGCCAACTGGCACTTGCGAACTTGCTTCTGCTTCACGCACCCCATGGCAAGAAAGACTGATGTAATGGCGTCGGCTGCATGCTTTATACTCCTGACTACCTGATGTCATAGAAGACGAGACAGCAACCAACGCAGGACCCAAGACTTTGATAATCAGGCCGACTGAGGGTTATTGCAAGCAGATAACCCAAATGTGATGACTGCAACAGTGAAACACGAAGAACATCTGGACCTCAATCACAAACGATCGATGGGTCCTCAACACAGTATCCCAGGGGTACAAATTTTATTTTCACAAGCTTTTATTCCAGACTTTCCCTAATACCCAGAAAAGAGGGCACCTTGTGACCAATCTTAGATATATCCATTCTAAACACTTTACTGGTGGTACATAATTCAAAATGCTCACCCTACAGCAGCTTCTCACTATGCTGCCCAAAGATGCCTGGTTAGCCACCCTAGACCTAAAGAAGGCCTACCTGCACATTCCAATCAGGGACTCCTGCAGGAAATACCTACGTTTTAGGGCAGGATCTATGCATTATCAGTTCTTTGCACTTCCCTTTGGCTTATCCACTGCCCCCAGAGTTTTCACAAAATGCCTGGCTCCAGCCATTGCCTACTGCAGACCCGACAAATATTCAAATTAACCCCATACTTGGACAATTGCCTGATTCAGGAAAACAGTCAGGAAAAGCTGTTGCAGCACCTGACATTTGTAAAGGACCTTCTAACCTCTCTGGGGTACACTATCAATGAAAGGAAATCCAAACTAATCCCCAGTCAAAAAATTGTATTCCTGGGAGCAAGCTTGGATACAGCATCCCAGATGGCATTCCTTACTCGAGAAAAACAAGCCTGACAGGCTACTTCGCTCAAATGGCCAACAGAACCCAGCTATCCGCAAGGAAAATCCTGCAGGCTCTAGGGTTCATGGCATCCTGCATTCTACTAATTCCATATGCCAGACTGCATATGAGGCAACTTCAATGGTACTTAAAACGTCTTTGGTGCCAACATTCTCAGGACCTGGAAACTATCATACCTACAAATACCTTGTCTAAGGAAAAAGTTCCTTGTGTGGGCAGCACCATACAACCACAACAAAGGGCTTCCCTTTACATAACCCTATGCCATCCAGACCCTAACCGCAGATGCATCAGACTATGTTTGGAGTGCACATCTGGACAGCAGGTGCATTCAAGGCCACTGGAGCCCAAATCAAACTCATCAACACATCAACCAGAAAGAGACGCTAGCTGCTCAGCACGCTCTGACAGCTTTCAGATCCATACTCTCACCGGGGTCCTTACTAATCAAAAAGTACAGTTTTGTACCTACCATAAATGTAGATGTCCGATATGTATGCATCTGCAGTCAACACATATGGGTTGTCCTGCCTCAGGCAGCCCTTCGGTCGGCCGGATTACAAAGTCTGGGTCTGGCTCCGGCTGATGTCGCACTCTCCCCGACGTCAGAGCGTCTGGGGTATAAAAGCATCAGCCGACGCCATCTTCCTCAGTTTTTCTTGCCCCAGATGCCAGGTGCCCTCTAGGAAGGCTAAATTTGGAGAAATTGCAATAAAATTCCAAACATTTGCAAAAATATATATATACATGTATATACAAACAAATACACCATAATAGATTCCCCCAGCTAGCCAATAGAGGGGTAAGCACCCTAGGAATACCACAGAGGGGAAGGAGGGAGGGTAAACCTGACTGCAGATGCATACCTATCGGACATCTACATTTATGTTAGGTACAAAACTGTACTATGTCCTTCAAGGATGCATCTGCAGTCATCACATATGGGTAGAATACCATAGCCAATCTGGGGGTGGAGGAACTAAGTAAAGGATGGTGTAGTTAATATACCCTGCAGGACTGCCGTAGCAAAGCCTGCTCTGGATCTGGAGTATAAAGGTAAATTGTAATGCTTGGCAAATGTATGCACGGAGCTCCATGTAGCAGCTTCTAAAATGTCTTTGGTAGCCACCCCTCTTAGGAAGGCTGTGGTGGTGGCTGTGGCTCTCGTGGAATGAGGTCTAATGTTAGCTGGCACAGTTTTTCCATGAAAGGAGTAACAAAAACGAATGCAATTTCCTATCCATTTTGAAATTGTCTGTTTGGAAATTGCTTTTCCTTGTATCCCAGTAGCATATGCTACAAACAACTGGTCAGTCTTTCTGTAACTTTTAGTTCTGTCCAAGTAGTAGCGCAGTTGTCTGTGTATGTCCAGGGTGTGCAGAAGTCTCTCCCCTTTATTTTGTGGTTGTGGGAAGAATGTAGGCAAGTGAATAGCTTGGTTCAAAGATACCCTGGATACCACCTCTGGCATGAATGTAGGATTGGTCCTCAAAGAAACTCTGTCCTGATGAAAGATAAGAAATGGCTGCACTGCCATTAAAGCTTGTAGCTAAGATACTCTTCTTGCTGAGGTTACGGCCAGAAGGAAGGCAGTTTTCCAAGACAAAAACTGTAGATCTGCCGAAGCTGCTGGTTCAAAGGGAGGAAGTGTTAGTTTTTCCAACACGAAATTCAGGTCCCACGTAGGTAGAGGTGGTTTCCTTGGAGGATTAATGTTTTTGATTCCTCTTAGAAACTGTCTTAGGAGAGGATGAGAGAAGACAGGTGGATTAACATTGTATTCTGCTGATATTGCTGAGGCATGTATCTTAATGGAAGAGTAAGACAGGCCATTGTGGGACAATTCTGCCAAATATTCCAGTATATGCGCCATGTTCGTCACAGTCACATCTAGTCACAGCCCTTTGCTGTGTTCCAGGTGTGAAATCTTTTCCATTTTGTTGAATATGCTTTCCTTGTGGAAGGGCGGCGAGCTTCCATAATAATATCCTTCACTCTCTGGGATAGGTTATCCTGAGGAGAAGTCATGGTATTCTCCAGGCAGTTAGCTGCAAGGTTTTCAGGTTGGGGTGCAGAGTCCTGAAATTGTGCTGCGTCAGTAGGAGTGGCCATAGGGGGAGAGGCCATGGTTTCGTCTGTGACATGCTCTTTAACAGTGGGTACCAGTGCTGTCTTGGCCAGTTTGGCGCTATCACAATCACTCTGGGCTGCTCTGTCCTGATCTTCAGTAGTACCTTGGTCATTAATGGGAGAGGTGGGACAGCATACACTGTTAGAACTTTCCAGCTGAAAGAGAGAGCGTCCACTTTCCATGCTTGTGGGTGGTATGTTCTTGAGCAGAATTTCTTCAGTTGATGATTGAGGGGGGAAGCGAACAGATCTATTTCCGGCCTTCCCCATGATTTTGTGATGAGTAAGAAGATGTCTGGGTGCAGCATCCATTCATGTGCATCCATGGTAGTTCTGCTTAAGCTGTCTGCCAGTGTATTGTCTTTCCCTGGCATGAACTGGGACTGTAGCTGTATGTTGAGTTTCAAAGCAAGTTCCCATAGATTCATTGTCAGTCTGCAAAGAGGGTAGGAATGGGTGCCTCCTTGCTTGTTTATGTACCACATAACTGTGGTGTTGTCCGTCCTTATGAGCAGGTGGCCTTGCTGAAGTAAAGGTTTAAAGGCCTCGATTGCGTGTATCACTGCCAGCATTTCCTTTTGGTTTATGTGCATGCGCAGCTCTCTTTGTGACCATAGTCCTTGGATACATCTGCCCTCCATGTGTGCTCCCCAACCTTGGTCTGAAGCGTCCGTGGTGATGGTTTGGTTGGCTCTTGGCTTGCTGAAGGGCAACCCGCTGTTCGACTGGCAGGCTTGAGCCCACCACAGAAATTCCTTTAGAAGGCAAGGAATGAGTGGGATCAGGGTTTCTAAGCTGTGACTGTGCTGTGTCCATAAACTTCTTAGGTAACATTGTAATTTTCTCATGTGCAGTCTTGCCTGCGGAATCAGAAGAATGCAAGATGCCATGTAACCCAGGGCCTGCAGGATTTTCCTTGCAGTCAGCTGAGTTTGTCTGGTCAGATTCTGGAAGTAAACTGGTAGTTGTTTTTGTTTTTCTTCTGTGAGAAAGGCCATTTGGGTGGTTGTGTCTAGATCCGCACCCAGAAAAGTTATTCTTTGGGATGGAACCAGTCTTGATTTGTGGATGTTGACTGTATATCCCAAGGCCTGAAACAGGTGGATGGCACAGTCCAAGTCCTTTAACAAAGTTTGCTTGCTGTCCGCTTGTATTAGGCAGTCGTCCAGATATGGGTAGATTTGAATCCCCTGAAGTCTGCAGTGTGCAATTACTGATGCCAGGCACTTCGTGAATACTCTGGGCGCAGTAGATAAGCCAAAGGGTAATGCTGAGAATTGATAATGCTCTGACCCTGCAAGAAATCTGAGGTGTCTTCTGCAGCTTTGTCGAATAGGGACATGCAGGTATGCCTCCTTGAGGTCTAGAGTCACCAGCCAAGACCCCTTGCCCAGCATGGGAAGGAGTTGCTGTAGAGTCAGCATTTTGAATTTTGGCACAATGAGGTAAGTATTCAGTGCGGACAAGTCGAGAATAGGCCTCCATTGATTTTCTTTTCTTGGAACAAGGAATAATCTGGAGTAAAATCCTGGCCTTGTTCTGAAAGAGGTACCTTTTCTATGGCTTTCATTTGCATTAAGTTGGTAATTTGCTTCAAAGCCTCTGCCCTCTGATTTGGTGGCAGGTCTGGCATGCCTTTTCTTTTTGGCAATGAATGGAAATGGAACCTGTATCCTTTGTCTATTATTTGCAGTGTCCATGTGTCCCTTGTAATGCTGTGCCAATTTTTTGAGAATAAAGAAAGCTTTCCGCCCAAAGGTGCTTCTAACTGAGCCCTGGTCGGCGGAGTCAAAATAAAGTCATTGAGTCTGTCCTGCTGTAGCAGTTGTAGTTCCTGCACTACCTCTCTGGTTGGGAGGCTGCCACTGACGGCCTCTGTAGGAGCCTCTAGCTTGCCCTCTACCTCTGGCACGCCTATTCCTGCCTCTTTGAGATCTGTCTGAGTCTGGAAAGGACCAATTCTTAGTAGGCCAATTTCTGCTGAATCTCGGTGGTTGGACTTGCAGAAAGTCTTTAACTGTTTGCACAGATTTTGCCTTTTCTTCAAATTTCTTTAAAACCTCTTGAGCCGTGGAACCAAATAATTTTTGCTTTTCCATAGGAGCATCCAAAAGCTTAGCTTTAACATGTCTGGCAGAGATTGTTCCTTCAGCCAGGCATGCCTACGTATAACTGCACCTGTCATAGCTGATCTACATGAAGCTTCCAATGCATCATAAACACACTGCAAGAAATGGTTACTAACCTGCTGGGAGTTATGCACCAGATCCTGAAGGGATTTGCGATCAAGGGGTTCAGAAGAGGACAGTTTCTTATGCAATTCATCTAGTAAATACTTGGTACTGTATCATATGAAATTGACAATTATTGCCCTCATGGAAAGAGTTGCAGAAGTATACACTTTCTTACCCCATCTCTCTAATGCTCTGGACTCCCTTTCAGAGGGTAGAGGATTTTTAGCAGTGGCAGCTGCAACCCCTTTTGGGCCCTGGGAAATAGTTTCTGGATCAGCAGAGTGGGCCTTGTACAGGTGTAAATGTGAGTCCGGGACCCTGTAGTACCTATCAGGTTTGGCAGGAGCCGGAGGGAGAGAGTCAGGGGCAGTACTAGCATCAGAGTACACATCATCAATGACATTCAAAACTGGAGGTATAGCTAAGGGCCTATGCTGAGGTAAATGTAAAATAAATAAAATAATAAATAAATGTAAAAAGGTCCTTAATCTCTTTCTGGAATCAGAGAATTCCTGACCCTGCCATTGAAAATGTTCTCTCATAGAGTGTAATGTCTCTCCAAAGGAAAACTCTTCAGGAGGGGAGGCCGAGGGAATAGATTCTTCAGCATCAGAATCCTCGTAGGCCGAATAAGCCTCCTCCTGGTGGTCTGACAGAACAGAGCCATCCGTGGACTCATCTGAGGACTGGGGATCAGAGGGCTCAACCCTGGGCCTTTTGTCTGGAGGTGGTTGAGAGCCCCTGTCCGGATGAGGTTGGGAACCTCTAATTAATGAGATCAGATCCTCTACTAGGGTAAGAATCTGAGAGCTAGTGGAAGGTCTCAGAGAGGAAACCTTGGGAGGCAAAGCTTTAGAAAGTTTAGCAGCCTTAGCCCTAGAGAAAGCCTTAATGGACATGGAAGCAGGGGGTCTGGCTGCACCACGTGCAGGAGTAGACTTATCTAAAGGAGTGGTGTCGGAAGGTTCCTGGACACTGGTTTCAGTAGGTAATTCAATGACCGACTCGGCCGGGGCCTCCAGGGCCGAGGTAGTCAGTTGTGTGATTTCGGTAATAGGAAGTACCAAGGACTCGGTTTCAGCCGAGACAGAGAAACTCGCGGTAGGCCCGACCGCGGTTTCAGCTGAAACCGCGGTCCGCATGTGTCGGTCCTTGTCCTTCCGTTTTTTAACTAAATGCGAAGTCGGAGTCTCCGATGGCATCTTATAGGCAAAACTAGCCCCAAAAAACTCCTCTGCAAACTCCGACCGACGTCTAAGAGTTCGTCGGTTGAAGGAAGCACAGGCTGAACAGGCCGAGATGTCGTGGTCTGGGCCTAGGCAGGGGAGGCAGTAAGAGTGGAAATCCTTATGAGGTATTTGTTTCCCACAAGTTAAACAATTATTAACTTTATCTGACATCGGCTGAGGCAAGAAAGAGTCCCCAACGGGGTACTTAGCTTTTTCGAAGTCTTCGGTAGCTGAATCACAGGAGCTGGCCGACCGGCACTTGCGAACTGCTTCTGCTTCGGGCACCACTGAGAAAGATGGCATCGGCTGATGCTTTTATACCCCAGACGCTCTGACGTCGGGGAGAGTGTGACATCAGCCGGAGCCAGACCCAGACTTTGGAATCCGGCCGACCGAAGGGCTGCCTGAGGCAGGACAACCGATATGTGATGACTGCAGATGCATCCTTGAAGGACATCCACCACAGTGATGTGGTACATCAACAAGCAGGGAAGAACCCACTCTGCAGGCTAGCCATGACCCTGTGGAACACGGCCTCAGCCATGCATATTTATCTGCAAGCTCAATTACCGCCAGGCAACCAAAACTCTCTGGCAGACAACGTAAGCAGAAATCTCCTAGACCCACGCAAGTGGCAATTAAACCAAAACACCTTCAGCCTTGTGACCCAGAAATGGGGTACCCCGATAATGGAGTTATTTGCCTCCCCTACAACCACCAGCTCAGCAAATTCTGCACCAGCATACCTCACAGCAAGGTCTGGAAAGTGGATGCCCTATCCTTCCAGTGGGCAAACCTCTCAATCTATGCATTTCCCTCTCTGCCTCTTCTTACAAGAGTATTACTCGAGATAACTGAGGAAAGACCAAGGGCAATCCTGATTGCCCCAGACTGGCCATGCCAACACTTATACCCACTACTGCGCAGTCTGTCACCAGTCCCCCCCATGGCACCTACCCCAGATCCCAACTCTCCTGACTCAGCAGGAGGGACAGTTCTTGCATCCACAACTGCAGAACCTGAACCTTGCAGCCTGGCTTATTCCTTGAATTCTCCAGCTGCCAGCCTAAGCAAGCAGGTACTGGATGTCATACATGAAGACAGATGACTCAGTACAAGGAAATCCTATGCTGACAAGTGGAAAAGGTATTGTTCCTGGATTCACACAAAAGGAGCGGACCCAGTACAGCCCTCCTTACCTCTCATCCTGGATTACCTAGCAGACCTACTCCACAGAGGCCTGTCTTTCTCTTCCATTAAGATCCATTGCATCTGCCATCTCTGCTCATTACAGCACTGAGCCACCTCTCTTCTCTCACCCTCTCATCAAGAAGTTCCTGAGAGGGGCTAACACCTTAAGGTCAAGAAGAGCCTCCACCCCCTGCTTGGGACCTTAACTTTGTGTTGGAAAAGCTCAAGCTACCCCCCTTTGAGCCTACAGTGTCAGCAGAGTTAAAATTCCTCTCTTGGAAAACAGCGTTGCTTCTGACCATCACTTCAGCTAGAAGAGTGTCTGAGCTACAAGCACTTATGGCTGTGGAACCCTTCATTATTTTTCATGCTGACAGTGTCTCCCTCAGGACTAACCCAACTTTCATGCCTGAAGTGATGTCCTGTGTGGCTCTCAACCAATCTATCCATTTGCCCACCTTTTTCCCTAAACCTCACAATAACGGGGAAAGGATCCGGAACTCTTTAGATGTGCACAGACGGATCAGATTCTACCTTGATAGGACTAAGCCTTTTAGGAAATCTGACCAGTTACTAGTCAGCTTTGCACCAGGGGCAGGGGGCAAGGCCAGTTCAAAACAAACCATCTCCAAATGGATAGCACACCATATCCATTTCTGTTACAAACACCATGGGAAACAAGCCCCTTAGGGGTTCAGAACGCATTCCACTTGGGCAATTTCAACCTCTACAGCCTTTCTCAGAAGAGTCCCTACCAGGGACATTCTGAAAGCTGTTACTTGGAGTTCTGTTCATACCTTCACCAAGCATTACCACCTGCCCATCTTTTCCAAATCCAGGGCAAGCTTTGCAACAGCAGTCCTGCAGGGCATACTAGCCAGCCCCAACTCTACTTGGCTGCTGCCACCCATTCTTCAGCTTTGGGAATCAACCCCAGTGTGATGACTGCAACAGTGAAACACGAAGAACATAGTACAGTTGTGTACACTTACTATAAATGTAGATGTTAGAGTGTATTCACTGCTGTAGTCCTGGTTTCCCACCCTGCAGCCCCCTTGTCCCCCCCCCCCTCTCTCTCTCTCTTCCTCACTCCTTACAGTGCTATTGGTATTTACTTTTTACTGGTGGCGTTTTTCCACCATAAATTTGCTCCCTATTTGGGTGCTCCTGACATTTGGGTCAAGAAAAACTGATGTAATGGCATCGACCGCCTGTTTTTATACCTCTGACGACCTGAGGTCAGTCCTGAAGCGACAGCAACCAACGCAGAAATACTAAGCCTCTGGTATTCGGGACGACTGAGAGCTACCTCTGGCATTATAACCCAAGTGTGATGACTGCAACAGTGAATACACTCAAACATCTACATTTATGTTAAGTGTACACAACTGCACTTTCCTTCAACCATGCATGTCTCCTAATGACAGATCCTGACACTGCTGCCCTGCTTGAGGCTTCCAGGGCGTCATATCCACAGTGTAATGAGTGTTTAGCCACTTGACAAGTAGAGTGCAGTAAATCTGCTAACTCTTTCAAATTGGCACAGTCAGGAAAGGTTGAAATCTTTTGTTTTAATAGTTCCAAAGTGTGTTGTTGACATAACATGTGGAACTGACAGTTGAGTGCTCTGACAGCTAAGGCTGCAGAGGTGTATACTTTTTTACCCAATCTGTCCAGAGCTCTGGAGTACTTGTCAGATGGAATAAGATTCTTTGCAGAACTAGCCTTAGCTCCTTTTGGTCCCTGTGTAATGACCTCCGGGTCTGCAGCAGGATTTCTGTACAGGTATTTGTGAAAATCCAGTACTCTGTTATACAGGTCAGGTTTTCTGGGAGCAGGTGGGAGGGCGTCAGGAGTTAAGCTTGTTTTCATGGAAACCATCATCAACCAACTCTAAGATTGGAGGGATGGCCAAGGGTCTGTGCTGGGGTAGGTCTAGAAACTCTCTTAGTCTTTTCTTAGACAGAGGAGAAGTCCTGGGATTCCCAGTGGAAATGTTCCCTGAGGGTGTGAAGGGTTTCCCCAAAGGAAAGATCTTCTGGTGGGGAGGAAGAAGGAATGGATTCCTCTGCATCTGAATCCTTATAAGCATTGAGGTTGTTGTTCCTCTTCAAAATCTGAATAATCAGTCTCTTCAGAATCCTGTTCTGTAAGTATTTCAGGAGAAATATCTCTTTCATTTAGAAGGTGTGGCCTGACTACCCCTGATAAGGGTGAGAAGATCCTCCTCCATTTTAAGCATTTAAGCTTGGGGTGGTGGAGCAGGAGTGAAATGATGGCTAGAGGTAGTTTTCCCAGGAGTGGCCTTGCCTCTAGGTCTAAGAGTATCCCTCGATCTGACAGAAACGGTAGTTGGAGGAGAAGACGTCAGTTTCTGTCTAGATTCGGTAGTGTGAAAAACCTCCTCAGAAGCCAGTGCATGCATCATGGCTCTGGATCCAACCAAAGTAGAAACAACCAAAGGCTCGGAAGAGGAAGAAGATTTCTGCTCCACACAAGACTCCAAAAGGGTCTCAGTAGAAGCCTGTGAAGGTATCATATCGAGCATCAGCGGCTGCGAAGGCACTTCACTGAATTCCGGAGAAATGACGACCGGTAGAGTCGTCAGAAGACTTAGCCTTGTGTGGTCTCTCTCTATCTTTATCCTTACATTTTTTCAGAATGTCAACAGATTACTGGCTGACGGACACCATTTCGGAATGCGAAGACGAAAATACATGGCTACAATAAGAGCTCTACGATGAATGGTTCTCGCGTTAAAGAGAGCACAGAACCGGCAACTGGGGACGTCATGGTCTGTGCCTAAACAAGTGACGCAGTATGAATGGAAGTCTCGGTGTGGCAATTGCTTTCCACAGGCGAGACAATTAACTTTTTCAGACATCGGTTAGTCCAAGAAAAAAGGATCCCCAACGGGGTACTTAGCTTCAGACTTTTTCAGCTGTAATTCAAACTCTGGTAGCAACTGACTGACACACTAATGAACTGCTTCTGCTACAGGCTCTATGGCCAGAAAGACTTCGGTAATGGTGTTGGCTGCCTTCCTTTATAGCAGTGATGACCTGATGTCAAGCAGCAAGCGACAGCAGCCGACGCAGAAAAACAATGACTCTGGTATTCGGGCTGGCTGAGGGCTACCACAGCAGGGATAACCCACAGGTGATGATTGCAACAGTGAAACATGAAGAACATCAGGGACACAGCACTGGTTTCACAGAGAGAGTGGTGGAGGACTTGATTTAGACACTCTGCTGAGGACTCAACTCTACAGCTGTGCCAGTGGGGAGAGAGGATGAGGGAAATCCAGACCCCAGACTGTGTGTGTTTCCTGTGTGCTCTTAAGGAAAATTGTGCTTGATGCAGACAGCTGCATCTGTAAAAAAACTGTGCATCTATTTTTGTTCTAAGCGAACGTCCCTCTCTAGTGTCAGTGGTGAGGATTCAGGTTCCTTGATTACTGGCCCAGAAAGGGAATATCACATATTGGTGAGCAGTAGTCTGGCTATCAACTGAACTTCTGTAGCCTGTAGGCAGCTGGCACTGAAGGTGTGTGGTATTCTCAGCAGCCACAAGGTAAGCATTCACAGTTTCACTTCACAACAGTTTTATTTATTTAATTAATTTACTATTAGTTGAGTTTACTCAGGGAAAGCAGGCAAAGATGTCAGCAGAGGATTATGACAAGCCAACAAACAACCAGTTGGCCAAGGTGTGTGAAGCCAAAGGATTGGTTGATACCAACCTGAACAAACAGGAAAGGATTTCAGCCTTAGTCCCAAGCTCAGCCCCGCAACCAGGAGGATAACCAGTCTGGTGATGGGAACTTGCAGCCTTCAGAAACAGGACAGTTCACCTTTTTCTCAGAGGACTTAAACATTCATCTGGAGTTAGAGAGACTTGAACTGGAGGCCAAATGTTAGGAATTAGAATCATCAGAGAAACTGTGGCATTTGCAGGCTGAAGAAAATGAGAAACAGCATCAATATGAGAGGGAGATGCTTACTCTTCGCCAGGGTCATGGAGGTAATGGGGAAAGGAGTAACCAAACCCCAGAAGTAATAAAGGTCAGTAAATCCCTTCCACAATTTACAGAGGATGGTAGTTTTATTATATATATTTAAAAGAGTATGCAAACAATATAATGTCGACCAAGGGCTTTGAGTACAGTTCCTGAGCCCCTTACTCCATGGTAAATCTGTAACTGCTGTTTCTAAATTGTCTTCTATTGACTTTTTAAAATATAATAGAGTAAAGCAATGTTTGCTTGAATGCTTTAAGTTAACACTTGAAGCCTACAGAAAGAGCTTTGTGAGCAAAGATGCAGGGCAAATGAAAGTGTACGTGATTATACTGCTGAGTTATGCACTTATGTCAGGTCACCACTTTTGAAGGGCTTGGCAGATGTTTTGGTGCTGGAACAAGCACTTTGCCTGAGGATATGAGAATCTGGTTGGCAGTCCAAGAATGCAACTCTGCAGATGAGCTGGGGAAAAAAGGGGAGCTCTACTTAGCAAGCAGGGCATCACTGCGGAGGAAGGGGATACACAGTGCTCCACAAGGATACAAAGGAACCCATAGTGGACAGCCTAAACCACCCCAGCACAGTCCACCAGTAGCATGGGAAGCCATTAGTTCAGGTACACTGCCAGGATAAAAGTTTAAATGCAACCAGTGGAGTCATGTATCACACAGACCTCCACAGAAGCAAGGTGCGGAGCCAGCAAGTGGAAATAACAGTATGCCAGTGGCAAGTTCTCTGGAGACAACAGAAGTACCAAACTATCACCAGAGTTTACATTCAATCTTAGTGGATGGAAAACAGGCTACTGCTAACAGAGACATAGCCTTTGACATAACCATTCTGAAGTCTTCAGTGGTTAAAGAGGAGCAGTACTTGCTTGGGTAGTCCACTCCAATCAGAGCTTTAAGACGGGCCCCATTCCACATGCCTTTGGTCAGGGTTCACCTTGAGTGGGAGAGTGGAAAAGGAAGCAAGCAAGTAGGTGTGTTTGAGGATATTCCTCCAGATGTCTTGATAGGGAATGATTTTCATAATGCAGTACTTTGTGTGCTTGCGGTAACATGCATTCAAGTTTGAAGACAGGCATGTGGGTCTGGCAGCCTGGGGGAGAACCAGATACACACCACACCTAAAGCCAGGAATGGAGTGGTAGCTATTTCAGGGGGGAAGCTACCCTCTAGCAGTAAGCCTGAAGGTGATCCACAGCTGATGTTCCCTTGGACAGAGTGACTGCAAGGGCAGAGGTTGAGTGGTAGTACCCAGTCTGACAGTAAGGCATTGTTGTCAGAGGATACCAGGACTTCCTGTGGAAACAGAGCAGGGAAGGGTCACAAAGACAGAGACAAGACAGACTCAGCTCATGGACCCCACATTAAGAGGCTTGAGGGAGGTAGTTAGGGAGGCAACTAATTCTCAAGGAAAAGGGGAGTCTGTATACTGGACAGGTTTCCTGGGAGCCGGAGGCAAAGTGTCTGGGGGTAAGGCTGGATTCCAAGAAATCATCATCTACAATCTCCAGAACAGGAGGGATAGCTAGAGGCCTGTGTTGAGGCAGGAGTAAAAATTCCCTAAGTCTCTTTTTGGACTCAGAATAGTCCTGGCTTTCCCAACAGAAATGCTCGCCAAGGGTACGCAAGGTTTCACCAAAAGAAAAATCTTCTGGAGGGGAAGCAGAGGGAATGGAATCCTCACAAGTAGATAAGTGTAAATCCTGGTAGTCAGAAGGAACAGAGATAACAGATTCCTGATCAGAAGAATCAGAAAGAAAATCAGTTCTAGGTCTCAGAGGGGGAAGGCTGTCTTCCCCTAATTAAGGTAATAAGGTCTTCAGCCATTCTAATCATTTGTTTTTTGGGGGCATATGGGCTTGAGAATGCACTTTGGTCATCTGTGTTCTAGGCATAGCGTGAGCTTTAGGCCTGAGGAATTTGGTATTCTTAGCTTGAAACGAAGTCGTCCGTTTAATATGAAAATTGGTAGGCCTGAATACACCCTCAGAAGCCGGTGCCTACACAGCGGCTCCGGACCCATCCAAGGTAGAGACATCCGCAGGTTCTAATGGGTCTCAGTAGAGGCCTGCGAATCTGTAGTAGCGGGTATCAGGGCTCACTAAGGAAAGCACCTCACTGAGTACCGGTAGACTGGCGACTAGCTTAACGGAAGCATCATCGGCAGTTTTGGACCTATGCGTTTTGTCTGTCTTTATCCTTACATTTTTTTGGAAGGTCGGTGGTTGGATGGCTTAATTAAGCCACTTCGGAATATGGAGATGGAGAACAAAAGTAGCTACAAAAATTGCCCGACGACGAATAGTTCAGGCATTGAACAAGGCAAAACCAACAATGAGGGACGTTGTGGTCTGAGCCTAAACAGATGACACAGTAAGAATGAAAATCTCTATGAGGTATTTGCTTTCCACAGGCAAGACAATTGCTATTTTTTTCTGGCATAGGTTAGAACAAGAAAAAAAAAACCCAACAGGGTACTTATCTTTTTGAAGACTTCAGGTCTGAAACTCAAAAACGAAAATTTCAGGAGTCGGACGACCGGCACTTGTGAACTACTACTGCTTTGAGCACCGCATGGCAAGAAAGAATGATTTAATGGCGTTGGCTGCATGTTTTATACCCCTGATGACCTGACATCGTGGAAGAAGCGACAGCATTCGATGCAGAAATCCAAAGACTCTGGTATTCAGGCCGGCTGAGGGCTACCTGCAGGCAGATAACCCAAATGTGATGACTGCAACATTGAAACGAGAAGAACATCAAATGGTTACTGTATAGAGAGTGGACCCCTGAGGGAGGGCTACAGGGTGAGGTAATATAGTAGTTGGTAGTGCCTAGAGCCTACCATCTGGCATTTCTAGCCATAGCTCATGACAATCCTTTTGCAGGTCACACAGGCATAAAGCATGCCAAGAATACAAAGAGACATATTATGCAGAACTTTTATTGGCCTGGAACTGCAAGAGATGTAACAGGGTACTGCAAGACCTGTGAGCAGTGCCACGAAGTAGGTAAGGCAGGAGACACGGTCAAGGCTTTTTTGATGCTTTTGCCTGTGACTGAAGTCATTTCACAGGGTAGTTATGGATAATGTGGGGCCTCTGAGTACCACAAGTTCTACAGGGAATAAGTATATCCTGTTGGTAGTACATTATGCTACTGGATACCCTGAGGCAGTGGCTCTGTCCTCCATTGATGCAGACAAGGTGGCAAATGCTTGGGTTAGAGATTTTCAACAGGGTAGGTTGCCTGAGACACATACTGACCGACAGAAGTGCCAATTTCATGTCAGACCTACTGGCTTGCCTGTGGAAGCGCCGTGGGGTGAAACACCTAAAGACCACCCCCTACCATCCCCAGACTAATGGTCTTGTGGAAAGGTTAAACTCTACACAAAAGATCATGTCACAGGCATTTGCAGAGCAGTTTAAGAGACAGTGACAAACATTTGCCCCCATCTGCCGTTTGCATACACACAGGTACCCCAGGAATCCACAGGATTTCATCCTTTGAGTTGCTGTATGGGCACAGGGTGAGGGGGCCTTTAGATATGATTCATGATGAGTGGGAGGGTGAGTATGAATCCCACAAGAAGTCTGTTGTGGCACATGTCCTAAACCTCAGGACAAGGCTTAGGGAGTTCATGAGCTTGGCCCAGGAGAACCTGACAGGAGCCGAACAGCAGAAAAATGTCTGGTATGACAGGAATGCTAGAGCCCGAGAGTATGCTGTGGGACATCACCTTATGGTTCTCATTCCTGTCAGACACAATAAGCTGCAGGCAGCTTGGGAGGGGCCCTTCAAAGTGGTAAGGAAGGTCAGTGATGTTAACTACATGGTAGAACTGCTAAGGCAGGAGCACAAACTGTACAATGTTAACATGATAATACCTTACCATGATAGGGAAGCCCTTGCGCTAACTATCTGCAGTAGGAGGCAGGAATAGTCAGATGGATCTATAGCTACATCGAGTCAGCCAGCAAAATACAAAGTTACTGAGGAGGAGCCCAGGGTTGCAGGCATATGACATGACAATGCAGCACTCTAGTGGGGTCAGCAATGCCAATGCAGATGGGTTCTCAAGACAGTGCATGGGTCAATGTATTCCCAAACAGGCCTATTCCTCTCAATCAACGCTTCTCAAGGGTCCTTTGAAAAACTAGCTTGAGTTTTCAATGGAGAGAAAGATGCAACAATGTGAGGTATTGCCAGCTATGCCAGGAGAAGCAGGGCTTTGGATATGTAAAATATGCAGCATCGCTAGCTTGAATTTTGTAAAGAATGTGTCATAGCTAGCTGGAATTTTGTAAAGAATATGTCATTTTTGTGCATCAAATTGATCTGTACAGGTGGTTGTGCTGAAAAATGCATTTGTAAAACTGTGTTAAAAAATGTGCCAACAGTGGGCCCTGACTGCATTGTAACTGATTAAATGTATGTGTTTTAACAGAGGATACTGGAAGAAAAGAGGGTAAAGCTCAGCATCAGCTAAACTTTTAGAAAAATATCAGGAAATTAAATTACCTGGTTTAGGCCATAAAGGTTGTATCTTACAGTTCTGAATGCAGCCATAGACTAAATGTCTGTGCCAGAGAATGGTCTATTAGCTCCTGTAAGAAGAGTGGAAGTGTTTTATGTTTTTTATAGTTCCAGATGATAAAACATATCTCAGCAAACTCTGTGTATGTGGTAACACAAGTGCTAAATTCTAGTTCAGTTTGCAGCAATGGAGTATTCTGGGAAACAGAATTCAGACGAACAGAAGTATGTGATTTCATTCTGTAATCTAGGACACGAAAGATGTTTTAATACCAGATGAGAGAGAAGTCTCGGTGCACTCTGTTTTTGGAACCTGACAAAGGAGGACCTCTCACATACTTCATCTTGCCTTGCTCTATTAAGTGACCAGGGAATAGTATATCTTTATATCAGTCAGGAAAATATAGTGAGATTAGTCAAGTACAATTTTTCTGTATCTGTATGAATCTATTCATCTGTGCTATTTTAATTTTTCCTGTGATAGAAACTCTGGTGTTTATTGTAAATATATATTTAGCATTTTCATGTTATTTTATTATTATTAAACATATTTAAACATTTTATTGTGGCTGGTCCTTTAAAGAATATTTCAACCTTTGAGAGCACTTATATTTATTCATTGACGCTGGGGCCACTCCTGAAACCCTTAATGCATTGGTCAAAACACTACAATGTGTACTAATATTAATATCACTCAGTATACTTGGATACCCTTGTAACAGCGTTAGAGTAGCTGGCTTTGGAGTATCTGATGGCAGTAACTACCTTATAGTCTGGGCAGAAGGTGGTATAGCTAGTAAATCTGTGCCAGCCTTTCGCAGGTGTGTGTGTGTGTGTGTGTGTGTGTGTGTGTGTGTGTGTGTGTGTGTGTGCGTATTGTGCACGCATCTGTGAAAAACAAATCTCTAAGAGTATGTGTGTGTCAGCTGCTTGGAACAGGGAGACAGAGCCCTGGCTTCACAGACAGAGTGTTGGAGCACTTGGCTTGGACACTGGCCTGAGGACTCAACTCTACAGCTGTGCCACTGGGGAGTCTTGTTGGGTACCTGGAGAGAGAGAGAAATCCAGACCCCAGACTGAGTGTGTTCCCTGTGTGCTCTTAAGGGGAATGTGCTTGATGCAGACAGCGGCATCTGGAAATACTGTGTGTATCTATTTTTGTTCCAAGTAAACGTCTCTCTCAAGTTGTCAGTGGCAAGTAATCAGGCTCCTTGATTACTGGCCCAGAGAAAGGACATCACAGCTACCATCCTAGTACAGAGGTTAACTTTGAAATCAGCCAAATTACTGCCCTGTTTGGCTTGTAGGGGAAGCTTGTTCCACAGGTGTTTAAATGTAGTGGACCAGATACCTATCCCTTCCATGCCTAACTTGTTTGTTGACTTACACTGGGATCTTTGGTACAAGTGTTTGAGGAGCCACTGGTTCTGTGAACAGGCAGGACACTGAATATGGCAGGACCATTCATGGTTTGAACAGCAAGGCAAAAAAACTGCAAAGGAGTCTGTATGACACGAAGTATGAACGAAAGGCTACCAGTCTACCAGTGCAACTAAGGAACTTGAGACCAGTGATCTTTTTAGTTTACCTGAGGCCTCTCAAGCTACACAATGTGCTTAGAAAACTACACCATGAAAGAAAAGACTTCTTTAGTTCTACAGGAGATGCTTTTAAAAATTAGTTGGAGCAGACAGGACTTCTAACTACTGTGCGGACAGGATGGTGAAATGAAGAGAAAAGTCAACATATGTGCCAAGGTCCCTGAAAGCAATATCAGTTTGGAGGTTGTGTTGCATATATGGTAGGAGTTAGACCATTTTTACCAAAAGTACAGTTTTGTACCTACCATAAATGTAGATGTTCGAGTGCTAATACAGCTGCAGTCATAACAGATGGGTTTCTCCTGCCGTCAGGCGGGTCCTCGGTCGGCCAAATTCCAAAGTCTAGGTCCGGCGTCAGTTGTCGTCGCTTCTTCCCTGACGTCAGTGCGACAGGGGTATAAAGGAACCAGCTGATGCCATTTTCTTCAGTTTTTCTTGCCCCAGATGTCAGGTGCCCCCAGAAGGAAGGCAATAATAAATTTGTGTGATAATGCAGTGCTATATAATCAAAATACAGTAGTTGCAAGCAAATAACATCATAAATGAAAACCCCAATCAGGTTGTATGAGGATGTGTTAGCCTATAGGCCTGTCTCAAGAGGGGAAGGAGGGAAGGAAACCTGGACTGCAGCTGTATTAGCACTTGAACATCTACATTTATGGTAGATACAAAACTGTACTATGTTCATCGTGCATACAGCTGCAGTCATAACAGATGGGTAGAAACCCAAAGCTAAGAAAGGGGTGGTAGGCACTAGTTGGAACTAGGAGGAGCCAAAATGCCCTGCAAGACTGCAGTGGCAAAGCCTGCTCTAGATTTGGAGTACAATGGTAGGTTGTAGTGCTTGGAGAAGGTATGCACAGAACTCCAAGTGGCTGCTTCCAAAATATCCTTGGTAGGAACTCCTCTGAGGAAGGCTACAGAGGTGGCTGTGGCCTTGGTGGAATGAGTTCTAATGCCTGTAGGAACAGTTTTGCCATGAAAGGAATAGCAAAAGTGTATGCAGTGGGCTATCCATTTTGAGATTGTCTGTTTGGAAATTGGCTTCCCTTGAGCTCCTACCGCATAGGCCACAAGGAGCTGTTTTGATTTTCTGAAAGGCTTTGTTCTGTCCAAATAATAACGCAGCTATCTGTGGATGTCCAAGGAATGTAGTAATCTCTCCCCTTTGTTTTGAGGATTAGGATAAAAAGTAGGTAAATGTATGACCTGATTTAAAGCTACCCTGGATACCACTTTAGGCATAAAGGACGGGTTGGTTTGTAAGGAAACTCTGTCCTGATGGAAGATGATAAAAGGCTGGACAGCCATGAGAGCCTGTAGTTCTGAAACTCTACGAGCTGAGGTGATAGCCAGAAGGAAAGCTGTTTTCCAGGACAAATATTGCAAATCTGAAGAGGCAGCTGGCTCAAAGGGAGGCAAGGTCAATTTTTCCAGAATGAAATTAAGATCCCAAGCAGGTATTGGTTGTTTCCTTGGAGGCCTTAATTTCTTAGCCCCTCTGAGGAACTGTCTTAAGAGAGGGTGAGAGAATAAAGGTGGATCAGTGTTGTATTCTGCAGAAATGGCTGAGGCATGTATTTTGATGGAGGAGAAAAGTCCACTGCTTAGCAGTTCAGCCAAACATTGTAGTATTTGAGGTAAATTCAGTTTTCCAGGATCCTGGCCCTTTTTCTCATTCCAGACACAAAAACGTCTCCATTTTGCGGAGTAAGCTTTTCTAGTTGATGGCCTTCTGGCCTCCAAAATGACATCCTGCACCTCCTTGAAGAGTAGGGCCTGTTGAGATGCTAAGGAATCTTCCATGCGGCTAGATTGAGTGTTTTTAGCTGGCTGTGAAGAGTTTTGAAACTGTGCTGAGTCAGAAGAAGAGGCATTAGAGGCAGGGTCCATGGTGGGGAATGCGTCAGACTCCTCAGGAGTGGGTACCAGTGTTGCCTTGGCCAGTCCGGAGCAATGAGAATCATCTTTGGTCTGTCTGCTTTGGTCTTTAATAGAACTTTGGGCAGCAGAGGAAGAGGAGGGAAGGCATAAACTGTCATTGATGTCCAACTGAAAGAAAGAGCATCCACTCTCCAGGCCTTTGGATGGAAGATCCTTGAGCAGAATTTTGTCAATTGGTGATTCTTGTGGGAGGCAAAGAGATCTATGTCTGGCCTTCCACATTCTTGGATTATTTCTGTAAAAACTTTTGGATGCAATCTCTATTCGTGTGGATCTGTCATATTCCTGCTTAGGTTGTCTGCCAGCGTGTTTTCCTTGCCTGGCAAATACTGTGCTTGTATTTCCATTTGTAAGTCCATGGCCATGTTCCAAAGTGACATGGCCAGTCTGCATAGGGGGTAAGAATGTGTTCCTCCCTGTTTGTTTATGTACCACATAACTGTGGTGTTGTCCGTTCTTATCAATAACTGACCTGGTTGTAGAAGGTCCTTGAAAGCTATAATAGCATTTATTACTGCTAGCATTTCTTTTTGATTGATGTGAATGTACTTTTCTTTTTGGGACCATTTGCCCTGAATGCACCGATCTGTCATGTGCGCCCCCCCCCCCCCCCCGGCGTAGTCCGAGGCATCTGTTGTGATGACTTGATTTGCTTGAGGCTTGCTGAATGGAAGACCTGTGTTTGTTTGACATGCTTGAGCCCACCACAGAAATTCCTTTTGCAGACATGGAATTAGTGGTATTATTGTTTCCAAACTGTGGCTGTGTTGAGACCATATGTTTTTCAGGTACCATTGTAGTTTCCTCGTATGCAGCTTTGCACATGGGATTAGTAAGATGCAAGATGCCATGAATCCCAGAGCCTGCAGGATTTTCCTTGCAGTCAGCCTGGTGCAATTTGCTAGTGTTCTGAAGTATTGTATTAGTTGCCCCTGCTGCTCTGGTGTGAGGTAGGCCATCTGGGTGTTTGTGTCCAAATTGGCACCCAGGAAAATTATCTTCCGAGAGGGTATTAGCCTTGATTTCTTTTTGTTGACTGTGTATCCCAGAGATTTCAATAACATTATTACATAAGCCAGATGTTTCAGAAGAATGTGCTTTTTGTCCGCTTGGATCAGGCAGTCATCCAAATAGGGGTATATTTGTATCCCTTGAAGTCTGCAGAAGGCAATTACTGATGCCAGGCATTTCGTGAATACTCTGGGCGCAGTAGATAAGCCAAAGGGCAATGCAGAGAATTGATAATGGGATGAACCTGCAAGAAATCTGAGGTACCTTCTGCAATTTTGTCTGATTGAGACATGCAGGTATGCCTCCTTGAGGTCCAATGTTACCAGCCAAGACTCCTCACCCAGCATGGGAAGAAGTTGCTGTAGAGTGAGCATCTTGAATTTTGGTACGAGTAGAAATGTGTTTAGGATGGATAGATCCAAAATAGGTCTCCAATCTTTTCCCTTCCTTGGCACCAGAAATAGCCTGGAATAAAAACCTTGACCTTGTTCGTGCGTAGATACCTCTTGAATAGCTTTCATGTTTATGAGATCTGTAATTTGCTTTTGTGCCTCTGCCCTTTGATTGTGTGGCAGGTTTGGCATGCCTCTCATTTTTGGAAGGGAGTGAAAATGGAATTTGTAGCCTCTGTTTAGGTTCATAGATTATGTCCAGGATCCATTTGTCCTTTGTGACAACATGAAAATTTTTTTGAAAATAATGCCAGCTTTCCTCCTAAGGGGGCTGCCATTTGAAACCTGGTTGGCATGCAAAGGGGAAAGTCATTGGGTATGCTTTCTGAAGGATTGCGAGTTGTCCTCACCACCTCCTTGTGTAGGAGCTTGCCATTGTCTGCCTCTATACGATCCTTGGGATTGTCCTCTGCCCCTCGGGCGCCTGTATCTGCCTCTTTGGGGTCTGTCTGTGGCAGGAAAGGACCAGTTCTTGGAAGGCCAATTTCTACTAAAACGTGGCGGTTGAACCTGAGGAAATTCTTTCACAGTTTGCATTGATTTAGCCTTTTCCTCCATTTTCCTTAATACCTCCTCAGCATTAGCACCAAATAGTAGATCCTTTTGAAGAGGGGTGTCTAGTAATTTAGCTCCGACATGATCAGGCAAGGCTTGTTCCTTGAGCCAGGCATGCCTACGTATGACTGATCCTGTAACAGCAGCTCTACATGAGGCCTCTAGAGCATCAAAACCACATTGTAAGGTATGCTTACCCACTTGTTCTGCACTATGCATCAAATCCTGCAACTCCTTCAAGTCTGGTTGTTCAGGTTGTGACATTTTACTCTTCAATTGTGATAACAAAAACTGTTGGTACTTTAGCATATGAAACTGACAGTTTAAGGCCCTCAAGGATAAGGTAGCCGAGGTATATACCTTTTTTCCCCACCTTTCTAAGGATCTGGAATCTCTCGGAAGGCAATGGATTTTTGGCAATGGAGGCCTTAACTCCCTTGGGGCCCTGTGAGATGGTTTCTGGGTCAGCAGCATGGCTTTTGTAAAGAAATTGGTGTGAGTCAGGAACCCTGTAGTACCTGTCAGGCTTAACTGGAGCTGGAGGTAGAGAGTCCGGGTTAAGGCAGGCCTCCAAGTAAACATAATCTAGGATGTCCAAGACAGGAGGTATAGCCAGAGGCCTATGCTGAGGTAACAAGAGAAATTCCCTGAGCCTTTTCTTGGAATCTGAATAATCCTGGCCTTCCCAGTGGAAGTGTTCCCTTAAGGTATGCAAAGTTTCCCCAAATGAGTAATCCTCAGGGGGGGATACAGAAGGGATGGACTCCTCCGCATCAGAGTCTTCAAAAGGGGAGTAAGGATGTTCCTCATCATCAGAGTGCTCTGAAATAATGAAGCCCTGCTCAGAGGAGGGGGAATCTTCCTCCACTCTGGGCCTTTTGTCCGGTGGGGGCTGAGAACCTCTGATTACAATAATTAAATCCTCAGCCATTTTAAGCATCTGTTTCTTAGGCATGGGGCCTGGAGATGGGCCCTGTGTAGCTGGTCTCAGAGTGCATGGTTGCTTTAGACTTTGTGAAAGCCTTGATGGAGAAAGAAGAGGAAGGTCTGAAGACACCTTGAGTGGAGGTGGACCTGTCCACATTCTGAGTCAACGCCAAGAGTGGCTTCGGTATCTGTAGTCGGGGTGTGGGCTGAGGAGCCTGCGACTTCAGGCACAGGAGACACCGTCAAAGAAGTGTCGTTGGTAATCAGGGGCTGCGTAGGCGCCTCACTGAGAACCGGACCACGTGTAGTCGGCTTTGGCGTGGTGTCTGTAGAGGCCGCGGATCTCGTGTGTCGGTCCTTGTCTTTGCATTTTTTAGACAAAACCGGAGTCGGAGTATCCGACGACATAGTATAGTTAAATGCTTTCCCAAAATAATGCTGGGCGAACTCCGCCTGATGCTTAATAGTGCGTTTGTTGAATGTAGCACAAAAGCGACAGACCGAGACGTCGTGGTCTGGGCCTAAACAAGGTATACAGAGGGAATGGAAATCCTTATGCGGTATTTGCCTCCCACAAGAAATACAATTATTAACTTTGTCTGACATCGGTCTGAGGCAAGAAAAGTTTCCCCAACGGGGTACTTAGCTTTTAAGAAGACTTCGGTTTCCAAATTTCGTAATTTCAGGAGCTGGCCGACCAGCACTTGCGAACTGCTTCTGCTTCGGGCACCGCGTGGCAATTAAGACTGGAGAAAATGGCGTCGGCTGGTTCCTTTACACCCCTGTCGCACTGACGTCAGGAAAGAAGCGACGACAACCGACGCCGGACCTAGACTTTGGAATTCGGCCGACTGAGGACCCACCTGACTGCAGGAGAACCCATCTGTTATGACTGCAGCTGTATGCACGATGAACATCAGAACCATACTACATTTCTTAACATTTAGCTTAAGCACACAAACAGTCCATACCAGCAGTTGGCGCAGTCAAGCCCTAGCTGAAGTTTGGAAGAAAAAGAGCTGACAGTTCTGTTCAATATTCGTCAGCAAAGTTAGACAACCACAAGCCTGGAACATTACATCTGATAAAGAAACAGATGTTGAAAAGGAATGAGGGCCCATAATGACTCCTGCAGGCCACTGCTTGTACATTTTTACATTCAAAGGAAGCAATATTCACTACCACAGGTACTTTCAAGTCAACTAATTAGCTTTCATACAGACAAACACATCAATTTACATTAAGCTGTGCATACAGCCTACCTGGACTTGGCCAAGACTTTTGACACTATTCCCCACTCAGGCATTACTGACAAACTCAGCCAGCTAGGTATCAAACCTTGTATCATTAGGTGGGTTGCTAAATGGCTCACCAATAGAACCCATACAGTAAAAATAAGGGAATCTACCTCCAACAGCAGTCCCATAAACAATGGTGCTTCACAGGGATCAGTCCTGGGACCACTGCTGTTCAGAATCTATTTCTCTGAAGTACAAGCAAAAAAAAAGAAGTTATGTACTCTCCATAACGTTCCATATTTGTTGTCAATCTCGCCTTCATTCTTTGCTGGTTGGGGTGGGTTTGGAACAGAGCCATCCGTTCCGACTCGGCCTTTATTAAAGCTCGAGAGCTTCCACTGGTTCGAGGCTATACCCTATCCCATCACGCTTAGGGAAGAACACCCAGATCTTCTGCGCAATTACTACCACCAGTAAGAAAAAAACATGTACATATATACAGCGATACACCCATAACATGTGCCATGTAGGACTACTGAAGAAAATCAGAGAACATGAGTTCTAAATCCAATAAAGACCTCTCAATCCTCCAAGAGCGAAGGCTGGGACTCAAAAATGAAGGTGAGATGGACAACAAACAAGAAACGTTATGATGAGTACATAACTTCTTTATGTTATGTTGTCCTATCTTGCGCCTTCATTCTTTGCTGGTTGGGAAAGCATCCCTAGCACCTTCTTTCTTGGGTGGCTCAAGAGAACAAACTCTTCAGAACAGTGGATCCAAAGGAGGCCCTGTTCAGGGAGGCCACTTCTACTTTGCAATGAGTGATAAAGGTATGAGGTTTAACCCATGTCGCTGCAGCACAAACTGAACCCATAGTTAACCTGGCCTGAAAAGCAGCAGAAGTTGCAACAGCTCTTGTCGAGTGACCCTTAATTTTACCAGGTAGTTGCCTACTTTGAGAAGTAAAAACCAGGAACCAACCAAGAGACACACTGAGGCACAATGAGCTAGCGCTTTCATCCACTTTTAATGATGTGAACTTCTTCAGAAAAACAAATAATAACCACCTAACCACCTTTTAAATGATTCATTACAGGAAATGGTGTCATAGTCTGCACAATGAAATAAATTTAAAGTAATACTATGTAAAATAATTAATATATCTATAAAAATGTATATACATACATATAAATAAATACAATATATCAGTATGTTATTTCATGCTCTATTTATCTATACTTTAAAAAACATTTTATGTTAATGACTTCATTAAGCCCTGGGTATTTATCAGCCCCAAAAAGGAGCTGCCAAAATGCTTCCCTCTGTTCTAATGTGTTGTCAATGTCACCAGCAAACATTTTTTTCTCTACATAATCTAAAACGAAAAATTCAAATTTCTTAAAATTCATACAAGAAAGAGCATGTCTAGCTAAAGAATTGTTTTTATCTTTTTTCTTTATAGCTAGAATATGCTCATAAATTCTACATTTTAAAACTCTTTTTGTTTTGCCTATATAGTAATTTTTGCATGTGGAACAAGTAGCCATGTAGACTACATTTTCACTATGGCAATTAAAATATTTATTTGCCCAAAATGTTTGTCCCAAATGTTCTATTGTAATGAAGGATGAATTACACATGAACCTACATTGTTTACAGTCTTTACATGCAAAAGTACCTTTTTTATTGCTAACTGATCTGTCCTTGTGAGTTTCTGACTTCTGAGAAGTTTCTAACTTCTGTCTAATGTTTGTAACTTTTTTATATGTAAACTTTGGTAAATACCCCAAAGATAAACTTAATTCATTGTTACCTAAAATGATTCTCCAGTTCTTCTCAATGATTTCCTTTATACACCAAATTTCATTTACTATTGGCAAAGGAAATGCTATGTTGAATTCTTGATTTTTTCTTGTGTTAGTATGATATAAACATATAGGAGCTCCCACCATTATGTCCTCAGAAGCCAAAATGGGCTGAGCAACACCTTTTCTTAAAAGTAAAACCTCTTTTTCTATTCCCCTTTAACCAGTTTTAGAGTTTAGAGAGATCAAACATGGCACTGTTAAAAATAATTTATCTGAAGCTGAATTTATTGCTTTGGAAAATATAAGTAGGAATTCTAACATTAGAACTATGAAAGCTGATAAGTTATGGACACTTGTGTTTATGAAAAATCTCTCAGTACATTGTTAGAAGACTCAGACACTTATTCTAAAGTTTCTTTACACTTTGTCAACTACAGTTTCAGGAAAATTGATACCCTGTTGTTTGATATGTTTTGCCAAGGGGAAATTGACAAAGCTGATTATGATTTTCTAGTGGTAGAACATCCCAAAATGGCTACGTTTTTTGGAATTCCAAAAATTCTAAATAACGAACTAAGTCCATCTTTTAGACCTATAGTCTCTGCCAGACAATTTAAAACTGAGAATATTTCAATATGGTTAGACAATGTTCTTAATCCAATAGTACAAAAATCTGAACACTATACAAGAGATTCTTGGCATTTGCTTGAGATCCTAGGCAAATATAAAGTGCCTGACAGAGACATATATTTTTGTACGCTAGATGTCACTAGTTTGTATACTTCCATTAATCAGGAAGTAGGTTTAGAGTTCATGAAAGAGTATCTTACATGTCATACTGATTTTTCAGGTGAAAAAGTAAACACAATTTGTACATTGATGGAATTAGTACTCGACAATAATTTTTTCAAATTCAATAATACATTATATAAGCAAATATCAGGTGTAGCCATGGGAGCAAGAGTGGCACCGGCTTTTGCAAACATAGTCATGGCCAATTGGGAAAATAGGTTCCTGAAGTTACACCCTGGTTACAACAAGGTAGAATTATACCATAGATACATAGATGATTTGCTTTTTTTGTGGTCAGGGGAACATTCTGAATTTGTAGAATTTGTATCTGACCTTAATGGCACTACAGATTTTTTATTATTTAAAATAGGTGGTTATGGTGAACAAATTAACTTTTTGGATTTGACACTTAACATAGATAATGTTACAAGAAAATTTAGAAGTAGAATCTATAAGAAATCCTGTTTTGCAAAGGGATAGTTTGCACCCAACACACATGAAAAAAGGGGTTATATCAAGGGTCAAATTATCAGACTCAGTAGGCTCACTTCTGATGAACATATATTTTCAAATGGGCTTATCTTTCTCAGAGAATTATTTCTCCAAAGAGGTTATGACCGAAGGTGGTTTGAGGGAATAGAAAAAGAGGTTTTACTTTTAAGAAAAGGTGTTGCTCAGCCCATTTTGGCTTCTGAGGACATAATGGTGGGAGCTCCTATATGTTTACATCATAGTAACACAAGAAAAAAAATCAAGAATTCAACATAGCATTTCCTTTGCCAATAGTAAATGAAATTTGGTGTATAAAGGAAATCATTGAGAAGAACTGGAGAATCATTTTAGGTAACAATGAATTAAGTTTATCTTTGGGGTATTTACCAAAGTTTACATATAAAAAAGTTACAAACATTAGACAGAAGTTAGAAACTTCTCAGAAGTCAGAAACTCACAAGGACAGATCAGTTAGCAATAAAAAAGGTACTTTTGCATGTAAAGACTGTAAACAATGTAGGTTCATGTGTAATTCGTCCTTCATTACAATAGAACATTTGGGACAAACATTTTGGGCAAATAAATATTTTAATTGCCATAGTGAAAATGTAGTCTACATGGCTACTTGTTCCACATGCAAAAATTACTATATAGGCAAAACAAAAAGAGTTTTAAAATGTAGAATTTATGAGCATGTTCTAGCTATAAAGAAAAAAGATAAAAACAATTCTTTAGCTAGACATGCTCTTTCTTGTATGAATTTTAAGAAATTTGAATTTTTCGTTTTAGATTATGTAGAGAAAAAAATGTTTGCTGGTGACATTGACAACACATTAAAACAGAGGGAAGCATTTTGTCAGCTACTTTTTGGGGCTGATACATACCCAGGGCATAATGGAGTAATTAACATAAAATGTTTTTTTAAAGTATAGATAAATAGAGCATGGAATAACATACTGATATATTGTATTTATTTATATGTATGTATATACATTTTTATAGATATATTAATTATTTTACATAGTATTACTTTAAATTTATTTCATTGTGCAGACTATGACATCATTTCCTGTAATGAATCATTTAAAAAGTGGTTATTTGCTTTTCTGAAGAAGTTCACATCATTAAAAGTGGATGAAAGCGCTAGCTCATTGTGCCTCAGTGTGTCTCTTGGTTGGATCCTGTTTTTTTCATTTTCAAAGTTACTAGTTTGTGCTTTCCAGCTTGGTTTACTACTTTGAGAAGTGTATGAATAGGCCATTTTGACAGAGTGACCTTTGATATTGGAGCATCCGTCTTTTTGTCTGAAAAGGGCACAAATAATTGATCAGCATTCCTGATTTCCTTTGTTCTGTGTACGTAAAAATGTAGCTGCCTGAGCACATCCAATTGATAAAGCTTATATTCTGCCCTGTTGTCATAGTTCAGGAAGAAAACAGGTAGGTCAATGGATTGATTTAAGTTATTCGCAGAAAAAACTTTGGGAAGAAAAGTTGGATTAGTTCTAAGGAAGACTATCTTGATGGAAAACTAAGTAGGGAGAGTGTATAGATAAAATAAATGCCTGAAGTTTTGACACCCTGCTAGTTGACGTGATGGCCACCAAAAAGATGTCTTCCAAGTTAGGAACTTTAGATGACAAGAGGAAGCTGGTTTATAAGGTGGAAGGATTAACATAGATAATACTAGGTTTAGGTACCAGGGGGCTGGTGGTTCCTAGACTGGAGGCCTTAGTAAAAAGGTACCTCTCAGAAAGGCCTTGCACAGTCTGTTAGACATCATCTTTGATCCCATATCCCCCATGTGATAGCTGGACATGGCGGCTAGTTGAACTCGAATGGCAGCCGCTGCTGCCCCTTCATTAAAATGTTCTGCCCAAGAAGTCTAAGATGCATGTTACTGGGGCTGTAAGAGGATCAACATGACTGACAGAAGCCCACTGAGAAAACCTTTTCCACTTGCTAGCATAAAGTTTCCTAGTTGTGGTCTTATGGGATGAAACCAGGATATGTTTCACAGTAGGGGATATGTGTGGGAGCCTGGCTAAGACTGGAAGTGGAGCAGCCAAGCTGTCAATTTGAGGGTTTGCATAGAAGGATGGAGTGTTCTTGATGGATGTGTTAGGAGATCTGGTACTGGGTCCAGTATCCATGGCTCCTGTTGTAGATGGGGTCAAAGGAAGGGGAACCACATTTGACGAAGCAGTACGGAGCTATGAGTAATTATCCTGTTTCTCAACAAAAGAGCTTTCTCGAGTACTTTGGGGGTTAACGGGAATGGAGGAAAGGCATAAAGACCACCTGGGGACAAATCGTGTACAAGTGCATCCCTTGGTGACTCACCTGAAGTGGGGGAATCAAGGCAAAATAGCTGCTGCATTTGGCATTCATGAACATGGCAAAGAGGTCACAGCAAGGCAGGCCCCACTTGTGAAAGATCTGTTCCGCAATTTCCTGATTTAGAGACCACTCATGAGGCATTAGGATAGCTCTGCTTAGCTTGTCTGCTATTACGTTGCTATCAGAAAGCGTTGGGAAGAGACTGCCCACTGCCATACTCTTTGAGCCTCTCAACACAGGGAGTAAGATTTGGTTCCGCCTTGTTTGTTTACATACCACACAGACATATTGTCTGTCTGAATTGCAATCGTTTCTAGTGGAAGGGAGTTCTGGAATGGCTGCAATGCCAAGAGCACCGCTCGCATCTCTAAGACATTGATATGCAAGTGGTATTCGCATTCCTGCCAAGTCCCTTGGCCTGTCTTTCCCAGATAATGCCTCCCTCACCCTATCTGGGAAGCATCCACGGTCACACTGTAGCTACTGGTTGTGAGAGACTGAACGATCTGCCTAGAATTACCTGAGTGAACTGAAGCCACCACCTGAGATCCCTTTTGCAAGAGTCTGTGATGATGATCTTGTGGGACATGGGCATTCCAAAAGTAACCACTGGAGTACTCTGATGTGTAGACATGCAAGAGGTACCAGAGTAATCGCTGCTGCCATGGTACCCAGGACCTTCAGCACAACCTTTGCCTGTACTTTCTTGTTTGCAAGCAGATTCGACATTTGGTGACAGTGCTTGTAGTCTTGTCTTGAGGAAGTTTTGCTATCTGTCTTTTGTGTTTAAGTCTGCTTCTATAAATGAAATATGTTATGATGGCAACAAGGCAGATTTTTTTGAAGTTTATGGTGATACCCAGCTGTGAACACAGGTGAAGAGTGGTGTCTCTGGCTTTAATTAGTAGATGCTTGGTGGTGGCGATCAGGAGCCAATCATCCAGATATGGAAACACTCGGAATCCCAGACGTCTCAGTGAGCTGTGACCACTGCCACCATGCATCTGGTGAACACTCTGAGGGCTGCAGTGAGACCAAAGGGCAGGGCTCGAAAGTGATAGTGACTGGCCCCCAGCCGAAAGTGTAGGCGATTCCTGGATTGTCTGTCCATTTTTATATGGTAGTATGCATCCTGGAGATCTATCAAGCACATCCAATTGTCTTTTCCCAAAAAGGGAGAGTGCTGATTGCAGTGTTACCATCCGGAACTTTGATCTTTTACAGATTTGTTCAGTCTGCTGAGATCCAAAATGGGCCTCCAGTCCCCTGTCTTCTTTGGAACTAAAAAAATCTCAAGTAAGTTCCAGATCCAATTTGGTCTGCGGGGACGTTTTGGATGACTCTTTTTCTTAGCAACCTTTGAATTTCTAGGGTTGCCTGATCCCTCTGGCTGGGTGGAACATCCGGGACTGATCTTTTTTCTAATGGAGGAGGAAGAGAAGGGAATGCTGTATCTTCTGGATATTATAGTCTGTAAACATTTGTCTTGTGTTACATTTAGCAAGGCGTTTTGGTACAGTGACAATCGACCCCCAACTGCCTCCAGAGGTGGACTGGCGGGTCTCCTTTCAGGAGCGCTGGAAGGGCCTACCAAAGAACATATCTCTGTCGCCCAGGTTTTGCGGACCCCCTCTGTCGCGAGATCAGCATCTTATGTTATTGTTTCCTCCTCTGCTCCTCAGGGAAGATTCACCACATGCATCAGGGAAAACTCTCTGGGACTAACAGAACCACATCTTTCCTCCATTTTGCATTTGGGGTAAGGCCTGGTGGGGAGGGAAAAATGTACTCCCACAGCAGAAAGAGTCGTACCACCCTGCTCGCACCTGGTCAGAGTTTCTTTCACCTTTGGTCCAAACAAAGATGAGCCATCGAAAGGGGTGTTGACAAAGGAAGACTTGAAAGGTTCCGCAAACTCACAAAGGTGCATCCAGGAATGCCTCCTTACGGAAATACGTTTAGCGGCTCCGTGCTTGCTCCATCAGCCACAAAAGATATAAGCCGCATACAGGCGTTAACTACAGACTTTAAGGTAGCAAGCTGAGTGGTCACCTTGTCTGAAACCCCAGCAGCTGTAGAACCTTAGACAGTATCACCTAACTCCTTCAGGAGATCCCTCTGCATTCTAGTGAAGTGAGTCAAGTAATTCAGCGACCTGAGTGTAAAAGCTTCTGATGCGAACATACATTTTCTGTATCTGTCCATGGTGCGAGATTCTTTACTCGGTGGATGGACAGACATGGAAGTCTCAGACGATTCCTTTTTGGTGGCAGCCGCCACTACCATAGTGTCTACTGGGGCACCTTTGGACAAAAATTCCTTTTCAGAGGGGACAGTAATGAACTTGTTGGGCCTCCTCGGAACAAGCTGCACAGATTCCAGAGAGCCCTACGCCTTTCGAATGACTACGTTAAGGAGCTGGTCGAAAGGGGGTCTATTTTACATGATCGAAGTTTCAAAACTTCAAATCTGATATGGTCAACACCATATGATTAAAGTCGTAAAACTTTGAAAATGTAATAAAACATAACCTACAAAAACAAACCATTTAAATGCTCTAAGCAGGGGGGCAAGCCCCCCAGCACCCCCCCGCTACTTAAATATACCAACTCTGAGATCGCACTACAGTGCAGAAAAGGGAAATCTTCTCTTTCCGTGCTGTCAGGAGATCTCTGTTAAAAGATTCAATGTTTCAAACCTTCGATCATATGGTACTGACCATATCAGATTCAAAGTTTTGAAACTTCGATCTTCTGATACAGACCAGTCAAAAGGCGGGGTCACCCAAGTAGTGAAGGGGAAAGACCTGAAAGCCTCCAGGTACATGGACTCATCCTCAGAAGGGCTGATGGATCTCCAGCCACCTCTCTGTTTAAGGATCTCTAGAATGTCCGCAAATGAGACATCCTCATAGGTTGACCGTGGGGACCCTTCTGAGTCATCTAGATCTGTGTCTGAAATGACAAACTCCGCAGGGGAGTCTAAATGTTTCCTCTTATATGTTCGCTTCCAAAGGGACCTCTTCAGAGGGATACTGTGGAGAGGTTTCGGAAGAGACAGTTTCACCCACTGGGGCGTCCTGGGGCTTTGGTTATCTACACTTGGGGGGGGGGATAGTAGAAAGACAGACTCTGGCACTTTTGGGGGAAGAGAGCTTGGATCTGAGAGTGGAGCTGACGGGGGGACAGCACACTCCTCATGAAATCGAAGGCACCACAATCCCATTCCGAGGGAGCTCCCGGCTCTGAAGAAAGTACAGTTGTGTACACTTACCATAAATGTAGATGTTCGAGTGTAATCACTGTTGCAGTCATCACATTTGGGTTATCTGGCTGCAGGTAGCCCTCAGCCGTCCTGAATACCAGAATCTTGGATTCCTGCATAGGATGCTGTCTCTTCTTCCACGAGGTCAGGTCGTCAGGGGTATAAAACAGGCAGCCGATGCCATTACATCAGTTTTTCTTGCCCCAGATGTCGGGCGCCCCCACAATGGGAAGCAATTATATGTTATGGTAACCCACCATCAAAAAGCAAATACACCAGAAAGCTTAACTACACCAAAGAACAAGGAAAGGTACAGCCAAGAGAAGTCAGGGGGCTGGAGGGAGGGTAACCAGGACTGCAACAGTGAATGCACTTGAACATCTACATTTATGGTAAGTGTACACAACTGTACTATGTTCTTCGTGTTTCACTGTCCCAGTCATCACATTTGGCTTGATTCCCAAAGCTAAGGAAGGTAGGAGGAAGTTAAGAGAGCATTAGGGTCAGCTATTAAGCCCTGCAAGACTGCAGTGGCAAAACCAGCTCTGGATTTAGAAAAAATAAGCATGTGGTAACGCTTGGTGAAACTAAGTACAGAGCTCCAGGTAGCAGCTTCTAGGATGTCTCTGGTAGGGACACCTCTGAGAAAGGCTGTAGAGGTAGATGCAGCCCTGGTGGAATATGATCTTATCCCCTGTGGGGTAGGTTTTCCATGGTGCTTATAGCAGAAATGAATACAATGGGCTAGCCATAGAAATGCCCCCCCCCTCTGCCCCTGAAGCAAAGCCAACTAGCAGCTGTTGAGATTGTCTGAGAGGCTTAGTCCTGTCCAAATAAAATCTAAGTTGTCTGTGCACGTCCAAAGAGTGCAGAACTCATTCTCCTTCGTTTTGTGGATTCGGGAAAAAGGGAGGCAAACGAATGGACTGATTAAGGGCCACACTAGACACCACCTTGGGCATAAAGGAAGGATTGGTCCTGAGGGAAACCCTGTCTGCATGGAAGAAAATGAAGGGCTCCACTGCCATGAGGGCCTGTAATTCAGACACTCTTCTTGCTGAAGTGATGGCTAGAAGGAAGGCTGTTTTCCAAGAAAGGAATTTCAACTCTGCAGTTGCAGCTGGCTCAAAAGGAGGGAGAATGAGCTTTTCCAATACAAAGTTAAGGTCCCAGGCTGGAGTAGGGGCTCTCCTGGGGGGGGGGGGGGGGGCTTAAATTTTTGGTCCCTCTGAGGAATTGCTTTAGCAGGGGGTGAGAGAAGAGGGGTGGTTCAGTATTATAATGCGCTGAAATGGCAGAGGCATGAATTTTAATTGACAAGAAGGTTGGGCCCTTGTGGAGCATTTCTGTTATGTACTGAAGTATATGAGGCAAGATAGGCACCGTTGTGCCCATACCCTGAGTCTGGCTCCAGGAACAGTATCTTTTCCACTTTTCAGCATAGGATTTTCTAGTACTAAGCCTCCTTGCCACAAGAATGACAATTAGCACCTGCTTACTGAGGGATGCTATTAGAGAGCTCAGAGAATACGCCAGGCTGCAAGGTTCTGGGTTTGAAGTTGAGGGTGCAGAATCTGGCCCACCTGTTGGGACAGCAGGGAAGGGGTCTGAGGCAGGTGCCATGGTTCCAGCAATGTCATACTGCGCAAGAGGGGGTACCAGTGTTGGCATGGCCAGTCTGGTGCAATCAGTATTGTCCTTGGCTTGTCTTGTTTGACCTTTAGCAGAACCTTCGAGAGGAGAGGCAGAGGGGGAAAGGCATAAACTGAAAGGCTTTCCCAGGTAAAGAACTGGGCATCCACTTTCCAAGCTTGACTGTGGGAAGTCCTTATGCAGAATTTGTCCAATTGGTAGTTCTGAGGGGAGGCAAACGGGTCTATCTCTGGAGTCCCCCCATTTGTTCCTCAAGAGGTTGAATATTTTTGGGTCCCAGTTTTCATTCGTGTGGGTCCATGAGATTTCTGCTTAGGTCATCTGCCAGACAATTTAGCTTGCCTGGCAGGAAATGTGCCTGTAGTTGCACTTGGTAGCTCAAACCTGTGTTCCACAGAGCCATGGCTAGTCTGAAGAAAGGGTACGAATGGGTTCCCCCCTGCCTGTTTATGTGCCACAACAGTGGTGTTGTCTGTCTTTACCAATAATTGTCCTGGAAGAATGTGGTTTTTTGAAGGCTGACAGGGAATTCTGTACAGGTAACATTTCTTTTTGGTTGATGCAGGTGCATCTGTCTCGGGTTACATTTGTCCTGAATGCACTGCCCTGCCAAGTGAGCCCCCTATGCATAGTCTGATGCATCTGTTGTTAGGGTCTGGGCGGCAAGGGTAGAGTGAAATGGAGCCCCTTGTTGTGGTAGCAGGCCTCTGCCCACTAAAGGAACTCTGTCTTTATACAAGGAATGATAGGAATCATTGATTCCAGGTCCTGAGAATGTTGACACCATAAGCTTTTTAGATACCATTGTAGTTTCCTCATATGTAGTCTTGCATATGGAATTAGTAGAATGCAAGAGGCCATGAACAAGGCTTGCAGAACTTTCCTTGCAGATAGTTGGGTCTTTGGAGCCAGTACTTTGAAGTAGGTTGCAAAATAAACTTGTTTCTCTGTAGTGAAAAAAGCCGTCGGGGAAGTTGTGTTCAAGCTTGCTCCCAGGAATACAATCTTTTGGCAGGGTACTAGGTGAGATTTCTTTTCGTTTATGGTGTACCCCAGTGAGGTTAGACGTTTCTTTACAAATGCCAGATGTTTTAAAAGCAAGTCGTGGCTTTCTGCCTTAATCAGACAATCGTCCAAGTATGGGTATATTTGAATATTTCTCTGCCTGCAAAATGCAATGGCTGGAGCTAAACACTTTGTAAATACCCTGGGCACAGTAGATAAGCCAAAGGGAAGTGCAGAAAACTGATGGTGCATGCAGCCTGCCTTGAAGCGTAGGTATTTTCTGCAAGACTCCCTTATTGGAATGTGCAGGTAAGCTTCTTTTAAGTCTAAGGTTGCAAAACCAGGCATCTTTGCCTAGCATAGGAAGCAGCTGTTGAATTGTTAGCATTTTGAATTTTGGAATTACCAAAAAGGTGTTTAGAATAGAGAGGTCCAGGATAGGATGCCAGGAGCCGTCTTTTCTGGGTACCAGGAAAAAGTCTTGAATAAAAACCTTGTCCCCTTTCTTCTGCTGGGACAGGATGAATAGCCCTGATACTTAGAAGAGAAAGAACCTGCTGTTGGGCCTCTGCCCACTGACTTGGGGGTAGGTCTGGCCAACCGTTTGGGGATGATAGGGTGTGGAAGTAGAATCTGTATCCTTGGGAAACTATATTCAAAAAGTACAGTAGTGTACACATACCATAAATGTAGCCATTCGAGTGTATTCACTGTTGCAGTCATAACATTTGGGTTATCTGCCTGCAGTAGCCCTCAGTCGGTCTGATTACCAAAGTCTTGGGTCCTACATCGGTTGCTGTATCATCTTCCATGACGTCAGGTAGTCAGGGGTATAAAGAATGCAGCTGATGCCATTACATCAGTTTTTCTTGCCCAGATGTCAGGTGCCCCCCTAATGGGAAGCAATTAAATATAAGTATGCAAGGTTATTCCTCCAACAAAAAAGCAAATACACCAAAAAGCTTTTAAGCATAGTAAAGAAGAATAGAGGTATAGCCAAAAGAAGTCAGGGGGCTGGAGGGAGGGTAACCAGGACTGCAACAGTGAATACACTCGAACATCTACATTTATGTTAAGTGTACACAACTGTACTATGTCCTTCGTGTTTCACTGCTGCAGTCATCACATTTGGGTAGATTCCCAAAGCTAAGGATGGGAGGAGGAATTTAGATAGCATTAGGACCAGCTATAAGGCCCTGCAAGACTGCAGTGGCAAAACCAGCTCTGGATTTAGAGAAAATAGGCAAATGGTAATGCTTGGTGAAAGTATGTACAGCACTTCAGGTAGCAGCTTCTAGGATGTTCCTGGTAAGGACACCTCTGAGAAAGGCTGTAGAGGTAGATGCAGCCCTGGTTGAATGTGGTCTTATCCCCTTGTGGGATAGGTTTTCCATAGTGCTTATAGCGGAAACGAATGCAATGGCCTATCCATTTAGAAACAGTTTGCTTTGAAATGGCCTTCCCCTTTGCCCATGCAGGAAATGCCACCAGCAGTTGTTAAGATTTCCTTTGAGGTTTAGTCCTGTCCAAGTAAAATCTAAGTTGTCTGTGCACATCTAAGGAGTGTGGTATCCGTTCCCCTTTGTTCTGTGGATAAGAAAAGAAGGTTGGCAAATGAATGGACTGATAAGAGCCACACTGGATACTACCTTGGGCATAAAGGAGGGATTGGTCCTAAGAGGCACCCTGTCCTCATGATTGGTGATGAAAGGCTCCATTGGCATAAGGACCTGTAATTCAGATACCCTTTCTTGCTGAAGTGACTGCTAAAAGGAAGGCTGTTTTCGAAGAAAGGAATTTTAACTCTGCACTTGAAGCTGGCTCAAAAGGAGGTAGACTGACTTTTTCCAATACAAAGTTAAGTTCCCAGGCTGGAGTTGGGGCTCTCCTTGGTGGTCTTAAGATTTTGGCCCCTCTGAGGAACTGCTTGAGCAGTGAATGAGAGAAGAGGGGTGGTTCTGTTTTGTAATGAGCTTAAATGGCTGGGGCATGAACTTTGACGGAGGAAAAAGAAAGGCCCTTGTGAAGCATATCAGTTAAGTATTGAAGAATTTGAGGTAAATCGGGCACTGCTGTGCCCATCCCTTGAATTTGGTTCCAGGAACAGAACCTTTTTCCATTTTTTAGCATAAGATTTTCTAGTACTAGGCTTCCTTCCCTCCAAAATGACATCCAACACTTGTTTACTGAGGGATGGTAATGGGGAGGTCAAGCAATTAGCCAGGCTGCCAGGTTCAGGGTTTGAAGCTGAGGAAGCAGAGTCTGGCCCTAATGCTGGGACAGTAGGGTAGGGGACTGAGGCAGGTGCCATGGTGCCAGCAGTGACACACTGCACAGGATGAGGTACCAGTGTTGGCACGGCCAGTCTGGAGCAATCAAAATCATCCTTGGTTTGTCCTGTTTGATCTTTAGTAGTACTTTGGAGGACAGAGGCAGAAGAGGGAAGGAATAGACTGATAGGTTTTTCCAGCTGAAGGACAGAGAATCCACTTTCCAGGCTTGTTTGTGTGAAGGACAGAGAATCCACTTTCCAGGCTTGTTTGTGGGGAGTCCTTGTGCAAAATTTGTCCAACCGGTAGTTCTGGGGACAGGCAAACAGGTCTATATCTGGGCTCCCCCATTTGCTTGTCAACATGTTTAAAGTCCTTGGTTCCAGTTTCCACTTGTGTGCGTCCATCAGGTTTCTGCTTAGTCCGTCTGCCAGTGTATTTAATTTTCCTGGCAGGAATTAAGCTTGTAGGTACACTTGGTAGCTCAAGGCTGTGTTCCACAATGCCATGGCTAGTCTGCAGAAGGGGTAAGAATGTGTACCTCCCTGCTTGTTTATGTACCACATAACAGTGGTGTTGTTCGTCTTTACCATTAGTTGTCCTGGGAGAATGTGATCCTTGAAGGCTGTCAGAGCATTCTGTACAGCTAACATTTTAGATTGATATGCAAGTGCATTTGACTTGGGTTCCATTTGCCCTGAATGAACTTCCCTGCCAGGTGAGTCCCCCATGCATAGTCTGATGCATCTGTTAGGGTTTGGGCGGCAGGGGGTGGTGTGAAAGGTAGTCCCGTTTTGGTGACAGGCCTCTGCCCACCAAAGGAACTCTAGGCACAGGCAAGGTATGATAGGAATCATTGTTTCTAGGTCTTCAGAATGTTGACACCATATGCTTTTTAGATACCATTGTAGTTTCATCATATGCAGTCTTGCATATGGAATTGGAAGAATGCAGGAGGCCATGAACCCGAAGGCTTGCAGTATTTGTCTTGCAGATCGCAGGGTTTTTGTGGCCACTTGTTTGAAGTAGGTTGTCAAATGAATCTGTTTCTCTGGCGTGAGGTAAACCATCTGGGAAGTAGTATTTAAGCTTGCTCCCAAAAATATAATTTGTTGACAGGGTACCAGGTGTGATTTCTTTTCATTTATGGTGTACCCCAGACAAGTTAGGACCCTTTTTTTACAAAGGCCAGATGATTCAAAAGTATGTAAAGGCTTTCTGCCTGAATTAGACAATCGTCCAGGTATGGGTATATTTGAATATTTCTTTGCCTGCAAAATGCAATAACTGGAGCTAGGGCTTTGTGAATATCCTGAGCGCAGTAGATAAGCCAAAGGGCAGTGCAGAGAAAGTACAGTTGTGTACACTTACCATAAATGTAGATGTTCGAGTGTATTCACTGTTGGCAGTCATTACATTTGGGTAATCTGCTGGCAGGTTGCCCTCAGTCGGCCTGTTTAACAAAGTCTTGGGTCCTGCGTGGGTTGCTGTCCCTTCTAACATGATGTCAGGTCGTCAGGGGTATAAAACATGCAGCCGACGCCATTACATCAGTTTTTCTTGCCCCAGATATCAGGTGCCCCCCCCCCAAATATATATATATAAAATTAGAAACACAAAAATATACCTCCACACAAAAGCAAATACACCAAAAAGGCTTTTAAGCATAGTAAAAGAAAGAAGAGGTATAGTAAAAGAAAAACAGGGGGATGGAGGGAGGGTAACCAGGACTGCAACAGTGAATACACTTGAACATCTACTTTTATGGTAAGTGTACACAACTGCACTATGTTCATTGTGTTTCACTGTTGCAGTCATTACATTTGGGTAGATTCCCAAAGCTAAGGTTGGGGGGATGGATTTAATCAGCATTAGGAAAAGCTATAAGGCCCTGCAAAACAGCATTGGCAATGCCAGCTCTGGATTTAGAGAAAATTGGTAAGTGATAAAGCTTGGTGAAAGTATGAATGAATTCCAGGTAGCAGCTTCTAGAATATCCCTGGTAGGAACACCTCTGAGAAAGGTTGCTGAAGTAGATGCAGCCCTGGTGGAATGAGATCTGATCCCCTGGGGGATAGGTTTTCCATGGTGCTTATAACAGAAATTAATACAATGGCTTATCCATTTAGAAATAGTTTGCTTTGAAATAGCCCTCCCCTCTGGCCCTACAGCAAATGCTAGCAGCAGTAGTTCAGATTTTCTTTCAGATTTAGCCCTGTCCAAGTAGAATCTAAGTTGTCTGTGTACATCCAATGAATGCAGAATCTGCTTCTCCCTTGTTCTGTGGATTGGGAAAGAAAATTGGCAAATGACTGGACTGATTAAGAGCCACACTGGATACCACCTTGGGCATGAATGATGGATTGGTCCTGAGTGACACCCTGTCCGCATAAAAGATGAAGAAAGGCTCCAGGCCATAAGGGCCTGCAATTCAGATATCCTTCTAGCTGAAGTGATTGCTATAAAGAAGGCTGTTTTCCAGGGAAAAAAAATTAAGTCTGCAGTTGCAGCTGGCTCGAAAGGAGTTTGAGTGAGTTTCTCCAATACAAAGTTAAGGTCCCAGGCAGGGGTTGGAGCTCTCCTGGGTGGTCTCAAGTATTTGGCCCCTCGGAGACATTGCTTTAGAAGAGGATAGGAGAAGGGGGGGGGGGTCTGTGTTGTAATGAGCTGAAATGGCTGAGGCATGGATTTTTATGGAAGAAAAAGACAGTCCCTTGTGAAGCATCTCAGTTAAGTATTGCAAAATCTGAGGTACAATGGGCACTGCTGTGCTCATCCCTTGAGGCTGATTCCAGGTACAGAATCTTTCATATTTGTCGGCTTAAGATTTTCTAGTACTAGGTCTTCTCGCCTCCAAAATGACATCCATCACAGGTTTGCTGAGGGATGCTAAGGGGGAATTTAAATGATTAGACAGGCTGCAAGATTCAATGTTTGGAGCTGAGGGTGCAGAATTTGCGTCTCCTGCTGAGACAGTAAGGAAGGTGTCTGAGGCAGGTGCCAAGGAGAAATGTGTGACACACTGCGCAGGAG